>NC_139220.1:182403035-182905803 GCF_055691185.1 Crinia signifera
CGAACATGAGACAAGAACATACAGATAACATGAATAATAATATACAATTTTGAGAAAAATAGTGAAAATATATTGTAGAAGTCTGAGAAGAGGACTAAATTGCCTCTATCTTAAGTAACACAAGAATAACAATATAATTATGTGAGAAATTCCTTTCAGACTAAGCACGTCTTCACTTGACCAACAATTGGTTAACACATCAAAGCATCAAAATAAATATCATATTTTGTAGAATGTGAGGCTCACTGTCAAACAGCACACATTTATCTAATGAATGTGCTTGCACTTAAAATTAGCTGCAGAGTGGTAATAAATATGAAAATAAGGACAGAAATGAAATACCTGAGCTGTGTGTACTCGCGGGGTGGCTGCTATCTGTGCTTACGGTGGCAGTCAGATATTCGCACAGTTGAGCGGACTCAGCGAGTGTCACAGGTACGGAGGTGGAGCAAAAGATATAGTTATATAAGTAAGATAAGTGTATAGGAGATAACTGGAGTATTTCTCGTAATTGACATTTCAGTGTTATTTCCTATCAAGGACCATAGATCAGCAACACAGTTCAAAAAAGCCACCCGGCTAATAGGTCCACTAAATCCAGGGTGACCCCTCACCAGTTTGGACCTGCTCTGGGACCAAGATAACATAGGGCAATATACCCCCTTTTTTGAGACAATACAGACTTGCATTTCTTTGAAAAAATCTCCTTTTCGTTTACCACCTTTTGCATGGTACAATAGGGATCTACAAGTTTAAACAATAGTACCGCAGTGCAATCTATACTTCTTTCTGCAATTCACCACCCAGGCATACTGCTCAACCAGGGTTCACTGTGTCTGTGGACATACACACTGGACAGTAGCGTATGCCTGGGACTTATAGTGAAGGTGCTCTCTTTACTGACCCCCTTCCATCAGGGTTCTCTCATCACCAGTGGACCCATCACCTGACTCTGCGCTGTCTCTGTATAACAGAGCCAGGTTGGTCGCCTCTGGAGACAGCAGAAACCCCCTTTTGCTCCACCTCCGTACCTGTGACACTCGCTGAGTCCACTCAACTGTGCGAATATCTGACTGCCACCGTAAGCACAGATAGCAGCCACCCCGCGAGTACACACAGCTCAGGTATTTCATTTCTGTCCTTATTTTCATATTTATTACCACTCTGCAGCTAATTTTAAGTGCAAGCACATTCATTAGATAAATGTGTGCTGTTTGACAGTGAGCCTCACATTCTACAAAATATGATATTTATTTTGATGCTTTGATGTGTTAACCAATTGTTGGTCAAGTGAAGACGTGCTTAGTCTGAAAGGAATTTCTCACATAATTATATTGTTATTCTTGTGTTACTTAAGATAGAGGCAATTTAGTCCTCTTCTCAGACTTCTACAATATATTTTCACTATTTTTCTCAAAATTGTATATTATTATTCATGTTATCTGTATGTTCTTGTCTCATGTTCGTTATTTGATCCACTCAAAGGATCAATTTTAGTAATAATAAAGTTGACATTTTAGACTGTTACACAGACTTTAGAAGGTTGTGCCCCACCCGGGAGTTTCTTTTCTGATATTCTCTCTTGAGTATCAACCCTTTTCAATTGTACTTACCTTACTCCCTGGGAGCACCTCCTCAACAACACCATATATTTTGATTTATACGTTGATTGGAGAATACCTTCTAACCCCATAACAAATTAGTCCTGTGCCCTTGGCCATCATCCCTTTCCCCTTTTCCCTAAGTTACAGCATAATGATGATGTAAATGAAAAAATATGGATAAAAATTGCATATGCTGCTATCTAAATAATTACATTTGACCTTTCAACACAGGATATTGCTGGGGTTCATAGCTCAACTCAGAGTAGACCTGGGTCGCTAGATCCTGCTTGGTACTAGGGTTATCTCCAGGATTGGACCTTGGTTGCTCTTGAGGTCCTCAAGACATGACCCACCTAAAGTAGATTATTGGCGGGTACAGTTGCGCCGGGAGATGACATCATCTCCATGTTTCAACTAAAACACTAGCTTCAGCTTGTGTTCAGTATATAGGGGCCAAAGCAGGTTAAAACCGAAGCTTATGTCTGAAATTGTGAAAAGTTATTACTTTTTAACCCATGTTTCACTGTTTGAAATGTGAATATAAAGAGCATTTTTATTGAACTTAAGAATGTACATTTTAAAACATCTTGTTTTTGAAGTGACAGACTATTATCTCTCTCTTTTTATATGTAATGTGGAACAATATTGCTTGTTTCATACTGCATATCAAAGAAGGAGTGTTGATAACTGTGCACAAGATTTCCATTTATGGATTTAGAACCTTCTTTTCAACAGGAAATACTGTACACCCTTCTCTAGTCTGTAACAAGCAACCAGCCATTAGCAGTGTGATGTTGCGATTCAGTGGACTGGCCTAAGGAGTTGCAGTTGGCTAGCAAACTTACAGGGACAACGCTCATGGGCCCTGAATGCATATTTTGTACAAAACAGTTATCCATCATACACTTCCCCTAACATAATCCAAGAGCGTGGCCTATTCGGTGGACACAGCAACGTCACCCTGAGTGATTGATTGGAGACTGAGACCGAGAGCGGCAAAAATTCAGCGTGAGAGGCTGTTTGAGACGGAGTATCTCTTCATACCGTGTCCTGTGAACTCGGCCGTTCCAGTATTTCACCCCAAGCTTGGCAAGCTGATATACCTTAACCCACATGTATGTGAGCATATATTGTTAGTAAAGGAACTGTATTTTACCTTGCTCATGGTGCGCTTCTTTTTTTGCATACAATTACTACGTTGGACCCTGGTAGAGTCCTGGAGATTAGCTGCACACTACGTGGGAGACACCAATATTCATTTTGGAGCCTGATGTGTACCGCTTACACTCCTGCGACCATATAGAATGGACTCACCCCATAGGAGGTCACACAGATTTGGGACACCGGAGTGCCGGAGAAGATATGGTGTGTGCATGTGTATGTATGTATATATGTGTTATAATATATGCCTTTGCACTCTTTGGCTGGAGGTAGTGTGCAGCATATATATCATCTGGTGCTCTCAGTGCTGGCGATACATGGTCGGCGCAGCAGCCCAAAGTCTGCAGCCGCCGCTGGACGGTAAGTATATAGTATCTGCAGCTTCTATTTTCCTTCTTTTCTGTGCCAGCCCCTTTCATATGCCAAGCTCTTTGCCATTTTCCACCCTATACTAAACCCTTTGCATTTTTCCTATGCCAGCCCCCTGCCTTTTCCAGGCAGGGGGCTGTTAATTAGTTAAAAGTATTTACACAAATAGAGACACACCCATGAGCAGACCACCGAAACAGAACACTGGTCATGCCCCCCACATTATTAGGTGCTGGCCACAACCCCTATTATTGCGCATAATAGGCCCGTGGTAAATTTCAGCTCCAGGCCCATTTAGACCTTAATCTGGCACTGCTCTCCACAGAAGAATGCTGTAGCTCTGACAATTGCTCAGTTTAGACAGTCACCCAGCTCTAGGTAGAGTCCTGGTGTTTCCTGTCTCTGATTTCTACAGACAATTCCTTTGACATGCACGGTCAAGTGTGGGACCTTATAAAGACATGTGTGTACCTTTCCAAACAGCTGAATTTACCACAGGTGGACTCTAAATAAGCTTTAGGAACATTTTAAGGATGCTCAGTGGAAACAAGGTGCACCTGCGCTCAATTTGTAGCTCCATGGAAAAGGCTGCGATTACTTACGTACATGTGATTTCTTCGGTTTTTTTTTTTTACAAAACTTGCAAAATCTTTTCATGTGGTCATTATGGGGCATTGTGTGTAGAATTTTGAGGGAAAATTTTAATTTATTTAATTTTGGAAGAAGGCTGTAACATAACAAAATGTGGAAAAAGAGAAGCGCTGTGAATACTTTCTGGATGCACTGTATATGGAAGGATAAATGTACAGTATTTGCTATATAGAAATAGGACTCTCACAGCAATATATCAGAAAGCTCACCTCTTGCCTGGAGAGAGTCATAGGCAATTTCTCTTCTGCAAGCTCTAACTCTAACACAGGGTTGCTTGATGATGATGATGATGATGATGAGGACGAAGGCTTCTCTTCCTCTTCTGGCTTCTGCACCTAGTCGTTCAAGAGGCAAATATATAAAAAGAGTAAAGACGTAAGGAAAACCAGCTTTTTTTTTTTTTGCTCGCACAACAAATCAACATGCACAAACCTAAATACACACAGAAGCCAAAGTCAGTGTAAGAAAGTACGCATAATAAATAGCGCTTTCTGTAAAAATAGGATTTTTGGTCACTTACCGTTGAATGCAATTCTCTTAAGGCCGCTGGGGACACTGGACCATTGGAATGCAGGTTGGGACTAGAAATGGCACTAAAGCTGTGTACACACGGGGGCGATAGGGGCTAAAAATCGCTGGAAATATGGTCGCTGGCGACCATATTGCCAGCGACTGGAGTGCGCACCAGCGGTAAATCGTGCGCGCTCCCGTTTTTTAGCCCCCTTATGATTGCAAGCTCCTGCGACCAGCTGATTACCTCTGCTGCTCCCCCGGCAGAGGTTCCCATTCATCGGTGACCATCTCTGGTCGCTGTTGAAAAGGAGAAACTGAGCAATATATTGCTCAGCAATATATTGCAGAGCAATATATCTCCCCCCGTGTGTGCAGGGCTTTAATGTAAACTGCAGCTGTAAATGTAAACCCTTCCTCCTGCAACCCCATGATTCCAGTACTTTTTTAAAAAGAGTCTGGTAAGGGGTAGCAGTAAGCCAGTGAACTTAGAATATAACAAACCAGTAGGAAAAAAAGACTGTTAAAAAATCAACACCTCACACAACTGAGCATGAGGAAGGGATCTGCTTATTAGATAAGGAATTAACAGTAAGTAACCAAAAATCCTATTAGCTCTGCCAGGAATGCTGGGGGACACTGGACCAGCTGCCCCCCCAGGTGAAGGGAACACTCAGTCTGCATGACCAGAGGATAATTCACTCAAGTGTGTGACACTGGAGGAAAAAAACCTGAAAAGGAGTAATCCTGTTGCAGAGGAACAGGTAGGATGATGCCACTGCCCTATTGGAATGTGTTGATGTCGGCCGCCCTGCACTAGAAAAGGCCTGAGCAATGACTGAGTGAAATTGAAAAAGAAAAAGGTATCTGTGCAGAGAACTGTGTACAGCCACAAAGCTCACACTGCGGCTAGTAGAGCCAGGTTATCCCTGTTCTGGATATACTTCAAAAGGACAAAATTTCATTGTTATAGTGCAGTGGTTCCCAACCCTGGTCCTCAAGTACCCCCAACAGTGCATGTTTTGCAGGTCTCCAAAATAATTAGCTCCACCTGTGGATCTTTTAAAATGTGACTGAATAATGAGTGCACCTGCCGGGTGACCTGGAAAACATGCACTGTTGGGGGTACTTGAAGACCGGGGTTGGGAACCACTGTTATAGAGTAAAAAAACTGAAAAAGCCTTGGGATAGAACATTGAAATCTCACTGTCTGTCAGGAACAAAAATTTTGTAATGTATGGAAGTAAATGACAAATCATTTACTTCCAAATGCTGGAAAACGGACAAAAATTATTGTTCAGAAAAATTTGTTAAATCAAATGGATTCTTTGTTCCCACCAGATAGATTGGACAAATAAATCTTAGGTGTGTATCCATCCTAACTCCTGGAAAACGAGAAAAAGGAACACGTCCAGCTGAGACCAGAGCCATAGGGAAGGCTAGCACCTTAGTTAGAAACAGAAGATTTGTTGAAGTGAAAAATAGAAAGTAATCAGGTTGGAGAACGGACAGGACCAGGCTAAGATTCACCAAAGCGACTGGTGGACAACACCCTGTAAAAGGGTACGATCGTCCACAAGAAGGGCCCTTCGAATGAAAGGGACAGGACCAAAATCTGAGGTCAAAGCTACAAAGAAAGAGAAAAGAAACAAATATAAACATGGACTGCAAAGTAGAGCTCCTAATATATGCCCTACTCCATAGATAACTACAGAAGGCTGAAATCGTTTAGGCACTTACGTTTAAAGCTACAGTTTACATTAAGTGCCATCTCCAGCCCCAGCCTGGGACCAGGGTGGTGGGTGGCAGAGGGAGCAGGGTGGGTTTTATACTTACCGATTCCCGCGGGCGACGGTCACGTGCGGAAGCTTTCAGTCCCCCTCCTCCGGCAGTCACTCCCCGGCGCCAGCAATGTACGTAATTCAGCGCATTGTCGCTGGGGGAGCATCACATGGTTTCCCTGCTCCCTGAAACTAAACAAAGTACCCCTTATTCTAATCTAATCAGCCCCCCCCCCCCACGTTCGCACCGGTGACCGATGTTTTGCGTCTGCGCATGTGCAGATGCAGGGTGGGAGCGGGCACAGTTAACTACATGTTCGCCATCCCGCTCCCACCTAGCAGTGCAGGCTGTAGGAGTGGGGCAGCGGCAGGGGGCGCAGCCAATGGGAACGCTCATAGTTTCATGGGCTTTCCCAGGCAAATAGCACGGTGACATGGGCGCGGGCAGCGGACGTCAGTAATGTCAGCTGCCAGCCTGCTTCCCGCACAGGGCGCTCGCAAATCAGAGACACCATAGAGGTGTCTCAGATCTGCAAGCGTTGGAGAATTCATTCGATGGTCGCTGACCATCAAATGATTTGTCCACAGCAACCAAGGCTGCGAATGGATGATAATGCAAATAATCCATTTGCAGCCGTGCAGGGGCTTGCGGCGTTCGAGGGGGGATGGGGCGGGTGGCCATGCGGGTGGGGGACTCACAAGGCTTTGAATTTCACAGTCAACCAGAATAAGGGCCTTAGTGCGCGAAGGCAGTCTTGCAAACTATTATTGACTGCATTACAAAGCTGTGTGATACAATGGCAGGTATTCAATGGTTGTACTGGGGGGAGGCAGCGAATCCTGTGTAGGATTCGCTGAACGTTCGCCCCAATTCTCCCTGTAGGAAGATTGCTGGGCAGCCTCCTGTCTGCTCTATTCAACTCGCCAGGGGCTCTCTGTCCCTGGCGCCGAATTTTAACCCCCCCAGCGAATGCTGCCAGGGAGCTGGGGGACGGCTGTAGGCAGGGAGATAGAAGCCTCCCTGCCTGCGCCGGACACTGTGGGGGTGAAGGAGGGCTGTGGGGGACACAGGGAGAGCCCCCCAGAGCTGGCAGGGGGCTGAGCTAGGGAGCCGCTACACACTGGTCCCGATCGTGCATATGTAATGATCGGGATCAGTGTGCAGTGAATATATGAATATTAATAAGCGGCTCCCGACTCGGCCCCCTGCTGGTGAATGTGTAAAAAATAATATATATTGTTTAAAAATAAAAAATAAATAGAATTAAAATATATTCATGTGCTGCAAGCACATGAATAAAAATAGCATGCCCCTTCACAGAAAAAAAAATCTGATTTTTTTTGACACCAAAATAAAAATCGCTTTATTTTCAAAGAACACATTCCAGTTCACCAAAAAAAGATGACGAATGTAAAATGGAGAATCCGGGGGAAAAAAAAAATCACTGGAGAAAGCAGTGGAATACACTCTCGGCGAATTCCACTAAAAACCCCATTGCAAACCACTGGCGAATCGCGGAGAATCACAAACAGAGAATCGCCAGACATTCACTCTTTATTTGCAGAGAATTGTGTCCATTGAATAGGGCGAATTGTTTTTCCTGTGAGAAAATTCCCTGTAAACCCAGGGAATTGCCTGATTCCCCAGAAAATATGGTGAGTCAGAGGCATTGAATACTGGCCAATATGGGAATCTTCCTAAATTAAGCTGGTTTAGAAGAAAAGCTGGGTATTTTTCCATTTGAGTGCTTTCTATTTTTAATACTGCTGAAGATATAAAAGGTGATTTGACCACGTGGGCTTTCTATTGGAAGGAGACAGTGCATCAAGAGCCAGTGTTGCACAGATATAAAATGCAGAGAGATAAAAATGGAGAGAAGAGTGTCCAAACTCAAATCTAAATTACAGTGTAAAAATAAAGCTGCCCAGTATTTGTGGACTACATGCAAAAGCAGCCAGTATTTACCCTGCATGCAAAGAATAAATGTATTTGGACCCCTTGCATTGCAACATGGTCTCTTCAGGTTCAAAGTACAGTAATTTTTGATTATGCTCTGCTCCTAACTCAGAACCAGGTCTAAAATCTGGAGAAGGGCGAGGTCTTTGCATTTGATGACCTTTTCAATGTTTCTTTTGATAGATGTTTCTTTTGATAGATGCACAGTCATATTTAAGTAAGCATACTCATAACAGGGGAAACACTGTCATTTTCATAATTTTCCATACACGTGGACTCAGGATTGGGAATGTTAAAGTATTTGGACGTTGTATACAAAGCTGGAAATTTACTAAAGATTCTAAAAATAAAAAAGGTGATGTTGCAATAGCAACCAGATTCTATCATTTCTTTATTGCGTCCTAGAAAATTATAGACAGAGGGGGGTATTCAATTGGTGCCAATTTTTCATTTAGGCTTCCTACCATTTTTTAGTTGGAATTTGGATTCACCCTGTTCAATTAAAGTTCTGATTTTTCACCTAGGTGAAAAACACCTGGGTTGGTGAATTAGCCACCGATCCTAGTGTTTTTGCCCATTTTCACCAATTTATTACCGATAAAAAAAAGGTAAAAAGGCCGAAAAAATGGGTGAAACGCCCACAACTAAATACAACAGGGTTGAAATAGTCCTGTTGTTTCACCCAGCCTAAAAAGGAACTAAATTAATACCCCCAGAACCTGACTAGTTTCTATGGGCAACATCACATCTTTCACTTTTAGAAGCTATAGGAAATTTACCATGAATTTGGGGCCCATGTTTTAAAACCTACAAATTGACACCCAATTATTATTATTATTTTTTTTAAATCAGACTGCAGCTAAGATGTTAAAGTAGCCCATTTGTAAATGAATGTATGCATTACGTAGGTCTGCAATCTCCTTTATAGTTATACCCATGCTTTCTCGACAGAAAGCAATCATGTTCTTTTAAGATGATTACCTACATTCTCCTGAACAAACTTTCAAAATAATGTTTGCTTTGATGTTTTGAAAAGTCTATAGAGAAAACCACAATCTCCCAGAGACTGAATGATATGTATCAAGTATGCCAATAAAGATATGTATCAAGTATGCTTCCTCATATCTTATTAACTCCCTTCTCTTCACCCACAATACAAACATTACACATAGTATACAGTAATCATTATGTTTCATTGTATACCCAATTCATTCATTGCTTGATGAGTTGTATGATGATATTTTCCCCATCTGATGTGTTGCACATATGGGAAATCCATTATACAATGCAATGCACTATTACTACTACAAGGATATACTGTACACAGTATATTGTCACAACTTATCAGCAATCACAAGATCAGTCCGGTGTGTAGCTCTATTATTGTTTTCAGTTACTATTTGTAATTAGCGTGTATTGTTTACATCCCATTATGGGTAAATATTCTGACCTTTGACACTTAAATTAAGATTGGTCAGAGTTTACCTTGAAAACACTGCAGAGGACTGTGAGGTGGTCTACCGCATCAAGCACTGCATAGGTCAGTGACATATCACTATCTTATGTTCATTAGGCATCTCGAATAAATAATAAATCTGTTGAAATGTTTTCTTAGTAGACAGATCCAGTGTCCAAGTAAATAAAACCAGACACATCAAGCCATTTCATGCTCAGCTCCTTAAGCCAAATGACAGCACACTGGTGACAGCAGTCATTTTCAAAATGGTTTTTGTACTACACTGCTTTAGCCAAAACTTAAAAATCACAAACCATTTGGAAAATGTGCTTGAAAGTAAAACATGCAATCCCATTCTTGGATTATTCCTACCTTTTGTGTTGTCATCTCATTTATAGGCTAATAGTTGTGATAGATCGAATAAAGAGAAAGTGTTAGATTAAAAAGAATCACATGAGAACATGGAAGTTGAAAGAACAAAGGAAAATATTGTACCTTGCACCCACATCTTTCAAGGTAAGCCTCCCTCTCTTTTTCAGCAAGTTCACTGCGTTTGAAATACTTCTTACTTTCCTGAAACAATAACAAATATCATTTAAAAACCACAAAGCAGCTCTAGTACTTAGAAAGCAGATATATTGTTAGAACCATTTTAAACATACAAAAAGTTCTGTAACATAATTAAACTTCTACTTTGAAGTAGGTGAACGTGAAAAGAAATGATTATGTACTGACTACTTCATTGCTTATTTAAGTTTAACTAGCTGAAGTGCCTGGTTTCAACTGAGAAAAGATTTGCTGGGCAGAACACTTTGGTTATGGCTGTAAACGCTTGTACTGCCTGCTATTGTTTTGTCAAGTTACAAGCTTTGCATTATCATCCCAACGTTGTGTTACTACATAGGAAACGTTTCCTAGATGGCGCGTACTAACCAGAGCTGTTTCATGCAGTCACTTTATCAAGGCCCATCTATTTCTCGGACTGACCCAATCAAGATCCGGGAGGATTACACCACCATATAAAGGTGACAATGTCTATCTATTTGGCAGTAACATAATACAGAAAGGCATAGCCATAGACAACTTTGTTCCTCACATGGGAATTCTCAAGCTCTGCATAGGCAGAAAGGCCAACCTAGAACAGTGAATAGATGTACTGTAATGCCTACTTTAATATTTCTAGCTTAACTTTCACGTTTTAGTGAAACCTTAGGCAGCATATGGCTCTGCAGTTGCTGGTGGACTACAAGCTTCAGCATGCCGAAATATCTAACGTTATGGCTGGCACTGCTTGGGTGGGCTGTAATCTACAATGTAGACCATATTGCTAGTGCTGTGGGGTCAGTAACACATCCAGCAGTGCCTGCGGTTACAGGACAGATGCTCACTCCAACCAGCTCCTTCTCCTCTAGCTGCTTTCTCTTCCTCGCTATCTCCGCTCTCAATACATCCATGACTATGACAGAGCCGCTGCGGTTGCTGGATAGCGATCCACCATGCCACGGTAGCCACTAGATCCCCTTCACCGGCTGCTGCTTCCTGTATACAGAGCAGGAAAGGTCTTCCCTCACTACCCAGCTGCCACCGCGAGCAGCCTACTTCCGGTTATACACCATAACAAAATCGAACCTCTGAGTCCTCCTGTTGCTATGGTTTCCTTGCAACGCCTCTTCGTCAAACACTGCTCTGCAGCCAACATGACAGGCGTGTTTCACCAATACACATATTAATTGAAATACATTATTTTCGTAGAGTTTTAGATCAACTGTGTACGATAACGTTAACACTAATGGGAGGTATTCCATATTTCTACTACTCGACATTCTAGCCAGTAGATAGAGTATCCGCACATCAAAGTGGCACTAAAATAATAAATATAAAAGAATCAATGACAGTACTATCTGCAAAGTACCTCATTGAAACTAGTTTGGTAATTTGCGGGCTTGCTTCAATCGCCACGTTTCGGGCTCGGTGGCTTGCTCAGCTTCCCTTGCCAACACTGCGGAATATGTGTGTGCTATATTTCAGGGTTGCCGACCCTCCCGAAATTACCGGTGGGCAACCCTCCCGGAATCAGGTGGACCCCCACTGAGCCCCCCGATCGCGGCATTTAGCCCTGCCCCTCCATGGAGATCAGTGATTGCGTCTATTTACTGTAATGGGGCGGGGCTTAATGACGGCACAGTCAAGCCCCGCCCCCTCCCGAACGGGTAATGAAAGTCTCCTCTCCGGGCTCCAGGAGAGAAGCATTAGAAAGTCGGCAACCCTGCTATATTTATTTATTTTATTTGCAGTTTCTTATATAGCGCAGCAGATTCCGTTGTGCTTTACAATAGTAGACAGTGATAAAAAAAACTGGATTCAGTACTGAATCCCGGCGGTCGAGATCCCGGCGTTCAGAATCCCGATGCCGGAATCCCAACAGCCGAAATGCCGACAAGGGAGGGACGTGGATCGCCACCCTTGCGGGCTCGCCCCCCCCTTGCGGGCTTGCTACGCTCGGCACACTAATTTATTCTCCCTCCAGGGGTGTCGTGGACACAGTGTTCCCTCTAAGCTGTGTGCGTGTGCGCGAGCACACAACTCGCCGAGCGTGCGCACAGACATTACAACAGAGCCAGTGGTCCCTTTTTGCAGTTGTGGACTCAATTAATGTGTGTTTCACCCATTAACTACATTGTGTGCTGTGTTTTTAATGTTTAAATGTTTAATATCATTTTGAAGTAAAGTTAACACAAATGCTGAACGTCTTTTTCCAGTTATATATAAGTGATGCACAAAAATTTAAATTTTCTTCCAAAGTTGCACAGCCAAAATCTTTTGCCGCACACAGCCTTCGTAAAATTAGAGGGAACATTGCGTGGACACCCACGGGGGGAGAATGTGTCGGGATTTCGGCGGTCGGGATTCCGGCGTCGGGATTCTGAACACCGGGATCCCGACCGCCGGAATTTTAACTGCATCCCAACAAACTGGGTAACGACAGACAGACTTGGAGGTTAGAGGGCCCTGCTGCAACCTTACAATCTATAGGGATATAGGAGGGAAACACAAGGACAGGCATCAGTAATAGCATACCCTCCAGTACCGTTTTTTAATGGTCTGTACCGGCTAAATCTAACTGTACCGAATGTACTGATTTTTGAGGTGGCTCCTGCGACTCTGGGAATTGTAGTCTTCATCTGCAGGACAGCTGAGAGGAATGCCGGGCCCCGTTAAAATTTTGGAAGCGTGGCCAAAATGTTTAGAGGAGGGTGAAAAAACGTCTAAAATCTGTATTCTCAGCAGCAGCACACACCTACAGCATGTGCTGTGCTGACAGCAGGCTCAGCATGACCTCTCATGCTGTCAGTGAGACACTCATGCTGAGCCTGCTGTCAGCAAAGCACATGTTTGTGCTGCTGTTGCTACCCGGGAGGGGCGGAGGGGGAAGGGAGGGGTCAGACCTGCGAGGCCCTTCCAGCAAGCCTGGGCCCGGGTAATTAGTACCCGCCCCCCCCCCCCCTCGGCTGCCCTGTTCATCTGCTACACTGCCAACGGCCCTATGTGTAGTATGAGTGGCCTAGACTACATTTCACAGATTGCACTGCAGGGGGACAGTCGGGAGGTCAGTCCTCCCCTTGCTTAGGGATTTCTCCCTGGAACCAGAGCCGGATTTCTATGGGTGGCACCTGCTGGGGGTGGCACGGCAATCCCCCTTCCTCGCGGAAGGGCTGCGAATTGCGGGAGGGGGTGTCTCGGGGGGGGGGGCGCGAATCGCGGGAGGGGGGGTCCACGAATCGCGGGGAGGGGGGGGCGCGAATCATGGGAGGGAGGGCTGCAAAATGCAGGAGGGGTGGTTGCGGCGGGGGGGTTTGTGAATCGCGGAGGGGCCGTGAAACAAGCGGAGGGCGTCCTGCTGCTCCATATCCTAGCAGCACCATAGCAGCAGCTGACGCAGACAGAAGAGTCTGTGACTGGAGTCATCTCCAGCACTGAGGAGAGGACGCCGGTTACATCAGCAGGTATGGGGAGGAGCATCAGCCAAAAACACATTCGGAAAGGGGATTTGGCCACATCCCCTTTTCCCACTAGCCATGCCCATTTGGCCACGCCCCTTTCCAAATGTGTACTGATTTCTTCCCTCCAGATGTTGGAGGGTATGTAATAGCATAGCAGTGCCACCAAGTTACAAGTCCAGAAGGGAAGCTATATAATACAGAGGCTTGCCTGAAGAGGTGAGTTTTCAGGGAACACTTGAAAGTTTGGAGGCTAGCGGAGAGTCTTATTGTGCGTGGAAGGGCATTCCATAGGATGTAAGTCCTGTAATAGTAAATGGGAGATAGTGATCCGTGCAGAAGAGAGACGCAGATCATGTGCAGAGCGGAGTGGTCGAGATGTGATAAGTAAAGAGATATATGCTGGTGCAGTATGGTTAATAGCTTTATATGCTAGTAGAAGTGTTTAATATTGAATACGGTAATATACAGGCAACCAATGAAGGGACTGGCAGAGCGGATCAGCAGACAATGAGCGTCTTGCAAGGAAGATGAGCCTAGCAGCAGCATTTAAAATGGATTGCAGTGGCGAGAGTCTGTTCTTGGGAAGACCAGTTAGGAGACTATTGCAATAATCAATGCGGGATATAATGAGTGCATGGATAAGATATTTGGTAGTGTCTTGTGTGAGATAGGGTCATATTACGGGTATGTTTTTTAGATGCATGTAACATGATTTGGAGACAGATTGAATGTGGGGAAGAAAGGACAGTTCAGATTCAAGGATGACCCCTAAGCAACGAGCTTGTGGGGTAGGCTGGATTGTCGAGTTGTCAACAGCGATGGAGATGTCAGGATGGTAACTGTTCTTAGTCGGCGGAAAGATAAGTAATTCCGTTTTGGAAATATTAAGTTTTAGTTGGCGAGAAGACATCCAAGATGAGATGGCAGAGAGACATTCACTCGGCCCGAAACCACTGGTGACAACTCTGGGGTTGATAGATTTGAGTATCATCCACATATAAGTGATACTGAAATCCGAAAGAGCTGATTAGTTTGCCAAGAGAGGAAGTATAGATTGAGAAAAGGAGAGGACCTAAGACTGAGCCTTGCGGAACTCCGACTGACAGAGGTATATAAGAAACTGTTAATAAATAAATAATAAAGGTAATAGATGGTGTCGTGGACACAGGAGGGTGTCATGGACACAGGAGGGTCGGGTACTTCCTCGCCGAAAATCTTTACATAGCGGTTAAGTAGCATCCAAACAGCAGCTGCAAGGTTGTGATGTGTTATGTGCTCGGAGAAGCCACTCTGCACTGCTCTGTATACACTAGGGTTACTACCGGTCTGGGATTATTTCGGTAATTAATGTCTGCGAAAAGGCAGCTACTAGCTGCCTACTATCGGACATTGTATAGTCTGGGAACACCACCCCTCCGGACTCCAGTCTTAATTACTGGACTTTCCAGAGTAATCCCAGATGGGTGGTGGCTATCCCGGTGCCGCTGATGAAGACAGTATGTACGATCCTTATCAATGCAAATGTAAGAGGTGGTGCATTTCTTCCTGCAATTGTGATTGCTAAAAACTGCAATCACAATGCTAGAAGGCGTTCGGTATGATTTACATACAATCAAAATCCCGACGGTCAAAACACAGATAGCAATTGACCGACGGTCAAAATATCGACAAGGTCAAAATACCTACATCTAAAATATCGACAGGTCAAAAATTAGACAGTGTTTTTCATATTTTTGGGGGTCTGTATGTTGAACCCCGTGCTTCAGGCACGGTGCCTTGCTGCGCTCGGCACACTATTATATTCCCCCTCCATGTCCACTGGGATGGTAAAGTATGTACAAGTCGGTTTCAATTTAAAAAATTATTTCGGTATTTTGACCTTGTCTGTATTTTGCCGTCGGTCAATGGTTGTCGGTATTTTGACCGCCGGGATTTTGATTGTAGATAAATTGACCGCATCCCACTAGAAGAACATTGCATCTAGGGATGCCAATCCCAGGGCATTTTTTCAATCCCGGGATTCGTGATTGAAAAATGGTCAATCCCGGGATCCCGGGATTGGCCTCCCTAATAAAAAAACGGCCTCTCCCCCAAATGTCACTAAAAAAATCTAAGCCTAATCCCTCCCCCCTAATCCTCCCCAAACCCCCCTGCGCTGCCCTGTCACTTACTGCTTCAGTGGTGACAGGCAGCAGCAGGACCGTGACTATCTCCGGCAGGCGGGCGGATGGGGGATGGGGGCAGCACAGCAGTCGTCTGTCTGGGTTTAAGACAGTGTGTTGAGTCTGACAGGCATAGAAGCGGCCAGGCTGCGCAGCGTGATATGATGTCATGGGGTCACGCTGCGCAGCCTGGGCGCCGCCATGCCTGACAGACTCAGCACCGCACACTGTCCTAATTCCCGAACAGCGACGGGGTAAGGAGCAGTCAGCCGGGCAGCGTTTTTAGGCCAAAATCCCGGGATCCCCAATCCCGATCCCGGGATTGGCCTCCCTAATTGCATCCTTAGTGACTGCAGTCTAAGTTTGACCTTAATCAGACTTCCAGTCGCAGAGGCATACTTGCCTACTTTTTTCCCCTCCTTTCGGAGAGAAGCCCAGAGGCTGACATCACCAATCCCCAAATCATTCCACTCAATTGCGGCATTTCGCAGGTCTGCGGATTGGGGCAGGGGATAAAATGATGAGATTTGCACCATTTTAGCCCCGCTTCCTTGTAGCAGACCCGCAAAATGCAATATTTTGTGCCACAGTGAATGGAGGCTATGGGGGAGATTTGCCCACCTCTCGAGTGTCCCGGAGGGGGACCCGATTTTGGAGAGCCTTCCAGCCATTCTGGGTGGGTAGTCAAGTATGCACAGAGGGCCATGTGAGGCCAAAGGAACTGAACATAGCAGTACTTTTCCCTGAATTCTGCCCCTCCCTAAATGCCTCTGCCGGTCAATCTTGAACTTCAGGTTAGATTGCTTATGCAGGTTCGATCGCTTATGTGGGTTGGATTGCTTGGGTATTTAGGCTTATGCGATCGAACCTGAATTAGATCCAATAGGCGGGAACAAGATGTGTTGCCAAAGCTTACCCCATCTGATGATATTGAGGCATCTTGTGCATGATTGAATGTACAGCTGTTTGTTTAACATGACAAGAGGACTGCCAGATTAGCCCCATGTCTCACAGGGAGCAACAGCGAGCATATGACTCTCCAATAGTCTCCACTACAATAAGACTCTCCACTAGTTTCCAAACTTTCAAGTGTTCCCTGAAAACTCACCTCTTCAGGCAAGCCTATCATATTTAAGTACCACACGCATAACCCTCTGAGGCACTTATGTATCATATAGCTTCCCTTCTGGACTTGCAACTTGGTGGGACTGCTATGCTATTACTGGTGCCTGTCCTTGTGTTTCCCTCCTATATCCCTATAGATTGTAAGCTTGCAGCAAGTCTGTCAACTTGAAAGGCCCCAGTAAAGCCCAAGAGTTCCATGTTTGGCAGCTGAACTTGGCTGAGCCTCCTAGGGTACAATTGGCAAAGCTAGTCTGACTGAGTAAAGCCTGGTTGCAGCCGGACTAGGGTAGTACAACAGCAGAAAGCACCCTGTTTCGTCTGATGGTACAAATTTAAGGCCAGGAGGTCTGGGCCCTAGTTGATAATGGAAGTGAACTGACCATCATGTCTGCCAACTTGGTTTCTCCTGGGGCTAACCAAATCAGAATCAGAATCAACTTTATTGGCCATGTGTGCTTGCGCACACTAGGATTTTTTTGTGGATTACAGTGCAGCATCATGCAGGGATGAGGGGGGGGGGGTTGGAAGCAATTACATACATTACAATACATTACAGGGTCAGTGATGGGGGGGGTGCGGTGCCGCCGCAGAGTTCAACCGTAGCTAGTGAGGCCTGCTGGGGGTTGGGGGCTCTTGGAGTTGGGGGGGGGGGTACTACTGGCCTCTGGGTGTCATACCGGAGCCCCCGTGGCCGATGTGCCTTCTGTCCCCCTCCTGACCGGGGGGAGGGGGGGATTTCATGAGCCCTCCTCACCGAGTGCTGGGTCCCACCTGCCTGTGTGTGTGTGTGTATGTGTGCCGGGCCCTCCCGTCCATGGTGGTGATCTTCCTCCTCTGGTGGAGGGGTCCCCGGTTCGGTGGTGACGGGGTTGCAGCGATGCGCTCCTCCGGCCGGATGCCGATGCACTTGCCGCTCTCCTTCACCGCAGCAGCCTCCGCTCTCTCCCCTGCCTCTTCTCCGCCACTCTGCACGCTGCTCCGGAGGCTGGGGATAGTGGAGCTCTGTGGATGGGGGATCGGAGCTCCATGTGCATGCGACCCGGCCAAATGTAACCCTATGTAAAGGTGCTATGCAAAGAAGGGTATATAGAGATTAATATAGACTGAGACCTACTTCTACCATATCTGATGTTTTCAGTTCTAGAGGTACCCCAAGCCTCTACGAAGTTCAGCCCCTTTAAGATGTCACCCCCTGAAGTGCTGCTAAAAGTCTCCTCTCCGGGCTTCTCCCAGAGCGGAGACTACAAAAGTCGGCAACCCTGAGGTATGTGTCTGCATAGACTGAGTTTAAATATATACTCTGCAGAGGCTGTTTTACTGTGTGACATAATGGGAGAATCTAATTCTCTCTGCACATGTTACATCTGCCCCACCTGCAGTGCACATGGTTTTGTCCATCTAAGAAAGATTTTGTCAGAAAGAGTGAACTAGAATAAGGCCCAGAGTGTATTGATAGATCCTCATAAATGGGTTTTTCACATGTATTTGTATGTATTCCTCCCATATAGGTTCTAAGTTAGTCCCTGAGGTTAAGCGATTCAGCCAAAAGTTGTTTAATTTACAGTATGTGAACCCTTTCTTCCCCCCCAGCTCCACTATGATCTCCAGTGGTGAGTGATCGGATATGCCCCTAGTCAGGTAGTCTATTCCATGTATTCTGGGGAACCAGTCATCTGTGGCCAAGGCCATGTCAATTCTTGAGAATGCATCGTGTGTTTTTGAAAAACACAAACATTTCTGTTCCCCTGGATGACTCACCCAGACGTCATGTCAATGACTAAAGCCCATCTTTAGTCATTGACAGGAAACTAGATTTTTGAACTCTTTCACCTTGTCTGATTTGGCTTTTCCTGTCTAGCTGGGGGTCCAGTACATTTATTAAATCACCCATTGGTATGGCAGGGGCATCTGAAAACAGGGCCATAAACTTTGCCGCCTTCTTCAGGACCTCATAATTAAAGGGTGGGGGTATATATACTGCCATCAACAGAAATGTAAATATTCCCACTCTGCATTTAAAAAATACGTATCTTCCCCCCTGATCTATCTGTACTGCTTCCGCCGAAAAGGGAATCCCCTTCCGAACCAACACAGAGACCCCTCTGGATGTCGAGGTGAAGGTGGAATGATAAGCCCACCCAATCCATGCTTTTTTAAGAGATAATAATTTCCCCCCAACTAAGTGGGTCTCTTGGATACATATAATATCTACCGTATATTTACGTAATTGCCGCATCACCAGGGACCTTTTAATTTTGTCATTGTGTCCCCTCACATTCTATGTGAGGAAACTATGGTTCATCACCCCCATGATTTCTGCTTTGTCAGAAAGGGACTCCATCCCATTTGAGGGACATTCCACATTTTAATATTGTATTTTAGGGGCCTTGCTTTCCCCTTTTTCCTCGACTTGAGAGTATTACCATGTGTACCTAAAACTGTATGACGGTTCCATATTAACCTTTTATCCCTCCCACTCAACCTTGCAAGACTTTACATTTACGGTGGAACAGAGACCCGGAGCACAACTAACCAATGTGGGTCTATTGTTTAGGGGCTACAAGTGTTCTACCTCCTGGGTCGAAATAGAGGGGGGAGATATGTGACAGAGGGCCTTATTCTGGTTGGTGCGGCCGGGCCGTACGCGTACGTTCCGGGGTTTTTCATGATCTGCGCATGCGTACATTCGCTAATGCGCAGGCGCGAGCACTCCACAACGCTTACGGACGGGTCTCTCCGTGCGAAAAAACCTGTACGCGAGAGTACGGGCATTGGGGGCGGCATAGGGGCGTGTTGAGGGGAGCGGCCGAAATAATGAGGGAAAATGGGCGTAAACATGGGCGTGCACCAAAAATGAACGGTGCTACTACCGCACGATCGACTAAAGCACCGTTCATTTCGGACACAAAACAGGCGGCCGCCAACCGCCACCTCAGACCACCCCTACAGATACCGCATGCCAGCGTGCGCCTGGGTTTGCTAATTTACGCTGATTACTACTCAAACACATACACCTGAATGTAATAACCAATGCTGCAGTCTATTAAGTCCAAACCATGATTTCACTACCTGCAAGCCACACACACAGCACTCAAACACATTGGAAGCTTATCTTTCTATACTTCTCTACATTTAAAGGTTTGTTTAATTTAAGGTAAGAATCTTTTTAAGACCTGCTTATATATGCTAAGGTAGGTATTTGTTAAACAGTTATACACATTCACTACGTGCTTTCATAGACTTTACACAGTAGCACACTCAATCTACACAAGTCGACATGTGTCAACGTGTTCACTCTAATACAAACATAGGTTTTGTATTTATGATACAATAACATAAACCACATCTAACACCTACAAAGGATGTTTCAGCAATGTTTTAAGCCCATGCCCACTATTTTGCACATTAATTAATTCAATCAATTAATTAATTTTCATAATTATAGTTGAAAGGCAAGATTTGCAGGTCCATATATGTGAAGGGTATGCCAGCGTACACGGACGTACGCTCACTCTCACGAGCGGTTACATAAGCTGAGTTTTCTATTGAAAACAATAGGGACCCGTCCGTGCAAGCTGGCGTACGCTCAGATAGCCGCAAGAAGTCGGTGGGAAGACGGACGAGAGACGTCCGTAAACGGTGGCGTACGCTCAATTGTACGCCAGTTGTCGGAGTGTAAGGGCTGGTCCGTCCGTGTACGTTGGCGTACGCTCAATTGTACGCCACTCCCCTTCGACGTTGTTTCTGGCCGTACGTATGCGGCTGATTTGTGGGTGGACTTAACCCCAACGGCCGCGTACGGATAGCGTACGTTAATAGCGAACGTACGCACGTTTGAATAACCTCCAGAGTCACTGGTATATTGATTGAAAGAAGGTATATTTCCCCCAGGTTTCTGACAGATGTGTTTTAAAAAACCCAGGAGATTTGCTGGTTCTGTTGGGAGCCATTAAGCTCTTTATAAGAACCAGTATAGGATCCTGGGGTTGGATGATTGAAGAGAGTTCACCATTCATTATACCTAGTTTGGGTCTTTGGGCTGTTAGTCTCACAGAAGGCTAACCAGTACCTTCAGCTGTGGGGGTTTGTGAAAAGTTTGCCAGACTGAGAGTTAGGAGTTTTCCCCATCTGCCTGGGGAAGGAAACTATGCATTTATCTATGAGAGAGAAAACCTTCTACTTCTAAAAACTAAAATAAAGCCTGTCTGCCCCCCCCCCCCCCCTTTCCCCCAGCCCTGCCTTACCCTGTTGCTTGCTGCCGCCGGGTCTGTGGCCGGGACCTGCAGATATACTTGTCTGTGGTACCGGCGCTCCTCCTGGCTGGCTCATGCTAATGAAAATTACCCTCACAAAATGGCTGCCCCTAACACCAGACCATTTTTGAGGATGCTAGAGGAGGCCAACAGTTTGTTCCCAAGCAAACTGCAGGTGTTTCATCGTGTTTGCATAAGATAGAAATGGTGTACGAACAGTTCTGCTTTTGTAGCCCATAGAATATATTGTACATCATACTGTTCTTTGAAATGCCATCTGAACCGCAAAACTGTGCTATAGTGTGCATTTTACTCTAAATTTGTCACCGGGGACTCAGTTTTTCAAACTGGAGGGGCCCCCAAGTATGCGATGTGCTGCAGCTGTGAGCCACCTGTGAGCCAGTGTATGCTATACTGTGTACTGGGCATTATGGTGTGTGCCATAATGTGTACTGGGCATCATAACAGTGTTTCCTATAATGTGTACTGGGCATACTGTAACAGTGTTTTCTATCATGTGTACTAAGAATAACTGTGTGTGCTATAATGTGTACTGGGCATTATGGTGTGGGCATAATGTGTACTGGACATAACGGTGTGTGCTATAATGTGTACTGGGCATTACGGTGTGTGCTATAATGTGTGCTGGGCATAATGGTGTGTGCTATAATCTATACTGGGCATAAAGGTGTGTGCCATAATGTGTACTGGGTATAACTGTGTGCTATAATGTGTACTGGGCATAAAAGTGTGTGCTATAATGTGTACTGGGCATAACGGTGTGTGCTATAATGTAAACTGGGCATTACGGTGTGTGGTATAATATTTAATGGGCATTATGGTGTGTGGTGTAATGTGAAGTGGCACTATTATGTGGCCACACCCCTATCCCACAAAGCCATGCCCTAAATTTTTGACGTATGCCTTCGCGGCACACTGTACCTGATTTCATATTTATGTCCTTTGTAAAATATATGGATCTTACTTTATACGAGTGGGCAAATTGATACTCCCCCCCTACCCACATGTGCCATGCTGGGGAGAAGAGGAAAGGAGGCTTTATTCCATTGGGACCAGTAAAGGTCAGGTAGGACCCCAATTTTTCTAAGTGAGGGGTCCCAGGAACCCACTATTTCTTTGGGTTTTCACGATCACTGTTGGCATGCCCACTTTGTTCCACACGAGTATCCAGTAACCATTTATGTTATGTGGAACCCTTGTGGCGCCATATAAATAAACAATAATAATACTATTAACAATGACCGCAAGTTTTTTGCTCGGACTCCTGTCCTCAATCATTTCAAGTCAAAGTTTCATGACTGATACACTTCACTAATCTTAACATACCTTCACCTTTCCGGTCTTATGGTCCTCGCACACAGTGCGATTTTTGCATTTTAGTTCAACTCCTATTGCGTCTAGTTCAAATCGCACCGTGTTTCTCTTCCCTTGCAATGCAATGTGCGCTCCTGTGTGTATTTTTGTAATACATTGCATGCTGTTGAACTACATACTATTGTAGTGTGGTCAAAATCTAGTGTACATTGTATAGGGTCAAATTGCACCTAGCACACATCTCACCGTGTTTGGGCACCATTAAACAGATTCAGATCTTCTATGTCAGCAGTATATACAAAATAGCTACTTTGTATAAAATCATCTATATATATTGAAAGCAGGCTTCCAAGGTCCAGTGATATTTAAATAGTGTGACATTGAGTACAGAAGTAATATACTGTTGATTGAAAATGTGTACCAGATCTTGTTTAGTGGGGCGGTTTCTGAAGGTGGCTAGTCTTGTTTCCACTCCTTGGCTATAAAAAATTTGTATACTTTAAAAATATGTATGAGTAGCTTGTTAGTGGACTTAATCATGTAGGCAGTGATGTATTTATAATGGGTGCAGTGAATGTGGTGCCTCTCTGGAGTCAAGAGACGGTGACAGTAGCACTGTAAAAATCGCAGGCAAAATGGCCAACACACACTTTCCCCAAAGATCTGCGCATGTGTTCTTGTACTCAGAGCTGCTGCCAACAGGGAGGAGAGGGCCCAAGTGAAGGAGGCTGCGTGGAGATGGAGTATAAGAGTTTTTCTACAATAAATTCTAAATAGAACCCCTAAAACTGTGAAATTACAGGGAATTCCCACTAGATACAGTATACAAGGTGATGCCAATCACGCCACAATTTCTGATATCCACACTTACAGTTAGTACCCTTGATATGACTGTATGGGCTGTTTCACAAGCTCCGGCTGACGCCGGGTGGCAAAACCTCACACGGACAAAAGCAGCGAGAGACCGAGCCCCGCGAGGGGACGCGGAATACATGTAAAGTAATACACGTCCGCTCGCCACGCTTTGGGCTCGGTGGCTCACTGCGCTCGCCACACTGTCTATAATCAACTCCACGTCAACATGGATAGTGGGGGTATTAAAAGATCGGAGGACGCGTACCGCCGCCCCTTACGGGCTTGCTGCGCTTGCCATGCTTCGGGTTCGCGTTGATAGTGGGGGTGGCATGGGGGTGCATTTAACATTGTAAGCACCCATTAGGGTGCTCATACAATGAAAAAATCGTATTGCATCGCATAGAAAGCATCGTATGAGGCTATATGGCATGCAAAGCGATGCGATGGCACAAGATGCCATAAGATGAAAAAATTGGGCACCGTGTTAGGAAACAAGTACCATGTACTCTCAGTGTGTACACATGGTCGACGGCCGTACTAGTCGATCCCGATGCGGATCAAATCGCACGGCAAGCCATAAGACATGCATGCAATTTTGATTATATAGTACAGATCTGTACTATATAGTCAATGCAGCCCTATCTGGCTTTGATTTGTGCTTTGCGCGAACGTGCATCAGGATCGCAAGGTGAAAAAACCTGTGCGATCTGCAGGCGATCCCGATGCGATTTTGACTATATAGTCAAAATCTCATGCCAAATCTCACCATGTGTACACACCATTACCTTGATCATCCACTCGGATGGCGAGATGGTGGATCTTCTGATGTGTTTGTCAGGTGTGTACGTAACACAGCCTCATAGAGACTTGTTTAAGATTTATACAGTTTTCTATTACTACTTTGCAATGCTTTGGATAAAATGACCTGATGAGTATATTATCATTTGTAAACAATCTTTTCCCGTTACCATCTATAACAATAAGATCCGCCCTGCTTGCATTGTTGTTCAGTAATACAGTGGTGACTGGCGCAATGATTGTGCATGAGCCCATTACCAGCCTTACTGACACTGAGCTGTCTCTCAAGTTCTCCCTCCTTCTCCCCCTGTAAAGCCACAGCTGGTGACGTCATTCCACATATCACCTCGGCGCAATAAAAAACCTCGCCAGCAGATGGCAGCTTCTCTCCTCCATCGCTAAACCATTCTCTCCCCTGTTTATCATTGACCCTAAAAGAAAAAAGGAGAAGGAGAAAGCAAAACAGAGAGGGAAAGGGCCCAGTCTGCGCCTCGCAGTCCCCTGGGATTCCTCGTATGTACTATCCCCGAGAGAAGAGCACAAGGGGGGAATGAGCAGGACCCAGTTGCAGCTCCCAGGGATTCTGATCTGATTCATCTACATTGCCCCCCCCCCCCCCCGCACCGCTCCACTGCAAGCTAGAAGAAACTTTCCTATATGCCACCAGTTGGAGCTGCGCTGCCAGTGTCCCTCCTGGCGGACCTTGCTCCTTCCCAGTGTCACTCTCTGCTGCCTAATTTCCTTATTTTCTGCTGCTGCTCCCCCTCCCCTTCCTTCCCAGCGTCTTAATCTGAGATCTTCTATTTGCCTCTGAGTCTGCTCCTCATTCCCCTCCTCGTAGTTATTAGTGCCCGCAGCAGCACCGTAACAATACGCGCATTCCTGCTGCCCTGGACACCGCTGGCTGGGGGAGAATGGAGTTCTCAGAGAGGAGAAGGAGCAGGAAATCCCAGAGCTACAAGCTGGTGAATGAAGGTAGGCACCGGCCAGGAAGGGGCTATTGCTGCCACCTGTCAGGAAGTGGCATCTAGTGTATAGTCGGTATCTAGTACATGGCAAGGGTGGCAGGGCTCCGGCTACTGCGTGGAGTGGACACGGTGGTGGTATGGCTGGTAGTGCCACCTGTCAGGAAGTGGCAGGGCTCTGTGGCACAGGTGTATGTATAGGTGGTACATGACAAGGGTGGCAGCCGGGCTGCTGGCAGTGATTAGTTCCACTCTGGTCAGGAGGTTCTGCAGTAGCTGCGGCATTTGTCACTCACCAGTCCCCACCAACCCCCCGATGTGTGTGTTCACCACAGACATAGCTGGGTACATGGTCTTGGCTGCCTGCTGTTTGGGCCTCCAGTCCTCGATGACAGCGCTGGTGCCCGCAGGGAAACACAGTGACAGGCAGCCTAATGGATGAATAGGTCTGCAGAGGACAAAAGCTGTAGGGACCCCATAGGAGAGCCTAACGCAGGCTCAATGCCTGTGTGGGAGAGCATGGCTTACACACTACATATGTAGAGAAGACATTTTATTATGACATTGTTTTATTCTGGCCCAATGCTCTTGCATTATAATAATCTGTGCTGTCCTCTGTGGCATATCTCATTGATACAACTCCAATGCAGAGAGGACACTAATAATGGCGAGCTTATATAGAGGTGGTTATGTGTAATGAGGACAGGCCATGGAAGTGGAAGTAATGCATTGTACACCGCATGTATGTTTCCTAGTGACTGCTCCTGGGAATAATATACAGTATAATGTGGTCTGTTACCAGAGTTCATGTCAGGTAACTCTGTCTGTGTCTCATGTCCCTGGATACAACCTTATCTATATCTATAAGTTAAGTGTGTATATATATATACATATATATATATATATATATATATAAATTACTTGGATACATTTTATATAAGAAGAGCATTCATGCTGTTTAGTCAGTTTTTATTTAAAAGTTTAAAGCAAATTCAGATTTTTTTCAATAGAAAAAAAATGTACAGTCCATTGGTATTAATCAATACTTGATTACATCAGATGATTATCAGATGATTATACCTACTGGCAGCTATCTGTACTTGGTTACATAAGAGGATTATACCTACTGGCAGCTACCTGTAAAAGGAAAGGTACAATGGAGACTAGCTAGGTACAGACTTGTACAATCATGCTCTCAGTGCTATTTTACTTACGTCTGGAAGTCCTGATCAAAGTGCTGATTCCTGCATACTGTATTACAATGAAACTTAAGGTCCATACACACTGGGCGACTATGCCCAGCGTGTATGGACAGCGTTGATAGCGTTCATCGCTGCGGGGAAAGCCACTCAGTGCACACACACTGAGCGGCTTTCCTCCTTCCCGGCGCCGATAGAGAAGGGAGGACGGCGTTGCAAAACCGTCTGGAAAGCCGCTCATCTGCTGGTATAACCAGCAGATGAACGGCTTTCCCGGCGATGTTGCAGAAGCGCAGCAGTGCTCAACGTTCATCGCCGGGCCATACACACTGGGCGGCTTTGAGCTGAAAAGCCGCTCAAACCTGCAGTTTTGAGCGACTTTCAGCTCAGTCGTCCAGTGTGTATGGGCCTTTATCTGTCTAAAATATCTGCTGAAAGAACACAAACAGTAGGTCGACACATATTAGGTTGACATGCTTTGGGTCAACCACTGAAAGTCGACATAGCTCAGGTTGACACATGGAATAGGTCGACATGGCCAAAGGTCGATAGGGTTGGAATGTCGATATTAGCAGTAGGTTGACAATGGCTAGGTCGAGAGTCAAAATGTTGACAGGAGTTTTTTACACTGGCGTCAGAATGCTGACTGCCTTCAGCCTGAACGTCAGTATATGTGGGGTGCGCATGCGTTATGATGGGGGTGGTTAGGTTTAGGCTCTGGGGGGTAGGTTGCAGGTGGAGGGAAGGTTAGGGTTAGGCAACACGGTGGGTGGTTTAGTTCTAGGCCGTGGGGTACTTACTTATACTTACCAGACTCCTGTCGGGATTCCCTCCTTAAGGATGCTGATGTCAAATTCTGACCGCTTTCATATCCACCACCACCGCTTTTATATACACTGCAGAAGACATACAGGGGAGCTTGCAAAGGCTTATCAGGGACATATAAGGGACCCCAAAATGTGGAGACCCATGGGGTGTATCTGTAGGGACATCAATGTTGCACTACAATTTGGGGGCATATGGGGCACTATTATGGAGGTACCTCTATGTGGCCTTACAGTGTTATTTATGAATGTCATTGCATGGAGAAAGGGAGGGGCATGACACTCCAAAGATTATTGTACATGGTGCTAGTAGACCCTGGGTGGCAGAACAATATCTAAAACCTACATTGATTTGTGCGTAATGGTAAACTATGCATCAGAGTGGAGCAGCTCATATATTTTTGTCCCATTATCTGTGGTAAAGTAATTGGCAGTCTGTTAGGAGTACATTGACATGATTGAATTTCATTCTTATAATCTTCACTTGCAGTTTTCAGTACCACATATAATTTAGAATTCTATGTTTGTATTTTCACTGTAGAATATTTCACAGATTGGTACAAACCATTAAAATTCACATAGGGCAAAAAGAAGTGTAATAAAACCTCAGTCTTGATTATTTTAAAATCTTGAGAAAGTGAAGATAAGTGTATAAGCTAGATGTATGTGTCACATTTACCATAACTTTGTATGCTTTTCAAAAGATTTAAGCTGGTTTTAGTTATGTTGTTCTGGTTGAGTTTAACATAAACCATAAAACACTGTAACCCTGCCCCCCTGGACTCCTGTAAAACGTACAGCGGTTGGCTTAGAATGAGTATGTTATGGCTTATGCTGTTTCCCAGTGTACGACGCGAACAACCCCTGAGGGATCCACCCACCACCAGGGCCGAATTTGTGACTAGGCACGTGAGGCACCGGCCTCAGGGCGGCACCAATTAAGGGCGGCACCAATTAAGTACCATTAAGTTACATTAAAATAAGAGGGGGGGGTGGGGGGAAAAATGTTGTGCCTAAGGGCGGCCTGACCCCTAAATTCGCCCCTGCCCACCACATATATTATATACATAATAAAATATACAGTTATGCTCATACATTTACATACCCTAGCAGAATTTGTGATTTTCTGGCCATTTGTCAGAGAATATGAATGATAACTCACAAACATTTCTTTCACTTGTGGTTAGTGGTTGGATGAAACCATTTATTGTCAAACAACAGTGTTAACTCTTTTTAAATCATAATGACAACAGAAACTACCCAAATGACCCTGATCAAAAGTTTACATACCCTGGAGATTTTGGTCTGATAACATGCACACAAGTTGACACAAACGGGTTTGAATGGCTACTAAAGGTATCCCCATCTGTGATCTGTTTGCTTGTAATCAGATCACAGATGGGGATAAAGGTATCCCCATCTGTGATCTGTTTGCTTGTAATCAGTGTGTGTGTATAAAAGGTCATTCAGTTTCTGGTCTCCTGAAAGACCCTTGCATCTTTCATCCAGTGCTGAACTGACATGTCTGGATTCTGAGTCATGGGAAAAGCAAAAGAATTGTCAAAGGATCTGTGGGAAAAGGTAATTGAACTGTATAAAACAGGAAAGGGATATAAAAAGATATCCAAGCAATTGAGAATACCAATCAGCAGTGTTCAATCTCTAATTAAGAAGTGGAAAATGACCTTCATTCTTCTAGATCAGAGATATATTTTTGTTCAAATATGACTGTCATTAGATAAGCAATTCGATGCAAATGCTCTCTGTATCTCTCTTGTGTACATGTTCCCTTCCCTCCCTTTTTCCTCTCGGTACCCCTCCCCCCCCCCCCCCCCCCCATACAAAATGTCTTTCAGACGAAATTTCTTGCAATAAAAATAGTTTTATTGTTCCTCAGTGAGAAAAACAAAATAGCAATCTAGCAAATATGATACCTTTTAATGGCTAACAAAAATAAATGTTGTTAAAATGCAAGCTTTCGAGACTTCTTAGGTCTCTTCCTCAGGCATGGTATAACAAGGTGTGTGAAGAACCACATATATATACACAGCAGAGTAGGAACAAGATGTGATAGATGGACATTCTTAAGATCAAAACAAAACAAAATAACAGAATGAGCTTGTAAATTGAGTCCTTAATTGGTTTGTAGATAAGTAGTGTGAAAGTTTTATTGTCTCTAAGTTGATGACAGACCAGAGTTAGAGCTCCGATGCCCTCACTCTCTCTGGGCCAGTCTCCTCAGATGTTGTAGTGGGCCATAAATCCCTCGGATAGATTCAGTCCTGTGTTAAGGGTGTCAAACGTTGTCATTAATTTGTATTCCCAGACCCTCCTGTCTCTTTGTGATTTGAAATTTCCTTTTAGTATAATCACTTTCATATGATCCTGATTGTGTCCTGGGCTGCAGAAATGTTTGGCCACAGGAAAGTGTGTCTTTTTTTCTTTTATTGTGTGGCGATGGGACCTCATCCTTGCCTTAAGTTTTTGTCCTGTTTCTCCAACATACAGACCCCCAATAGGACATTTGGTGCACAGAATCAGGTACACTACATTGGTAGTAGAACATGTGAATGTCCCTGGGATCTTATAGTCCTGTTGTGTGTTGGGGATCCGTACACTGTCTGTAGTGAGGATATGGGCACAGGTTTTGCAGCTCCTTACATTGCAGGGATAGGTTCCTCTTTGTGTAATGGATGGCAGTGAACTTCGGATTATAATATTTTTCAGGTTTGCAGGTTGTCGGTAACATAGTAGTGGAGGGTCTGGGAATATTGTTTTCAGGCGGTCATCTTTGTGTATGATGTGATGTAGTTTTTTTGCAGTTTTTCTTAGCACCTCAAGCTGTGGGTTGTAGGTGACTCGAGAGTGACTTCTTGGCATCCTGCTCAATCAAACCCTTGGCTTACTTCCGTTACATCGATGATATCCTGATCATCTGGACTGATTCTGAACAAGAACTCATACATTTCCATGAAAAATTTAACAGATTTCATCCAACAATAAACCTGACAATGAATTACTCATATACCGAGATAAACTTCCTTGACACCACTATAACAATTCAAAACAACGCAATACAGACAACCCTATACCGAAAACCCATGGATCGGCCTTCATACCTCAGATGGGACAGCTTCCACCCGAAACACATCAAAAAATCCATTGTCTACAGCCAGGCCATCAGATATCATCGCATCTGCTCCAGCCCAGCAGATAGAGATGTCCACTTAAAACAACTTAAAGGGACCTTTTTAAATCAGGGATATCATCCCACATCAATCAACGATCAGATTATCAGAGCCATCAGGATACCCAGAAATCAACTTCTCCAATATAAAGAAAGAGAAAGAAACAACCGTGTACCCCTGGTAGTCACCTACAACCCACAGCTTGAGGTGCTAAGAAAAACTGCAAAAAAACTACATCACATCATACACAAAGATGACCGCCTGAAAACAATATTCCCAGACCCTCCACTACTATGTTACCGACAACCTGCAAACCTGAAAAATATTATAATCCGAAGTTCACTGCCATCCATTACACAAAGAGGAACCTATCCCTGCAATGTAAGGAGCTGCAAAACCTGTGCCCATATCCTCACTACAGACAGTGTACGGATCCCCAACACACAACAGGACTATAAGATCCCAGGGACATTCACATGTTCTACTACCAATGTAGTGTACCTGATTCTGTGCACCAAATGTCCTATTGGGGGTCTGTATGTTGGAGAAACAGGACAAAAACTTAAGGCAAGGATGAGGTCCCATCGCCACACAATAAAAGAAAAAAAGACACACTTTCCTGTGGCCAAACATTTCTGCAGCCCAGGACACAATCAGGATCATATGAAAGTGATTATACTAAAAGGAAATTTCAAATCACAAAGAGACAGGAGGGTCTGGGAATACAAATTAATGACAACGTTTGACACCCTTAACACAGGACTGAATCTATCCGAGGGATTTATGGCCCACTACAACATCTGAGGAGACTGGCCCAGAGAGAGTGAGGGCATCGGAGCTCTAACTCTGGTCTGTCATCAACTTAGAGACAATAAAACTTTCACACTACTTATCTACAAACCAATTAAGGACTCAATTTACAAGCTCATTCTGTTATTTTGTTTTGTTTTGATCTTAAGAATGTCCATCTATCACATCTTGTTCCTACTCTGCTGTGTATATATATGTGGTTCTTCACACACCTTGTTATACCATGCCTGAGGAAGAGACCTAAGAAGTCTCGAAAGCTTGCATTTTAACAACATTTATTTTTGTTAGCCATTAAAAGGTATCATATTTGCTAGATTGCTATTTTGTTTTTCTCACTGAGGAACAATAAAACTTTTCTTATCAACTGGCTAACACGGTACCAAACTTTTTTCTTTTGCAATAAAAATTTAATGTGAAAAAAAAAAGAAGTGGAAAATGAGGGATTCTGTGGAAAATCACGTTCAGGTAGACCAACAAAAATTTCAGCCACAACTGCCAGGAAAATTGTTTGGGATGCAAAGAAAAATCCACAAATAACTTCAGCTGAAATACAAGTGGTGTGGTTGTTACAAGATGCACAATAAGGAGGCATTTGAAGAAAAATGGGCTGCATGGTCAAGTCACCAGAAGAAAGCCATTACTACCCAAATGCTACAAAGCATCCCGCTTACAATACTCCAAACAGCACAGAGAAAAGCCTCAAAACTTCTGGAACAAAGTCATTTGGAGTGATGAGACCTGTCATTGGCTACAGCAGAATAAAGTGAAGGTTCTGGAGTGATCATCTCAGTCTCCTGACCTCAATATCATTGAGCCACTCTGGGGAGATCTCAAACGTGCAGCTCAGCCCAAGAATTTACAGGAACTGGAGGCTTTTTGCCAAGAAGAATGGGCAGCTTTACCATCTGAGAAAATTAAAAGCCTCATCCACAACTACCACAAAATATTTCAAGCTGTCATTGATGTTAAAGGGGGCAATACACGGTATTAAGAACTTGGGTATGGAAACTTTTGATCAGGGTCATTTGGGTAGTTTCTGTTGTCATTATGATTTAAAAAGAGTAAACAATTGTTTGACAGTAAATGGCTTCACCCAACCACTAACCATGAGTGAAAGAAAAGTTTGTGAGTTACTCATACTCTCTGACAAATGGCCATAAAATCACAAATTCTGCTAGGGTATGTAAACTTATGAGCACAACTGTATGTACTGCCATGGACAAAAGTTTTGAGAATAACTCAAGTATTGGTTTTCACAAAGTTCGCTGCTTTAGCCTTTTTAGACCATTTGGTCAGATGTTACCATGGCATGCTGAAGCTAACGTATAGGCATTTCATAAGTGTCAAAGACATTTATTGACAATTACAAGTTTATGCAAATAATTAATATTTGCAGTGTTGACCCTTCTTTTTCAAGACCTCTGCAGTTCATCCTGGCATGATGTCTTTTAACTTCTGGGCCACATACTGACTGATGGCCGGCCATTCTTGCCTAATCAAATAATGTTCATTCTAGCACCCTACTCCTTGAAAAATCCTTGTAGTTCCTCCTTGGTCTTCCTGCCTGGGTTGTCGCTGTCTGCTGTGGTACTTCAGGAACAGTCTGGTTTGTATCTTAAGGTGGCCATACACACGCAGATTTATCTTCAGATCTGGCTGGTTGGAACAAAAACATGGTTATGGATGAGGGCAAATGACCGTTGACCATTTGCTTGGAAATGCTGGAAAACTGGCAAACTGTCACTGATCCATAACCATGTTTTTGTTCCAACCAGCCAGATCTGAAGATAAATCTTACTAGTGTATGGGCACCTTTAATGTTGAGATACAAACCAGACTGTTGTAGAAACACCACAGCAGAGAGTGACACCCCAGGCAGGAAGTTGGAACTGCAAGGATTTCACAAGGAGCAGGGTGCTAGAATGAAGACTATCAATGCTTGGATTTTGTCAGAATTTATTGGGTTCTGGTTTGACCTCTTGAGAATTGACCACAAGTTTTCAGTGGGATTAAGGTCTGGGGCTTTTCCTGGCTATGTACCCAAAATTTTGATGTTTTGTTCCCAGATCCACTTAGTTATTACTTTTGCCTAATGACAAAGTGCTCCATCATTCCGGAAAATGCATTGTTCATCACCAAACTGTTCTTGGATGGTTGTGAGAAGTTGCTCTCGGAGGGTGTTTTGATACCATACTTTATTCATGGCTGTGTTCTTAGAAATTGTGAGCGAGCCTACTCCCTTGGCTGAGAACAACCTCACATATGAATGGTCTCAGGGTGCTTTACTGTTATCATGATACAGGACTGATGGTAGTGCTTACATTTCCTCATCTGGGCAAGTGTTTTTCCAAATGCACCAAACAGAAAGGGGATTCATCAGAGAAAATGACTTTACCCCAGGCCTCAGCAGTGCAATTTCTGTACCGTTTGCAAAATATCAGTCAGTCCCTGAAGTTTTTCCTGGAGAGAAGTGGTTTCCTTTCTGCCCTTCTTGACACCATGACATCCTCCAAAAGTCTAAGCTTCGCTGTGTGTGCAGATGCACTCACACCTGCCTGCTGCCATCCCTGAGCAAGCTCTGCACTGGTGGTGCCCAGGCTCAATAAACTTTAGGAAATGGCCCTGGTGCTTGCGGTATGTTCTTCAGTGCCCTGAAGATATCTTCACAGATATCTTGAAGTTCTTGATGACCCAATAAATGGTTGATTGAAGTGCAATCTTACTAGCAGCACTATCCCTGCCTGTGAAGCCCTTTTTGTGAAAAGCAATGATGACTGCATTTGTTTCGTTGCAGGTAACCATGATTAACAGAGGATGAACAATTATTTCAAGCACCACCCTCCTTTTAAAGGCTTCAGTCTGTTATTCTAACTCATTCAGCATGACAGAATGATCAACAGCCTTGTCCTCGTCATCACCTGTGCTGATGAGAGAATCACTGACATTATGTCAGATGGTCCTTGTGTCAGGGCTAAATTCACTGGTAATGTTGTTTTGGGGTTTTATTTAATTGTCATGGTGGTATGCGATCAACTGGGTATACAATGTCTAGATCGACAGTCACTGGGTCAACATTGAAATTGTTGACAAACCCAAGGTCGACATTGACAAAAGACGACACAGTTATGGTCGACATAGACATGGTCACCATGAGATTTTCACTATTTTTTTTTCTTAAAGGTGATTTTTCATACTTTACTACCCAAGTGGACATAGAGTGTAAACAAAATAGTGTTCCAAGCGCAGCAAAGCACCATGCAAAAACGTGAAAACCTCATGTCGACCTAATTCACGTCAACCATGGCAAAGGGGACTTTGCAATTAATTGCAATTCATCTGATAAATCTTCATCACATTCTGCAGTACAGTATATGATGTTGTCATCATAAAAGCTGAGGCAGCAGACTCTGTGAAAATTAATATTTAAAATGTCATAGTGAAAACTTTTAAGCAACGCCCCCTCAGAACATTGTCTGCGCCCGTTGCTGACATGGACCATAAATTAATAGATTTTGGCCTGGACCACTCCAAGTGCCCTGTGGTACCAGTTTTAGAACCAGTGGTATATGTAGGTAAATCAGTGTTTCCCAAATCCAATACCCATACGCCTTCATCTGCTTGTGTTTTCAGAATTACCATCTGGGAGCATAATTATTCAACCAGTCAAGTAGACTTGCTAACCACAGATAGGACCGTATTCTGATTGACTCGCAAGGCTGCGAAAGTTGCACCTGGAAAACAATGCTGGGATGAAAGAGTTCCAAATAGAATTTTATTTTTACATGCATAGACAATACTGACTGCCTGTAGCACACACATACTGGCCAGCTTTATTTTTGAATTGCAATTTTGTTTTGAGTGTGCAGAAAAATGAGTAGTTATACTGTACAGTTCTGCAGATCTACTTATCGCATTGAATTGAATCCCCCCTAGGGATGCATTTGACGTTTCACTTTTCTGCCATTGTGAAAAATACCCATGATACATCATCCCTATTAAGAAGTAACCTTTTCTAGTGCAAGTGAAAGCAAATAGAATATTAATTAGTAACACCAGTAAATTATTAATGCAATGTCCCTATGGTAGTTAAAGGTCTGGTAAACAATTGTTAGAAATAATTGATTTTATACTCTTACATTGTTAGTAATTACTATTGGATTAGAATTCCACCTTGGAATTGCTATTTTAATTGAGTAAGACATTTTTAAATGTTAATTACAGTATGTGAAATTAACTTTTTTTTTAATATTAGCAAGTTTTCAAAAACATAGGCACTCATTTTGAATAACAAACTATTATTGCAAACTTTTTTCTTATTATTTCTAAAGTTCCTGTGTTTTGTGCAGTGCTATACATAAAACTTATGACAGTGCCAAATTAGCACATTGTATATTATGGAGTAGACCTATATACAAGAGGATATTGGTCTTGATAGAAACTAATGCTCTTTAATTGCACTCCATATCTTCTTTACTATCGGTCCCTTGAACGGCCTTTCCTCGGAGTGTCCTCCCTTACCCCATTATCTTTTACATTTTAGATCAGAGGTGGGCAACAGGTGGCCCGCGGACCGGATGCGGCCCCTGAGACGCTTAGGTGTGGCCCACCGCACTGACATATATAACTACGACAAGAGGCCCAACTATAGCCGCGTGTCAGCGCCAGGACAGCGGCCCGACTATAGCTGCTTATCAGCGCCAGGACAGACATAACATAAGCTTTGCATTATGATTGCTTTTTCTGCTGCAGCCGCCGTTAATGCCCATCTGTGCCTACCGCGCGCACAGCATTACTGGGAGCGTGGGAGGGGACGGAATGACACGGCAGCCGCCTCCCCACCATTGGTTGGTGCGGCCGCGTCACCGCGTCCCCTCCCACGCTCCCTGAAATGCTGTGCGTGGCAGGCACAGACGGGCATTAACGGCGGTGGCAGCAGTAAAAAAGTAATCATAACGCAAAGCTTATGTTATGTCTGTCCTGGCGCTGACAAGCAGCTATAGTCGGGCCGCTTGTCATGTTAACGGTGGAAGCAGTAATAATGTGACACCGCGTCCCCTCCCAGGCTCCCTGAAATTCTGTGCAGGGCGGACGCAGTAGGGTTTTAGGGGGCAAAACGGCTGCTACGCAGTAAAGCAGCTCTTTCCTGGCTTCCCCCTCTCAAGGAACACTGCACCGCACAGAGAATTAATAGTAAAGAAACTCAAAGTAATGGTGCCCATAAACGGTCCATTCCCGGACCGTCCGTTCTGTACTATGAGATGCGCGCTCCCGCGCATCTCATCGTACGGTACAAAAAGTATGTGCTGCACATACTTTTTGTACTAGGTACACATCGGATCGGATCACAGTGCATGCACACTGCATGCACTAGGGATCCGATCCGATGTGTGCTAATTAAGTCCCAAAAGGATCCGTTAAACGGACCGTGTATGGGCCCCTTAAGGAACAGGCAATTATTTTATGTGCATTAGTGTGTGTGTGTGTATATATATATCACAAGAGACCGGCAACTCCGCTATATTCCTATAGCCGTTACTTGGCTTGGTGCCCTCGCTAACGATAGGTAGCTTCTGGGCGGTGGTGCGGCACTCACAGCAATATATCCACATGGTACACCGGTTATAGTCAACGTTTCAATGTCTTTATTTAGACAGCCTGAAGAAAATGTCTAAATAAAGACATTGAAACGTTGCCTACAACCGGTGTACCATGTGGATATATTGCTGTGAGTGCCGCGCCACCCCCCAGAAGCTATATATATATATATATATATATAACAACCAGGGTGGTCCAACACAGCCACTCTTCCAATAGATTACTTGGCGGGTGCCAGCACGCAGATTACCGCATACATATAAACATCAAAGAATGCAGCACTCCAGCCAAAATGTGCAAATAAATCTTTTTAGTGAAAAAGCACAGCAACGTTTCGACACACGTAGTGTCGTCCTCAGGCTAACATATATTACACAAGATATTATGTGTGCGGCCCTCGAATATTTACTGGTTTTGTTAAGCGGCCCCCCAGCCAAAATTGTACCCACCCCTGCTTTAGATGTTTGGGACTTATCTTCTTTTCTGGTTTCTTTTTTTTCTTTCTTTTTCTTCTGTCCTATGACTAATTTTTTTTCTAAAAAATGGAAAGGTAGATGAGACTGTAAAATTAACATGCCTTCATATTGTATGTTCTCAATAGTTGTATTTTGTAAGAGGGTATTTTCTAGTCTATTTATTTTTCTTATGACAATCTTACTGGACCTCTTTGAAGGTCATTTTGGTAATGTATATCATGAGAAAGGTTGGCCCCTTTCACACCAACCTAGTCCCTGCATTTTCTGGTGTGAGTAAGAAGAGAACCACAGAGAGGCGGCTCACAGCAGCTCCATCCCCAGCAGCTTCCCTAAGCTGTGGGCTACGGCAGAAGATTGGGCACACAGCAGTTCTGTCACCAGCAGTCACTTGGCGGCTTTCCCCAGTGGTGCCATGGTGCCTGTCCCTGGCCAGCACCACGGCCAGGGAGAGGCAAGCCAGTAGTATCTTTCACACTAGCCTGTAACAAGGTTAGATCTCAGGAGCAACCCTGGTAGATAGCAGGGTTGAAATGCCGGGGCATGGCTCCTGGGATTTTAGCTCGAGACCATTTCACACCTGAACTTGCCCTGGTCCTTCCCAGGTCCAACCTGGGAAAATAGGCCAGTGTGAAAGGAGTATTAAGGAATCCAAAAACTTATGGCATAGGTATACTTTATTATTGTTCAATTGCGCATTTAATAAAATACATCTAACCAACCCACTTCTGATGTTCGTAAGGGTTGTTGCACCAAAATTGCATACGACATAGCCAGAGGTAAATGGTGGTACATTCAACTCTGCATTAATGTCACAATTATCCTTTATTCCCTGCGGTGTCATGAAAATCAGTGCAAATATGCTGCCTTGGGATTGTGAATTCTCAGATGTCAGCTGAATGACACAAACAAGACCCATACTGCAAACAGAACACAAGGACACCCATGTAATATGTTTTTTTTTTTGTATATACAGAAAAGCTACTATTGTTTTTTTTATAACATATATTTCTTTTAAATAAATCCATATCTAATACTTTTTTTGTCTGACACATGCTCATGCTGCCTACCAGTACATTGTACCAGTCCATCCAGGCCCCCTGCCGTCCGTGTACCCCCCTTCCCCCGCACAGCGCACATGGGAAATATAAGAGGAATTCGTCATGCCGGGCAGACGGCGGCACCAGGCCCCTTTAATCCCTTGGGCCCCAGTACTCTGCACCAGCGATAGTTCTGCCCCTGGTCCATCACGTTCATTCTGTTTTTACTAGATTCATTGGAGTAAGTCCTAGATGTGATATCCTTCCCCAGGATTATACATTTGGATTCCATTGTCAGCTTAACTACTGTAGTTTGTTGGATATGGTGTCATTTAACTGGCTGATCCCCCCACTAGACCATAGCTAATACCCCTTTTAGACCAAAACGCCGGGTCGCACCCGGCTTTTTGGACCCTGGTTGAAGCCGGGTGCGATCCGGCGTTTAGGGGCATTTACACCGAACGGGCTTAAACGCCTGCACCCCCCTCCCGCCCCTTCCCGGCGCTTGAAGATGACAGCGCGATGTCATCTTCAGGCGCCGATCCACGCCACCGTACCCGGAACGCTGCTGGGGGCAGCCCACCACTAAGGTAAGCTGCTAGGCTGCCCCCAGTCCCCGTGGGCACCCCCCCGCCATTGGACAGGAGGTGAATGGATGCTGCACACAGGCATCCGTTCACCTCCCTCCCCCGCCGCCGCTGCTGTCTGCAGAGTATAGCAGACAGCAGCGCCGGCTGTCAGTGTCAGACTGACAATCCGTCCAACCTGCGGACGCTGCGGTCCGCAGGTTGGACGTTCCCCATTCATGTAAATGGGAGCTGGGTCATCCGACCCGGCGTTCCCATTTACACCGCCCTCTACCCGGGTCCTAGCCGTGTTCTACCCAGGTCAGGACCTGGGTAGAAGTCCCGTGTAAAGGGACACGGCGTTAGGGATTTACACCGCCGAAGATCCGGGTCTGACCCGCCGCTGACCCGGATTTTTCGGCGGTGTAAAAGGGGTATTATTAGTTGGTTATAGCCCTGTATGTTATCATCCATCAATTACTTGTCCAACCTTATCTTAAATGTATTTAATGTAAAAACTGAGTGGAGTCTGCTGAAGAGTGGCCGGGCGCTGACGTCATGTGATGTGATATCAGCCGCTCCCCCCCCCCCCCCCGCAAGCATCGCCTCTGAGGAGACCCTGTTTAGTACCAAAGCTGGATTTACACACAATATATGAGCCAAGGTTTCATGCGGGCATTATTAGCAGGAACAGCTGTATATACTGCTGGAAATTTGGTGAGATATCTGTGGAAAAGGTAGCCAGGTGAGGCACTTTTTACTCCAAAGTTTTGACTTTAACCCCTTCCCGACACAGCCTGTTTTTGCCTTCCTGACAGAGGCCTTTTTTTCAAATCTGACAGGTATCACTTAAGTGGGGATAACTTTTTTTTGCTTTTACTTATCCCAGTGATTTTGAGATTGTTTTCCCGTGACACATTGTACTTTAAATTAGTGGTAAATTTTGGTCGATACAGTTTTTTTTTTTTTTGTGAAAAATACCAAAATGTCGTAAAAAAATGGAACATTTTGCTATTTGCAAAATGTAAAATTTTCTGCTTGTGAGACAAATAATCATACCACTCAAAATAGTTAATAACTAACATAAACCATATCTAAACTTTATTATAACATCATTATTTCAACCTCCTTTAATTTTTTTGGACACTAGGGGGCAGCAGAGTCTAAATTTTACACATCACACAGTTTAACGCTGCTTTTGGCTGTTCACGTTTGAACAGCCAATCGCAGCGATCGCCCATGACGGGGGGCATCGCTGCCCCCCCTGGGCAATGAGGGAGGATGTCTGCTGTCAGGGACAGCAGACATCGTCCCTCTGTCACCGCGTCTCTAGACGCGGTGACAATTCAAAGGCATGACGTACATTTATGCCATGTGTCGGGAAGTACATCCCGACCATGACGTAAATGTACGTAAAATGTCGGGAAGGGGTTAAAAATTATTAGAATCATACAAATAAGAAATTTGTAACATATTCTTTGTATTTTCCATATAACTTATATAGTCAAAACCTCAGCATATATGTGAGTATGCCAGGAAAGGTTCTGCCTCACCTGCCTCACCCCACCACACACCAGTGGTTACCAGGGGAACGCCCAGCATTTTCATGGTGATGCTGGGTGTTCCCCTGCTCTGGCCCCTGCCCATCCCCCTTCCTCCTCTACCTGTGCGAACACCTTGGGGACTGTGATAGTCTCAGAAGGCATTCACACAGCCGCCCTGCACATGCATATAATGGGCCATGCGCAGAGTTGCACCATCGGTCTCCAGAGTAATTACGCTGGGTACTGATCCAAGCAGAATCAGGCCCAATGTTCACTGGTTTTGAAGTTTTTTGTTATCCAGAAAAATTGTATTTATTGATATGTTACACATGCCTGCTCCCACTTCTGTGTGCAAACTATAAAGGATGTAACTATGCTCAGCTTGCCACGATGCGTAAGATACATAGCTTACACGGGTACAGTATATTAGATCTACAGGGGGAAATTTACTAATATGAATTCGTAAAAAATAGGGTGTATTCGTAGGCAGAAATACACCTATTTTTTACACATTTGTATTTTCGGGATTTACTATCCCAAAAATACAGCAATTCGTATTCCTAAAGGTGGGACATTCGTATTTGTATTTACAAATACGAATGTCTACACCATCGATAGAATACGACAGGAATCACCATTCAAAAGAATGGTGGTTCCTGATTTACTAAGCAGCCGTATTAATAATATGGCTGCTAATTGGTGTAAAACAGGCACGAAAATACGACAGGAAAATACACATTGATTGTCCTGTCGTATTTGCTTTAAGCCTGCACGGATCAGTCAGATCTGTGCAGGCTTTAGTGTAAAAAAAAATAGAAAAATACATAAATATTAAAAAAAAAACAGCGTGGGGTCCCCCAGCTTCCAGACTGAAAGAGCCGGGGCCGGTAATTAAAAATCAGGGAACCCGACAAATAGGGGTTCCCCGATTTTTAACAACCAGCCCCAGGCTCCAGGTCCGGGGCTGGTTCCCAAAATACGGGGGACAAAATGACTAGGGGTCCCCCGTATTTTAAGAACCAACCCCAGGCCAAACCAGTCAGCAGGGTAATGCCACAGCCGGGGAGAGACTTTTTATACAAGTCCCCCCGGCCAAAGCATTAACCCTCTGACCAGTCAGCCTGGCCAGGGGCCCTGGGGGAGTGGGGACCCCCCCAATAAAGGGGTCCCCCCCCTCCAGGACTTACCTGACCAGGCTGAAGCCTGGTGCTGTCCTCGATGCCCCTGGGCGGTGGGCATCGAGCTGATTAAGTGTAAAAAATAGATGAATAAACTATTGTTTTAAACTGTGGAACTATGAGTCCCAGCAAACCTCCCCCACAAGCTGGGACTTGGAGAACCACAAGTCCCAGCCTGCGGGGCATTAAAGGGCCCGCTGGGTCTTGTAGTTCCACAGTAAAAAAAAATAGTTAAATAAATACACACTGACACAATGAAAAATAAAAGTTTAATACATACATTACACACATACTGATACTTACCTATCTTGATCCCGTAGGTAGGTCCCAGGGTCTTGATCCGGTGCCTTGTCCTGGTTCCGGATCCATGTCGTCATTATTCAGCATGTCGATCTTCATGTCGGAGTCCGGTCCGGGTCCGAAGAAATCCATGGTGGACCTGTGGAAGGAAATCCAACTCACCCAGGTCCTCCATGGAAGTTCTTCAGGCTTGCTCCACGGTAGTCCAGGTTTTCTTCCATCTTCTTCAAGCTGCCGGCGACTCCGGCATCTCCCCGCTGCGGACTGAGAGGCGCAGAGATGTTTCCTCCTCTGCGCCTCTACTCAGAATGATTTCTGGCCAATCAGGAGCCGACTTTCTTGGCTCTTGATTGGCTGCTAGGCGGCCAATAGAAATCATACTGAGAAGAGGCGGCAGAGATGTTTCATGTTCGGCGCCTCTTCTCAGTATGATTTCTATTGGCCACCTAGCGGCCAATCAGGAGCCAAGAAAGTCGGCTCCTGATTGGCCAGAAATCATTCTGAGTAGAGGCGCAGAGGAGGAAACATCTCTGCGCCTCTCAGTCCGCAGCGGGGAGATGCCGGAGTCGCTGGTAGCTTGAAGAAGATGGAAAAAGATGGAAGAAAACCTGGACTACTGCGGAGCAAGCCTGAAGAACTTCAATGGAGGACCTGGGGGAGTTGGATTTCCTTCCACAGGTCCACCATGGATTTCTTCGGACCCGGACCAGACGCCGACATGAAGATCGACATGCTGAAGAATGACGACATGGATCCGGAACAGGACAAGGCACCGGATCAAGACCCTGGGACCTACCTACGGGATCAAGATAGGTAAGTATCAGTATGTGTGTAATGTATGTATTAAACTTTAATTTTTCATTGTGTCAGTGTGTATTTATTTAACTATTTTTTTTACTGTGGAACTACAAATGGCAGCGGGCCCTTTAATGCCCCGCAGGCTGGGACTTGTGGTTCTCCAAGTCCCAGCTTACGGGGGAGGCTTGCTGGGACTCATAGTTCCACAGTTTAAAACAATAGTTTATTCATCTATTTTTTACACTTAATCAGCTCGATGCCCACCGCCCAGGGGCATCGAGGACAGCACCAGGCTTCAGCCTGGTCAGGTAAGTCCTGGAGGGGGGGGACCCCTTTATTGGGGGGGGGGGGTCCCCACTCCCCCAGGGCCCCTGGCCAGGCTGACTGGTCAGAGGGTTAATGCTTTGGCCGGGGGACTTGTATAAAAAGTCTCTCCCCGGCTGTGGCATTACCCTGCTGGCTGGTTTGGCCTGGGGCTGGTTCTTAAAATACGGTGGACCCCTAGTCATTTTGTCCCCCGTATTTTGGGAACCAGCCCCGGACCTGGAGCCTGGGGCTGGTTGTTAAAAATCGGGGAACCCATATTTGTCGGGTTCCCTGATTTTTAATTACCGGCCCCGGCTCCTTCAGCCTGGTGCTGGTTTCAGCTGTGGGGGGGACCCCACGCCGTTTTATTTATTTATTTATTTAGTTTTTATATTTTTTTTTACACACTGCAGCCTGCACGGATCTGACTGATCCGTTCAGACTGCCTCTACTAATTCGTATTAGCGGCCATTTATATGGCCAGCTAATACGAATTACTACGACATCGGAGGGTTACAAAGCAGTCGTATATGACTGCTTTGTAATTCCCCTCCGGAACACGACTGTGCATACGGCTGAAACAGTCGTATGCAGTCGTAGGGAAAATACTAATATGAAAAACTAGGTTTTTTATATTAGTAAATTTCCACCACAATGTCTAGGCCTACAGTCAAAAGGTTGACCATTATTGGTCAACAGGGTCAAAGGGTCTACAGTCAAAAGGTCAACAGGGTCAAATGGTCGGCAGGGTCAAAAGTTCGACAGTCATAAGGTCGACATGGTCTAAAGGTCGACTTGAAAAAGGTCAACATGAGGTTTTAAATTTTTTTGTGTCTATGTCGACATAGGTCGGTAAGGACTCCGTCTAAGTGTACCGCTATGCTCGCCATGCTTCGGGCACGGTGCCTCGCTGTGATTGGCACACTGTTATATTCTCCCACCACGCCGTCGTGGATGGTAGGGTTGGAAATACATGTTGGCTTAAAAAAAAAGAGTAAAAACTCATGTCAACCTTTTTCATGTAGACCTTTCTCCATGTCGAACTTTTGACCATGTCGACTTTTTTGACTGTCAACCAATAGTTGTCAACCTTTTGACTGTCATCCTAGACACTGTAGATCTAATGACTGCATACCAGCTTGCACAGCAAGTGTGCCTGGGACTATGATGCCTGCGTGTGTATACATGCATATTGCCATTAACCTCTATGGGAAGTCGCTGGGTTCAACTGTTAGCAGCATGGCATACCATGCAGCTTGCCACGTTCATGCATATGCATTGTGGCAACAATGGTCTCAACTACATCTGTACTTCACATGGAAAGACACTTAAATTACTTAGAATATAGGCCCACCTTTGCATTTTCCTGGACTACTACTATTGGTCCAGGGTTTGGCTTTAATTGGTTAATTGAAGAAAAGCTCCTTGGTCACTATTTTAAGCCAGCCCAAACCTAACCTGTACCTGGACCATGTGTTTCATATTTGAAACAAAAAGGGGGATATTCAAATGTTGGCTTGTTCTTTTTTTCATGCCTATTTTCCCTTTTTCAGCATTCAATGTAGACTATTTTTGAATTAAAAAAATTACAATTCATTTAAACCAGACTGTTTGAATTGCAGAAAATAAAATTGGACTGAAAAAGGTCAAAGAAAACCTAAAAGATTAGGAATTTGGTGAGAACTACCCATTTGTCATGCAGAGTGAGGCCCAGAGTTATCATTGTACCAGTGCTCAAGATATGTGGGGTACACACCAGGACGACCACCGTCGTTCACGACCGATAGACGACCATGGAACGATTTCCCTTGGACTTCCCGGGAGCTCCCAGGCAGTCCCCAGCAAACGATTAGCAAAAATTGTGTTTTTTTGCGGAACGATCTAGATCCGATCCCGATGCGCCCGCGATGGTCGTTAAGACGGTCGGATCGCTGGTTTTTGTTTTTTTTGCAAGAACACATGCGACCGTCGTCAGATGGGCCTTTGAAATTTGAATGAAGGGGCTGGACTAGCAGAGGGGGAGGACTAGCAGAGGGGGATAGGAATAGCAGCAGCCATTTTAAACCAGTGTATTTCTGCTTTGTTACTAGTGAGGCTTGGTTTATACCTGCTGAACGCTGGACATAGCTATTTACACATTACTTTGTTTTGCCTGCCATTACAAAGTGTCTTTTAACCCTGCACTATGGAGAATGCAGTGATGGGTAGTCACCAGCAACAGTACCTGCTCTATTATGCAGTTTTGAAGCTCAGGCGTCAGAGAGCCCAGCGCAGGAGAGAAAGATCATGCTGGACAAAGCAGTGGCTACTTCAGCGTCAGACTCGTTCGCACATGCCACTGCTCAGGGACATCAGGGAGAATAACCCAGACGATTTCCGTAACTTCTTGAGGATGGATGATGCCACATTCCAGGAATTGCTGCGTCTGGTGACTCCCCACATCGAGAAGCAGGATACCAAGTATCGCATGGCTATCCCTGCTGAGGAACGGCTGGTGGTCACCCTGAGGTTTCTGGCGACAGGACGGTCTCTTGCTGACCTAAAGTTTGGATCCCTCATCTCCCCGCAAGCTTTGGGCCTCATCATCCCGGAGACCTGCAAAGCCATTGTGAAGGTGCTGCAGTACCAGTATTGCAAGGTAAGGATGAAATATACACTGTACACTTTATTGTGCAAACAAAATATTTTTATTTATAATTTAGGCCTAGGACAGAAACAGGTTTTTTAGGCCTTTCATGGTTAAAACATGTAAAATAGTAAATAGATTGTGTCAACAAAAATATATTATAATACCATATATAAAAGATATTGTACAAAAACACACACTATATATAAAGATTTAAGTATGTATGACCCAGTTTAAACTTTCCCAATAAGTACGGGCTACTGTGTGGCAGAGGATGTCTGCCGCAGATAAGTAAAGGCTGCGGCCCACATGGCGCATGGCGCAGATGCAATGGTCCCGGCCACATTGATGTGCGCCATACGCCATGTGAGCAGTGGCCATCACATACCTGCAGCTGAGACCATGTCTGCCGCACAGTACCCCATACTATTGGTAAAGACAAAAGGGCAATAAATGGAGTTTGCTATCCAGATTGAGGAGAATCCTGTTCTCCCTCTGGTAATGCAGGTACAGGTAGCAGCATATAAAAAAACAAAAAACACACTCTGGTAACTTCTGGAACAGGCACTTACAACAGTAGGGATAAGGTACTGTGTGGCAGAGGATGTCTGCTGCAGATATGTAAAGGCTGCGGCCCACATGGCGCATGGCGCAGATGCAATGGCCCCCGCCCCATTGATGTGCGCCATACACCATGTGAGCAGTGGCCATCACATACCTGCAGCTGAGACCATGTCTTCGGCACAGTACCCCATACTATTGGCAAAGAAAAAAGGGCAATAAATGGAGTTTGCTATCCAGATTGAGGAGAATCCTGTTCTCCCTCTGGTAATGCAGGTACAGGTAGCAGCATATATGTAGAAAACCAAGACAAAAGACACTCTGGTAACTTCTGGAACATGCCCTTACAACAGTAGGGATAAGGTACTGTGCGGCAGAGGATGTCTGCTGCAGATATGTAAAGGCTGCGGCCCACATGGCGCATGGCGCAGATGCAATGGCCCCCGCCCCATTGATGTGCGCCATACGCCATGTGAGCAGTGGCCATCACATACCTGCAGCCGAGACCATGTCTGCCGCACAGTACCCCATACTATTGGTAAAGACAAAAGGGCAATAAATGGAGTTTGCTATCCAGATTGAGGAGAATCCTGTTCTCCCTCTGGTAATGCAGGTACAGGTAGCAGCATATAAATAAACAAAAATACACACTGTGGCCCTTGTGTGGCAGAGGATGTCTGCTGCAGATATGTAAAGGCTGCGGCCCACATGGCGCATGGCGCAGATGCAATGGCCCCCGCCCCATTGATGTGCGCCATACGCCATGTGAGCAGTGGCCATCACATACCTGCAGCCGAGACCATGTCTGCCGCACAGTACCCCATACTATTGGTAAAGACAAAAGGGCAATAAATGGAGTTTGCTATCCAGATTGAGGAGAATCCTGTTCTCCCTCTGGTAATGCAGGTACAGGTAGCAGCATATAAATAAACAAAAATACACACTGTGGCCCTTGTGTGGCAGAGGATGTCTGCTGCAGATATGTAAAGGCTGCGGCCCACATGGCGCATGGCGCAGATGCAATGGTCCCGGCCCCATTGATGTGCGCCATACGCCATGTGAGCAGTGGCCATCACATACCTGCAGCTGAGACCATGTCGATGGTAAATGATAAAGTAGCCTATTTTTTAAGACAGATCCTCAAAAACAGGACACTCTGGATCTTCTATCAGTAAAGAACTGTAGAATTGACGGTACTGGGGGGGTTGAGAAGGCTGTGTAGGTGTTGACTGGGTATGTGTTGGAATTGTGCTCGACTGGCCTGCTACGGTGGCAGGCGGAGTAGGCACTGGTGATTCTAATGACAGTGGTGTGTCTGGTGCACTACCAATGCCAACTATTTTAGTGCCACTGTTGAGATACCCTAAACTGCCATTATACACCAACTCCATGCATAACTTTTCAAAAGTAAGTTGCTGGTCAGGAGCCATGTTGCGAACACACTCTGCCACATAAGTGAAGTAGTTGTCATGTTTGTCCGGGTTTCTTTGCAGGACTTGATGTGCCCGCATCATAAATTCTTCATGTGCCGCTGCTTCTCCTTTTTTTCCTTTGCCACGCATTTTTTTGGCACGGGGGAGTGGTGGAGTGGGTTCCAGGGTGGGTGGCGGAGTGCGTGCCGGAGTAGGAACTTCGTTAGATGTGCATGCATTATCAGATAGGACAGATAGGTCTGGGGTTGCAGGTGGGTAGTCACCAAGCTGTAAAAAAATTGAACATGTTTACTAATCAATTCTATTTACTTCTAATTTCAGTTCCCTACCAGCGTGAATGAATGGAAAGTCATCGCAGAGGAGTTTGAACAGCGATGGAACTTCCCAAATTGCGGTGGAGCCATTGATGGCAAACATGTCCGCATAGCCCAGCCTATCAATAGTGGTTCCTACTATTTTAATTACAAGGGCTATTTTAGCATTGTACTAATGGCTGTGGTGAATGCCAACTATGAGTTTATCTTCCTGGATGTAGGAAGGAATGGCCGTGCATCGGATGGTGGCACTTTCAAGGACACAAAGTTCTACGAAAGGCTCATAGCGAACACCCTTCACTTGCCGTCTGTCCAGGAAACTAAACAGGGGCTTAACTTTGTTTTTGTGGCTGACGAGGCTTTTGGCCTGCACGAGCATGTCATGAAGCCATATGCGCAAAGGGGCCTGAACCATGACAAAAGGATCTTTAACTACAGGCTATCCAGGGCACGGCGTGTTGTGGAAAATGCTTTTGGCATCCTGGCAAGCCGGTTTCGCATTTTTCACACTGCCATTAACCTGAGGGTGGACAAAATTGACTGGGTTGTCACGGCGTGCTGTGTCCTGCACAATTTGCTCCGCAGAAAAGCCACACAGCAAAGGGCTACAGGCACAGCACTCCAAGAAGACCAAGAACTGCCAGAGGAGGTAGTGCAGATATCCTCCTTGCAAACCCCAACACAACGCTACACAGGGAGTGCACGAGCCAAACAGGTGAGGGAAGAGTACATGGCCTACTTTAATGGGGAGGGCGCTGTGGATTGGCAGGAGGAATCAATTAGATAGCCAAAAAAATAGACTCACCGATGCAGACTGCGAATTCTCCTCCTCCTCCTGCGCCGCGACTTCTTGGTTTTCCTGTTCGACCATAAGGACTACTCCTGTCCTCATCGACTCCTGGCTGAGGGTGAATGTCAACCGGTCATAGTACCAGAGCGATGTTTGATACATCTCGTCGACTCCAGCACCAGACTTCTTTGCAGCCTCCATCTTCTTGTGTTCCTTTAAGAACACCGTGCGCATATTCTGGATGCGTTTCCTCACCCATTCAACATTGGCCTCTGGGTGAAATGGAAGACTGTAGCGTGCCAACTCCTCCAAGGCTTGGTTTCTTTTCATTTTGTTTGAATACTCCTTGGATTTGGTTCTCCACAGGCATTCGTGTGTACGATATTTTTCAATAAACCCTTCCAAAAACTCTTGTTCCTTTGCGTTGGACATTGGGACTGTAAAAAGATAAAACCATTTTAGTTGTTATAGTTATACCCATGTTTTGTTTCATATTTAAATTTTTATAGTTATAGTTACCAGTTTACCTAGTTCTTATGTTTTAAGTATTTAAAATGTTAATAAACTTTTATGAAAACCACTATACATTTTATTGTGCAGATTGCTATTCACACACACAGGTGAATGGGGCCTAGCAGAGAGGAGTGCTTGGAATACTGCAATGGTGGACAATGGTTTATGTATATATATCTATATATACACAAACACACACACACACAGGTGAATGGGGCCTAGCAGAGAGGAGTGCTTGGAATACTGCAATGGTGGACAATGGTTTATGTATATATATCTATATATACACAAACACACACACACAGGTGAATGGGGCCTAGCAGAGAGGAGTGCTTGGAATACTGCAATGGTGGACAATGGTTTATGTATATATATCTATATATACACAAACACACACACACAGGTGAATGGGGCCTAGCAGAGAGGAGTGCTTGGAATACTGCAATGGTGGACAATGGTTTATGTATATATATCTATATATACACAAACACACACACACAGGTGAATGGGGCCTAGCAGAGAGGAGTGCTTGGAATACTGCAATGGTGGACAATGGTTTATGTATATATATCTATATATACACAAACACACACACACACAGGTGAATGGGGCCTAGCAGAGAGGAGTGCTTGGAATACTGCAATGGTGGACAATGGTTTATGTATATATATCTATATATACACAAACACACACACACACAGGTGAATGGGGCCTAGCAGAGAGGAGTGCTTGGAATACTGCAATGGTGGACATTGGTTATATGTATACACACAGACATGGGGCCCACCCAAAAAAAACAGTGACATGGTCGGGTGCACGGTTGCCAAACCAGTGCTTTATACACACTATATACATTGGTGGCAACAGTGGGCATGCATAGAAGAGCATTGGGAGTGCAAACATACCAGGTTGTTGTTCTGGGAGATGAGACAAGAAGGAGAGTCCAACTGCTGCGCCAGCGCTGTTTGCTATGTGGAAAAACATGGCGCCGGGGGAGTGTTTAGGAAATGCCACTCAAATAGGCTGGATCAAACGACGGACGCACCGACGGACGGACGACGGAGGCGGCAAAAAACACTCACGATCTGCATACGATTGACGGTCGGTCGGCCTGGGATTGACAGATCCTACCTGCAGCACGTAGGACCAAAGATGCGACCAAACGAGCGGCGTGAACGCGCATTTGATCGGAATCGGATCAAATAAATGTCAAAAACACACGATAGTACATACAATCTGCATACAACCGGTCGGAATTGGATCTAAATTGACAGAATCGTGCCCTAGTCGTCCTGGTGTGTACCCAGCAATACATTTGTGGTGTATTACAAAGGAGAAACATAAACTGAGCATCTTAGCTATATTGTTATTTCAGACTATCTGGAATACAACATAGTGGCGGTCTATTGCTTCCAGAGAAATCTTTGTTACTTACTGTATGCTCTCATAAAGATGATTTTGGTATATTATTTATTGACAGTTATTTATATAGTTCACACATATCCTGCAGCACTTTACAGAGACTATTTGGCCAGTCACATCAGTCCCTGCCGTAGTGGAGCTAACAATCTATATTCCCTACCACATGCACAAGTGAAGACACTCATGCTAGGGTTAAGTTTTGTGGGAACCAATTAACCTACCAATTTATTTTGGGATTTTGGAAATAACTGGAATACCCGAAGGGAACCCATGAAAGCACAGGGTGAATATACAAACTACACACATTAAGGGACATCAAACCCATGACCTCAGTTATGTGAGTAATATAAACCCTTACACCATTCGTGCTGGGATTTTGCAGCGACTGCCCATGGCAAAGGGCCTTGTGGTGTTGTAGGTGGCACATTGAAGAGGGTAGCATCCCGAGCTAGCCTGCAACATCCATATTGTAATCAGATTCTTACACCACAACAACTTTATGACTGGGCAGGATGGATCATAGCAGGTATCGGCCTTGTGATGAGCTTTAGTTTCAGATAATAGGGCAGGTTCCCCTTGCAAATCAGCGGTGCTTCAGTTTTCAGCTTCACAGTGCAGCTGCAGAATATGTATCTGTGTTGACACACAAGGGTATATGTATAAAGTCTCGATATGGAGAAGTCCATTTTCTACACTATTTCTGCTTCTCCCCCATGTCAGTGATCACCCCTGTCATTATTGGCGGTGTTAGCTACAAGACAGCACGCTGGCATGCAGGGCAATGTATGTAGTGCAGTAGCACAGACTGTTCCGACACCTGCAGCTATCAGTATCAACAACTGCAGATGTCATTGCCCATGCATTGAATCAGGGACAGTGCTGTCACTGGCTGCAACATCCACCGACTCTGTGAGCCGGGACGAGCAGGGAGACATAGGGGCAGATTTATTAAGCTTGGAGAAGAGATAAACTGGAGATAAAGTGGAGAAAAGGTAAAAGGAGATAAAGCATCAGCCAATCAGCTCCCAACTGTCTTTTTCAAACACAGCTGATTGGCTGGTGCTTTATCTCCTTTTACCTTTTCTCCACTTTATCTCCAGTTTATCTCTTCTCCAAGCTTAATAAATCTGCCCCATAGTGCCTCAGCACTAGGCTGATGTGCTGTGCGCTTTGGTTTCTTGGTGATACTGCTTCTTGTATTACCTCGGTAAAGAGCCTTCAGCAGAAGAAGAGGAGGAAGGAATGGGATGAAAAGGGCAGAAGTGTAAGAAGAAAAGGCATGGTGGAGAAGATGCTTAACATCCCAGCAGTCAGAATACTGACACCAGCATCCAGCTTGGACCACTGCTGGAATCCCGACATTGATAAGGATGCCAATGATGAATCTCAACTGCTGGCATCCTTAACGCAAGTATGTGGGACAGGTTAGCATTAGGCTAGGGGGTAGGTTTAGGCACTAGCAGCGGGCTTAAGGTTGGGAAAAAACCTGGTAGTATCTGAATGACAGTTTTCCAGCATTTCCAAGCAAATAGTCAACTGTCATTTGCTCTCATTTGTAACCAAGCTTTTGTTCCAATCAGTCAGATCTGACAGTAAATCCTTAGGTGTTTTGCCACCTTTAGAGTTAGGCTGTGGGGTGGTGAACAGTTTGGCTTAGGCTGTGGGGAGGGAAGGTTAGGGAAAGGTACTTAGAAGGGGTGGTAAGGGTTAGGCGGCGGCGTGGGATGGCTGCAGGGTATGGAGGTTCAAGGTTAGGCTGCGGCGGGAAAGGGTGGCTTAGGGTTAGACTGCAGGGAGGTAGAGGGTATGTATGCTTAACAGACCCTTGTAGGGATATCCTCTATAGGGATGCTGGCATCTGTATTCAGTATTCTGAGAATTTCATCCACATTTATTCCGTAAACACACAACCCACTATGCTTTCCCACCTGCCCCATTGTTAATTCAGCTCTGTGTAGGCTGAATTTGCTATCAAATGTACACTGGTGTTAAAAAGGTGTGTTTTTTTTGTTGTGCATATCAAGTGCAATTTGTTTATTTACTTACATATAGATGTCTAGAGCAAGTCTGGACTACAAAGCTGCCAGTCACTACCCAGGAACGGTGCAAGCCCTGTTAGCGCCCAAGGCGACCCCCCCCCCGCACGCCCACCCCCTCTCTCACCTACGGGGGTGCGGGCGCTGTCCACCGGGGGGGGGGGGGCGCGGATTGCCTCCTTAGTAGCTCCACAGCCGGGCTCCGGGGGGGGGGGCGGGGGGTGCGGCCTCTACAGGGGAGAGGGGACTGCAGGGGGGGTGGTGGCAGGCAGGCGGAGTGCTGACTAGGTGGCGGGAGCTGGGGGCCACCGTCCACCACCAAAGACTGCCGCTGGCCTGGCTGCGGACGACCAGGCAGAGGCAGCAAGTTTTACACGGGGTGCTCCGGCGTGTGGGAGGGGGGGGGGGAAGCACTCACCCGCTTGGCAGATTGATGCTGCAGCTTCTCCTTTCTCCGGCGGCTCTCCAGTCTCCTCTGCGGTAGCTTTCCTGCTGCTGGCCTGCAGCTCACTACCGCCCTCCAGTGGCCTAAACCTGCCTAGTGGTGGCGCCGGCCCTGTCACTACCCGTTAGTTTAGTGCATATTATTTAACTTAGTTAAACAGGTTTTTTAATGTCAAATACTAGTTTTTCTTACTCTTTGAAGTGCAGTACAAGTGAAAATAGAATATGCTAAATACATTTTTCATTTTCAAATCCGATGTGAAGAAGGTTGATTAACAGTAATGGCTTGCTAATTGCATCTGCCTAATTCATATGCAGTATATTTAACATATATTTAGCTATCCCAGTGACTTGTGTTATTAGCAGATATAAATATTTACATTTAGACTTTTTCTCCATTCATTAACAGAGATTTTAATTTATTTAATGGGAATTGGCGTGCAAAAAAAATTCACTTTACCTGAATTCTTCCCATAGATACAATTATCTAAAGGATTATGCAGCAAATATCCACACAATGGGGGTTATTCTAGTTCATTCTTTCTGACAAAATCCTTCTTAGATGGAGAAAACCACTGCGGGTGGGGCAGGTGTAACTTGTGCAGAGAGAATTAGATTTGGGTGGGGTTTTTCTTCAAAGTGAGATCTATATTGCAGTGTAAAATCATGCAGTCAGTATTTTCCCTGCACAGAAACTAAAAAACTGACCCAAATCTAATTCTCTCTGCACATGTTACATCTGCCCCCCTGCAGTGCACATGGTTTTGTCCATCTAAGAAGGATTTTTGTGGGCTTAAAGCCTGAAATAGGGTGGAAGGGACGATCTGGGGAATCATGGAATTGGGTAACGCGGGTGATCGAGGAGAGCGGGGGGGGATCGGGATTAGGTGGCTGCAAGCCTAGGATGGGGATTGGGATGTAGAAAGGGCCAGGCGCAACAAGAGGAGAGGGCGGTGCGAGGAGGGGATGTTATTCCTTTCAGCAAAGGACGAGGGACAGTGAGCGGGGTCTGTGGTAACATAATGGTGTGTAAAGGGCGAGTTGGCGAGAAAGGGGAAACCGATCCTAATAGAGTGTAAAATGTCTTGTGATATTGATTTACTGCTGTGATGTATGTTTGTGTTTGTAATGTACTTTGTGTGCGTATGGAAAAATGTAAATAAAAACGCAATTAAAAAAAAAGAAGGATTTTGTCAGAAAGAATGAACTAGAATAAACCCCAATGTTATCAACATAGCAGCCCTGAACACAGTAGCTTAGCAATGCTATCTCACAGCACTGGGTTTATGGATGTGATTATAACCAGGGGTATGGATCATAGGGTCGACATTCATGAGGTCAACCACTGAAGGTTGACATGCATCTAGGTCAACTTGTCTGACGGTGGACATGGGGTTAGGTTGAAAGGGTCAAGCATTGGGTTGACACGGACAAGGTCGACAGTCAAAAGGCCAACATATGGTTTTCACTTTTTATCTATTATCATATTATATATTTAGTGCAAAAACATTAATTAATTTAAAAGTCCTACTTGCTGTATAAGCAGAGAAATTGGAAATTGTCCAGTGTGGCTACTTTTCACCCGATTTCAGCAGATCATGCTGAGATGTATGACATCTGATCCGATGCGCAGTCCCGTGCGGGCTCGGAGCCGTAGATCGGTCCTGTTTGCACATCCAACCTCTGACTCAGACAGCCTCCTGGCAGTGGGGAATGGGATTACATGCAATATATAGCATGTAAAAGGACCGTATGCAATATATATAGATGTCATTTATCTAGCACAGTCTATAAAATAACAAGCTGATTTGTTGCTATGGGCAATGCCTCCACTTTATCTCTTTCGCAGGTATCCTCATGTTTGTCTTGTGATGGGATGATCATGGACTCACCTACAGTAGCTTGAAACTATCACACATCCATTTTCCAAAATAAAACTCTTTCCTGGGGTATTTTTAGCACCTCAAATACCAACCTAGTTCTTCATTCATTCAGTGGTCTCATCCTCAAATTCCTTTATCTTTCTGAAGCCTGTGAAATACCAATGATGTGCATTCAACATTTTGAAAAATTCATTTTTATTCATTTTTATTTGCGGTCACCTTTATTCGGGAGCTTGTTTTATGAATGTATTTATATTGTATGAATGTATATCTATATTTCTCTGCATTTTTCTTCCTGATTTCTTTATCACATTGTGAATTTATTCTCTTGCACAGACTTTCCTCTTTACAAATTTGATCAAGGGTAAACATCGTCATGTCTAAGACATTTTAATTTAATAAATTCTTTCTTTCCATGTTGTGTGAATCTCCAACAACAAAAGTGCCTTATTTTTCTTCAAAACACCATTGGAGTGTGTGATGTAAAGTATGCAGCTATGGTATATATTCAATTAGTGTCAGATCTTTTCCCACATTCCTTTGTCAGAATGGATCGACACTACCTATTCAAATAATTGGCCAAATCCGAATGTCGGATTTCGCGGCTGATTGCTGCTCACCCGGTCAGCGGATTGAGATTGCCGGAAACGGGGCCGAAACCTGTCAGATTTGGCCGCTTTTTTAAAAGCAGGTGGATCTGTTGCTATTCCGCCAATCCACCTGGTTTCCGATAGGTCGGAGCAGTCCGACCTGTCGTAAAAAAGCAGCCAGCATTGAATAGGTCGGAATCCCTTCCGCCCTAAATCACTCGGAAACAGTTTCCTCTGTAATTGGACATACCCTTAATGCTGTGTACACACTGATACAATCTGCATAAGATCCAGATAAGATTTTGACTATATAGTCAAAATCTTATCTGGATCTCATGCAGATTGTATGGGTTTTATCCCAAGCGATCCAGATGGGTTCAAGATGCGCGCTCCCATATCTTAACCAGAAAGTCTTGGCTGCCCTGTCTATATAGTGCAGATCTGCACTATATAGTCTAAATTGAATGCAGATAGTGTAAATTGTATGCAGATAGTCTAAATTGTAATCGCATCTGGATCTTATGCAGATTGTATCAGTGTGTACACAGCATAAGTGTGCATATTTGTTTATTTATTTATTATTTATTAGCAGTTTCTTATATAGTGCACACATATTCCGCAGCGCTTTACAGATAATATTTGAACATTCACATCAGTCCCTGCTCCAGTGGAGCTTACAATCTAAATTCCCTACCACATGTACACGCACGCACAGACATTCTAGGGTTAATTTTTTGGGGAGCCAATTAACCTACCAGTATATTTTTGGATTGTGGGAGGAAACCTGAGTACCCGGAGGAAACCCACGCAAGTACGGGAAGAATATACAAACTCCGCACCGTTAGGGCCATGGTGGGTATTGAACCCATGACCTCAGTGCTGTGAGGCAGTAATGCTAACCATTACACCATCCGTACTGCCCTGTTGTAGAATACAATCAGCCAATCATATATAAAACTGGTTCGCAGGTGAGTGTATGAGCACTTTTCTAGGGACCACACAAACCCACCCCAATATGCTCTGGTTGTTGAGAATAAATAAAGTAAGAATCATTTTGCTAATGGTAACTGGATTCATTTGTACAAGTCAAGTTTAAAGGTAAATTAAATGGGGAATATAATGAGTTGTAAAGAGTTTACTTACTAAGCAAACTGCCATTTTTTTCACCAGATTTTAACAATTGAAAATGCAAAAACTTTAATAGTGCAGAATTTTCTAGTAAAATAATTTCTCTTTTAAAGTTGGAGCCTAAACATGACAAGATAAAGAACTTTGTAAATGGAGTAAATTGTCTTAGTTGCAGTGTTGGTCAATGTACCACTGATTATCACGTCTGTCAGTACCCTTATTGTAGGACAGATATTGCAACTGCCATGAAAAACTCCCGCCACCACACAATACTGATTAATTTAATAGGTATTAATTATATGTGTAAAACAAATGACCTTCCACCAGACAAGACAAACAAGACAAGACAACAGTTGTAGGGAAAAGCAGTCCGTTTACTTCCACAGCACATGAAACATGTCTTTTCCACAGCAAATTTACTGGGTACCTTGCAGGCTCCCTGTCACTAACACACTGGCCCACCACCCTCTTTCACCTGGCCACTCGCTGGCGTCAGGTGCCCTGAGCCCTTGCACTAAAGAGCTTTAAGGAAGTGTGACACGTGTGCCTGATTAATGGAAGTGCATGCTCCAACTCCTGGACAGGACCTGCATGGATGGGATTCTCCAGTATTTCTCTCAGTTCTAAACCCAGGTAGTTTTGGCCTGGGGGAAACTGAACAACTGTCTCCTGTTCTGCAAACACCCACGTTGGCGTCCGGACTGGACTGCCACATATGGTAATATTATTCTTTCCAGAGATATACATTTATTATACATAGAAAAAAACAGCCATAATGCCATACACAACAACTAGACTCAGCAAGTACTCGCATTTAATGGTAAAGGCATTTAATAATGGTGTAAAATTCCTTCCTGTGTTACTTTATGCAGAATACCATTGTGAAACATCCGTGTAAACAGGTCTGTCTTAAAGTTCTGTAGAATTGGCCTTTTGCAGCTTCCAATTACTGGGGACAAATAATATGCTGACAGATTAAACTGTTGGAAGAACAGAGACAATAATGTTATATTCTCCAAGTGTGACATCTTTATCCTTGTTTTCTTCTGTATTATTAAGTCTTACACGAAATTCTAAAGCAACCCTTACCCTATTAATAGGCCTTATTACGCACTGACTCTCATGCATGGTGCTATTTTTTTTCTTTCTAGTTATCATTTATTTAACCTGGGCATGCAAACTATTCTGTAACTTGAAAACTATTTCTCATTTTGTAGTAAAATATGCTTTTACATGTTACATACAACAAAATGCAGTAAGCACTTGAATTTTGGTAGAAAATTTTAAGCAATATTTGAACAACAGAAGATTGCTGATTACAGACGATCTACGGTACAAACAGGTACGACCATGGTCGGCCATGATAACTCCCAACTGTCAAATTTCAAACACAGCTGATTGGCTGGTGCATTATCTCCTTCCACTTTATCTCCAGTTTATCTCTGCACCAGGCCTAATACATCTGCCCCAATGTGTGTATCGTCCAGTGCATTGTCTGTGTCATCCTCCATTGGCCTTGCATGCAGGGCCGACAGTATACATCACTAGCAGGGCCGTGCTGTGGAATGCAGCATGGCCCCGCTAACCCCCTCAACCCTGTTACACCGTCACTCATCCCAGACTGCAAAGCAACTGTGTATACACTTGCTCATGCCGGCACCCCGCTGCCAATCTCGCTGGGTACACACATGGGGGATCATTTAACTTTGCTCACTAAGCAGCGGGTGTTCACTGCTTAGTGAGTGCCTGAATGCTCGTGCTCCCCTACACTGAATCCCCTTGGTACATGTGAGGGGATGTACTTAAACACATTCCCTCACATGCAGCTGAAGGGGAGAGAAATCATTGGATGGTTGTCGACCATCCAAAGATTTCTCTCCCCTTCGGAAATAAAAGTGTCCACCAAAGAGAGTCCACCAAAGAGAGTGCCACCAGCCCCTGGCAGTCAGCGTTCCCAGGGGAATACCCAGTGTTTTCATCCCATAAAATGCTGGGTGTTCCCCCGATGCCACCCCGTTTCCGCCCCCTCTCTCCCCTACCTGTATGAACTTTGATAGTCGCCATAGGCGTTAGTACAGCAGCACTGTGCACATGCAAATACACACCTTCGCATGCACAGAGACACACAATTCAATGGGCCTGAATCTTGCCCATTGTCCAGTATTTACCCAGCTTAAAACCTACCTTTCACAAACTCCACCGTCTGTCATGACATAACCTGCTGAGAGCTGTGAGCTTTTGTCTATGTAATTGAAACAAGGCCCATACACACTACAAGATTTTCTTTCCAAGCTGACTGGTTGGAATAAAAATCGGGAGGTTTTGGGGAGCAAATTACAATTGACCACTTGCTCCTAAACATGGAACATAGACAAAAATAGTCATTCAGACAAATTGGTTAAATAGATTTATGCAGATGACTGCTTTTGTCCATTTTCCAGCTTTTGGTAGCAAATGGTTGATTGTAATTTATTTCCAAAAATTTCCAGATTTTCATTCCAACCAGCCAGTTTGAAAAGATAATCTTCTAGTGTGTATGGGCATTTTGCAAACTCCAGAGAGATGTTTAAAATGAGATGATTTGAAGGGCAGATAAGAAAAAAAAAACATTTTAATTCCATGCTTAAAATATGCTAAACTATCTGTTTAAACATTTATTGTGTACATACTGTAGTATTACTAGAGTTAATACAACTATGAAAAATAACATTTCTAAAAATGACGTAACCTTCCTTTACAACAATAATATTTAGGTCTATAATTTTGTCAAAAAATAAACAGTTTCCTTTTTTTTTTTTTTGCATAAATATACAACCATAACCTTGCAATTTTCTTATAAAAATGCTCCTGTTTTACAGATTACCAGACAAATATCTTTAAGGCCCCAGAATATAATGTCATCAACGGAGAATCCATGGACTCTCAGCATTTTTCAGGTAAAGTCTTATATGATGATTTGACTTTCAAAATAGAGTTTTTTAAATGTGACTGTAACATTTTTTAAGTGTGTATTACAAAGGTGAGAACATTTGACTGTATGTTACATCATCTCTTCTCTTCAACCTAGGATTCCTACATATTGTAATTAAGGTGGGGTGGGGGGGGTTTAGAACCACTTTTTTTCATATCATTACAGTTCTCACAGACCAAGGAGATGTGTGAGATGTATTTATCGGAGGTATTGAACTGTAAGCCCAAGTGTACAGATCACTGATTCCCATAATTTTTTTTCACCCATTATCAGTATTAATATGGGCATGGGTGCATTTGACAGCTGCAGTGTCATTATATAATAATAATAATAATAATATTATTATTATACCACTTTTCTCCCAATAGGACTCAAAGTGCTTAAAGAAGCAAATGAAAGGAAGCCGGAACCCATAGATTCAATTAAATTAAATAGTTGTTGATGCAAAATATCTTCCTAAAACAAATTAAGGTTGGATACATACTATACAATATATAATTTGTACAACATGTGAACAATATATTGTTAGGTGCATCAGCTTCTGTGTACAGCCGAAATGTGTGTGAAAGGTGTAATTCACAGGCATATCATATTGACCTGCAGCATGACAAATGCCGATATATTTAGCCAATCTATTGGTACATATGTCTGTGTGTGCGGGCGACCAGCCTACTAAGCCATTGCTTGCTGCAGGATACCATCAGAATACTAAAAATGCCCATCCAATTGTAATGTTTGGCCAGATATATCAAGCAGCCAGATGCCTACCAAATTGGTTGGTGGGGTGGTCCTCTGACTGGTGTGATGGTCGGATGTGTAACCAGCCTAAGATTGTGGTGGCACACCATGTTCAAACACATTTTACGTTAGTGGTTTGTCTCTGAAGTATCTTCCCTCTGGTTGTGGTATTTCTCATAGACATAGGGCGGTATTCAATGAGGCTGAGTCGCCAGGTTTTTATGGCGATTTTGTGCTGTAAGGCGAATTTCTGACTAAAACGGTGAATCACCCTATTCAATGACCAGATGGCGAATACATTTCAAGGTTTTTTTCGCCATGATTCACCGAGTAGCAATCGCTATCTTTTTATGGTGAAGTGGAAGGTCAACTTTTAAAATAAAGTGTTTTGTTTGTTACAATTGGTGTAAAAAAATCAGGAATTTTATTCTGAGGAGGGGCATGCTATTTTTATTCATGTGCTGTAAGCACATGAATATATATTTAATTTAAAAAAAAATATATATATATAATTTTTTTTTACACATACCAGCCAGCAGGGGGCCGGAGCCGAGCCGCTCATTAGATATTCATATATTCACTTCACCCGATCATTACATATTCATGATTGGGTGTAGTGAATATACCCGGTCCCCTGCTGGCACCCCCGGGGGGCAGCCTGTGCTGCCTGGCACCCGGGGAGCCCACCTCCCCCCGACAAACGTTCTGGGGCAGGCAGGGAGACTTCCATCTCCCTGCCTGCCACCGTCCTCAGCAGGAGCTCAAATTCGCCGGTCAGGGGCAGCGAGCCCCTGACTCGTTGAATACCGGAGCCGGCGAGGCTCCGGAACGCAGCGAGCAGTGGCGAATGTGCAGCGAATCCTAAACAGGATTCGCTGCACGTCGCCAGTATTCACATTGAATACTGCCCAATGTGTAGGTTGACAGTAATTAGGTCAATAGCAAAAGGTTGCCATGCACAGGGTCAACTTTGACATGACAAGATCAACATGGACTCCCAATTAGGGCACATGTTTATTCCAATACTGTCAGGCCACGTATGTACAGAAGAGACTTGGACAGGTGAAGCTGCCAACCAGTATCGCTGTATAGTCCCTTTGTTGCTCTGGAAACTTGTTCTCAATATGAATTTTGTTCTCTCAACACATAATAATACTAATTATAAATAGACCGCTGCCTTACTAGAGACAGAGAGAGAGAGAGGAGGGGCCGTGAGAACTAACTGATTGACATAGACACAGGTCTCTAATGGTGGCGGGCACTAGGCATCAGGCCCTTCCCCCAAAATATATATATATCTAATAGAGCTATAGCATAACCGCTTCCCATTGGCTACTGTTCCATGAGAGACACACTGTTACAGCATTGGACACTGAGGGACGATGCACCATCAGTGTTGGGAACCCACACATGGGGGGTTATTTTGGTTCACTCTTTCTGACAAATTCCTTCGTAGAGGGACAAAACCATGTGCACTGCAGGTGGGGTAGATGTTACTTGTGCAGAGAGAGTTAGATTAGGGTGGGGTTTTACTTCAAAGTGAGATCTATATTGCAGTGTAAAAATAAAGCAGTCTGTATTTTCCCTGCACAGAAACAAAATAACTCACCCAAATCTAATTCTCTCTGCACATGTTACATCTGCCCCCCTGCAGTGCACATGGGGCCTTATTCTGCTTGGTGCGGTCCATTCCGAATTCTTTCGGAGGGCGCATTTTAGCCATCTGCGCATGCATAGGCAACGCAATGCGCATGTGCAACGTAGTGTCTCCGCACTCGTTCTCGCCAATACCGTCCAGAAACTTGCACCGAATTTGTTTGGGAAATATAGGCGTAATATGGGCGTACACAAGGGCGCGGTTTCAAAGTGGGCAAAACTGGCCGTAAATCTGGGCGTACACGTGGGAGTGCACGAAATGTGGTAGGCGTGCATTCGGACAGGACACAGACTGCAAGCGAACCAACACGCATGAAATATGCGGTGTCCATAAGCAAGTTTCAGTTTGCGGAGAGCACTTGTTCATGCGCTAGACATTCGGTTCGCCCAATTAGTACTCCTGCACCTGAAGCACTCTCAGCTGACCACAATACAATCCGCTCCTCTACTCATTAGTGATTAATTACACTCTTTTCACAGGTTCAATTGGAACCACTAAGACAGGTAAAGGGGCAACAATGAAGTAATACCACTTAACATGATGTAAGGGTTAATCTAAAGTGCTAGTAATGTGTTTATGTATCAATTAGGAATTAATTGATTACATTTAAAAATCATCAATTTGTTATGAGGTTGGCTAATTGGATATGTGTGTCATTTTGCAGAAGCATGAGTTCCGAATAGAGTAGTGAGGTTTGTGGAAATACACCAACTCGGTGCGTACAGCCAGCTTCCCGTCCGTTCGGATGCTGTAAGACCGTGCAGAATCTTTGTGTTCCCACCGCACACGCACGTTTGGATGTAGTCCAAAGACACTCCCTCTTCTTAGTGAGTCCGTCCGAAGGGATGCGGACAACCTGTGGGCGTGTATTCTTAGAATGTCCGCACAGCGTGGCGTTCGGTCATTTCCGAAAGAATTCGGAACGGACCACAATAACCAGAATAAGGCCCATGGTTTTGTCCATCTAAGGAATTTATCAGAAAGAGTGACCCAAAATAACCCCCATGGTCCCAGTTCTGTATCCCTGGAAGAAAATCTTGTTGTGCAATGGAGTACATACCATAGTCCTGTAGTTGTGAATGGGAGCAGTTCATGAGTGTGGTTCTGAGACACATTTAGAGTTAAGCGAAGAGAAGGGAGATAGCCTTATCTGTATACAGAAATATTTTATATGTGCACTTATCTTGTAAAATAAAAAAAGTCTGATGATGTTAATGTAAGGATATTCAAAGTCATACATAGAAAATATAAAACCACAAAGTTGCATTCTTTCTATCCTCACTAATTATTATGCATTCTCAAATAAAATAGCAATTAACAGTTATTGGCAAATAGAACAATCATTTAACAGTTTTTTATTACCATTTAATTATGTGTTGCTATAATTGCTTTGTTAGCATTTAATTATTCTCTTTGATGCTTTATGAGAGAGCTGGAATGAAAGTGCTGAGCTCCACGACTGATTTTTGTATTTTTGTGTCAGTTTTCCAATGGATGGACCCTAGAAGGATCCCTCCGAATTATGGAGGGATGTGTATCATGTAGCCGCTGTCTATGGTTACTAAAATGGAGGCGTGAGAAATCAAGCAGAGAAGTGCTATCAACAGCTTAATATATTGCAATGTTAAGATAATTGCTATAAAGAACCCCCTACTGTACAATATAAGTTTAGGTACTGATGAATAATGTACCTAGATAAAAGGCCACAGAAGTAGTCACTGATTTTATGTGCAAAAATGTGCCGATGCCAGTATTTGACTTGAGAAGTACTACACAACAAATTCTGCAATGCCCACTTTGCATTTGTGAGCAGTGCTCAAGAGCGCTGGGGATCGGAATACTCCATCACTTATGCATCATTGGTCACAAAAACAACTCATCAAGCAGCCCCTGTTTGGCCTAGAATCTCCCTTGTAACTTTCTTAACATATAGCAACTGTGGCAGTGATGCTGCATAAAAGATTGTTGCCACATGCTAATACGCTCCTATGCCACTCTCATACAGCCCATGACACCTCCTAATTTTGTGATGGCTTTAACTTACCACCCAGTCTCCACCCTGCACCTCCGTGGATTACAGAAACCAGCTCAGGTAATAGCGATATTGTACTGTATGTGGATGCGCCCTGGGTAAGGGTTTCCTACATAGAATTTTTCTCGATTTGCAGTAGCAAAGAATCACTCAACTGCGCAAATATCGGCACTGCATGCACCTCTGACTATGGCCCACTGTAAAGTAATGTGGATATTCAATAATTCGGTCTTCTCTGGTAATTTGACACATACAGTACATCTTTCAAATGAAAGATGTCACATAGCTTGTTTTATAAAGGGACTAGGGCAGCATACCGTCTTTTTCTCCCAACTTATATGAGTTTCTTCTCCTGCCATCCTAACTGAGGACTTTTGTATTGATAGTCCAAATTGACAAACTTGGTTATTTGTATATATTTTTTCTGTATTTTTCGTTTTAGGGGAAAAGTTGTATATTGCATTTTACTAGCTTTTCACGTCTCTACATCACGTGGCACACCCTCCCTTTCACTTCCGCTATATCTTGGCGCCATCAATTCCCGGTCCTTGGCCCTCTGTGCTTCTTTATATAGTTTCAAACAATAAACTAATATTTTCACTATCCCCTTTGTGCAACAACCAAATTGACTTCAGTCCGCCACATGACCTTGATTCTTTATTCTTGTATAACTACCCTCTACACCTTCATCTCCACCAGCTGCACTTGGATGTTGATTGGCTAGTACTTTATAACTCTCCGCTTTATCTCGAAGCTTTGCTAAATCTCCTCCTATGGGCAGAATGTACCAACCACTTGCGTTACATCCTACCACCCATTGCGACAATGCTAATGTATTAACATATGCCATTATCGATGCTAGGGGCAATGTTCCTGATAAAATCTGCCCTTTGCAGTGGCCGCTGGTCCCTGGACTTAGGGGTCTGTGTCGCGAGAATCCCTCTACCCATGTGCAGAGTGAGGCCAGCGGCCCCAGGGCATTCCAGGAGGGATTCGTATCAGATCCCTCTCACAGCGCTGAGGAGAGAAGCCCATATACAAAATGAAATACTTTCTGTCAAGTTAAGTTCCATGTTATGGCCTGATTTGGCCTAACATTTGTTTCTGGTTGAAAATCTAATATGTTTTACTGGCAATTGCTTATGTTATAAGTACAGTAATAGGTCATACATACGCTACAGTACATCATATCAGATGTTATTTGTCTGACTTACCTATTTAATATTCATAACCTGTAGCGTTATGTGATGTGACTAATACATTTGTCCTTAACTGGCTGAAATGAAATGTTTGTCATCCTTGTTAAAAATGAATTGCCTTCAGATAATAGTCATTCAAGATGTATGAGAGTGAGCTAATTAAAGGCCAAAAACAGAAAACAATATGTTGCCTTGAAATATGTAGCTGTATTATTATGATTCAGATGGTACACCTACGCATAATGACATTTCTCTGTGACCACAGGCAGTGCTGTATTAGAGATTGTGCCATCCTCCATCCCCCACCTGTATCTTTGACAATCAGCTTTGTGCAGTATTGAGGTTTTCCCCATGAACCATTTTGGGTTATAATAGCGATCTCTTGCTTGACTGCATGATTGAAACACAAGATAAGAACCACCTGGCCTATATTGTCCTCCATTTTTTTTTTTTTGCCTTTAGGTAACAGGTTTCCAGATGATAGATTGATAGATAGGTAGGTCGATTGTCAATAGTTTGGCACTGTATGATCAACATACATTAGGGCGACAGGTACCAAATGTTATTTGTAATTGGATCCAAGAGTCCTTTTTCTAAAAAACTCAAGCAGAAGAAAATATAGTGCAATATTGTCTTAAATGAGGAACGTGGTTTTATTTTCATACATCTCACTCACATAAGGCGTGATTAATGCCCATATACAGCATATCAGACTTTTTTTTCTCCACTTGATATGGACACTTCATCCTTGGGTCCTAAAATGGGTGTCGATAGAGTCAGTATCAAGTGGAGAGAAAAAAGTGTGATATATATGCGCATTAATTACCCCTTATGTGAGGGCAATGTATGAAAATAAAATCACGTTCCTCATTTAAGACAATATTGCACTATGTATTCTTCTGGACCCAATTACACATAATATTGTGTGAGTTGTTGCATGTGTATATAGATTTCACCTTTGGTAACACTACTTTCTGTTTTCAGGTATATGTCATTTGGAGCTTTGGTGAAGGCTCTTTGTGCCACCCTGGGCAGAATTTTGTTATTTGCGCTGTGGGATCAGTATTGTTCTTTGCAAGGTACAAAATGTTCAGACAGGTCAGACAGACAACAGGGAAAAGTTAGGCATTGGTTAAGGTTGACAGGTTCTAAAGGTCAACATGACAATAGTTGACACACAAATGGTCAACACAAGTTCTTGTGTTTTTTTTTGTGTGTGTTATCCAAACTTTTGCTTGATTTACTATCCACACGGGCTATGACTGGGAAGAATAACCTGTGGTAGCGGAGTGAGACAACTTTCCCGAAGCATGGTGAGTGAAGCGAGCCTGTGAGAGTGCCTGCACTGATTGTGGGCACATATGATTAAACATATAAATGACACCCCAAAAATGTAGGCATCTTCTATCAATCATTTGTGTGTTGACCATTTTGATGTTGATCTTTTGACCCTGTCGACTTTTGTACAGGAGTGGATCTGTCAAACACTGCCCACTGTATCTTTTATCTGTCAACCTTTTTACCCTGTCCACCTAAAGTACATTGACCATATAGGTTGAGACATACCTCCCAACATGACCCTCTCCAGGAGGGACACAATGCTCTGTTCCTGGACTTCCCTCTTAATTTATGGATTGCCTTCACCTGTGTGGGACTAGTTAATTGAAAAGAAAGGTGTTCTACCACAGGTGATGGTAATCATACATTCGGCGGGATGTACTTAAGGGAAAATGCGGTAAACCGGGGGTTTTAAAGCATTTTCCTATGTACCATTACCCGTCCGCCCCGTCTCCACCGGGCAGGGTATCGCTACCTCTGGGTGGTGATACCCTATAGAAGCCTATGGGTTCTATCGCCGCCCGCTGGCACGCCGTCCGCACAACCCTCCCTCCCGTCCTCCATCGATCTCCTCCTCCCCAGCAGGTGTCACAGCCGGGAGGACATCTGGCTGCAGGGGGGAGGAGGACATTGACAGCCACCGGGATGTGATGGAGACCCCCGCACACCACATTACAGGTATCTAGGGGGTCTCCGTCACCGCACCCCAATGCTAGCTGCATATGTTAGTACATATGCGGTAGCATCGCGGCGTCTGCGTGGCGAGGGGCGGTGATGTATATTAATACATCCCGCCCCTCAAGTGGAAACTCCAGGAACAGAGCATTGTGTCCCTCCTGGAGAGGGTCATGTTGGGAGGTATGCCAGTGTAGAGTTGAACACTCTGGAAATAATAACATTAAGGGGGTTATTCTAGTTCACTCGCATACCTCCCAACTTGACCCTCTCCTGGAGGGACACAATGCTCTGCTCCTGGACTTCCCACTTAATGTATGATTACCTTCATCTGTTTTGAACAAGGTAATTGATAAGAAAGGTGTTCCACCGCAGGTGATGACAATCATACATTACCAGGGAATGGAATGTTGGGAGGTATGTTGAGATGCATTAGGTGACAGTGAAATGACTGCAGAGCAGAGCAGCGATGATCACCGGCTCCCCCAACTGTCCCCTCCAGTGAGTCAGTAGGGGGCAGAGTCCAATTAGCAGGACTGTCCTGCTGTAATTGGGACAATTGGGAGGTAGGTGTATATAGCACCCCATCCTCCATTACTTTAGGTGGAGATATATTTTTCATGCATTTCTCCCACAGTTCAGGTGATAATTCATATCACAACCACTACCACACACACACACACACCATTCACAGCTTCTATTTAAAGATGATGAGCCTAACTTACTTGCTACTTTGTTAGTTACAGAACCCCTTGTAAAATGAAATAAATATTAACATCTGTGTTCATAGTCTCCATATTGCATAACTACTTGTGTGGGTTTTCTATTTATCACACTTCTGCAGCACTTCTCAAGTAATTAGGCTACTCTGTTTTGTACATCTAGTTACCAGACAGACAACCCAAAGCCTGAGGAAACATAGAAAATGCATGTATGCTCTTATTATAAAGCCCCCTCATCTCTCTTGCTTTGCTGCTAATCCAACCATGAGAGAATTACATTTAATCTACATTCTGAACCAGCCAGCTGCCAATCATTGCAGAGCTGCAGCAGAATTCCTTGTTGAAGGAGAACTCAGCTCAGCAGGCGTTAATATCTGCATTGCTATTTTATTCTCAGTAGACTTTAGTCAGAGGGATCACTGTGTGGGGATTATTAATGGCATGGTAGTGGGCAGTGTTGTAGTGATTACATCACTTCCTTACACATGCAATTCCCGCCAAATCAGGGGTTTTAACCATTAACCTTATGTACCACTAATGTTTACTATTTTACTCCTGTGACACCCTCAGAACATATATAGTACATCTTCAGGTGCCCATACACTTGTCCAATTTGGCCTGATTTCCAGACGATTGGGACAAGAAATCTGCCCAAATCGGATGTGTTTGACATCCTCTCTGGCCCGATGCGCATCCTCGGACGGGCTGCATATTAAATGTATCAGATCGGATTCATCAGTGGCACATGATAAAAAGCACAGTTGGCAAACCCCTATGTGCAGCAGCGGTGTCCAGTCGGCAGGGTCCGGTCGACGGGGTCCGTGGGGCGTGCAGCAGCAGCTGGGAGCTTGTAGTGGTATTTGCCGGGCGGTGGGGCAGGAAGTGCTGCTGAATTTGAAAAAATATTTTGAAAAGACTGGCTGAGAGAATTTACCAAATCAGCATCTGGCCAGTCTTTTCAAAACATGTTTTCAAATTCAGCAACACTCCAACCCCCCCGCCGCCCGGCAAATACCACTACAAGCTCGCAAGCCGCTGCTGCCTGGATGCTGCTGCCTGGACGCCACTGCTCGGACCCTGCTGCCTGCCCCGCCGCTGCTGCAGCTTCCCGGGATATATTACATGCAATAAATCACATGTGATTTATTACACGTGAAAATGGCACATAAAGTGCCAAATCATAAGCGAGCCTCCCGGGGTCTCTCAAGGGTAAACTGGTCCGACTTGTCCTTAGGACAAGTCGGACTAGTGTATGGGGGCCTTTACTGTAAGAGGCCTTGAGCTCGCATTCATTCTTCACTCTGTATGTGCACTATTTAATTGTTATTTAACCAAGGGCGTTTGAAGAGACGAAAGGACCCATGTGCAGGCTCTGTCCGTACTCCCTCCTTTCTCTCTTGCGTTGTGCTAGAGTTTACTGTTCATGTTCAGGGCCATTTTTCTGGAATCTCCCTTACTGCACATGTGTAAAACCCCAAGTAAATGGCTACTGTACCACTTGCATTGAAATGGAAAGAATGTGAACTAAAAGCAGATATGTATATATAATTTTTCTTTTATCTGAGACCAATAAATACCTTGTAGTTTTTGCTATAACATAGCACCTATAGCACCTGTCCAAAACAGCAAAAAGCTAAATGGTGATTTCCAACCACAAAATCACATAGATCTGCAGATTCATGATTCCTATGTGTTTTCATGTGACATCAGATAACTTTTTTATCACAGAAAAAAAAATGGACGTCTGGCGTTCTGGAAAATGGGGGTGGGTTAAAAGGCCAAGTACTAATTCAGACCTGATTGCACTGCTGTGAATTTGTAGGCCGGGTGATTATTATTATTACACTACACATGTGTATGCCACCGATGTGGACACATCTGTATATTGTGTGTTTGCAATCCCCTAACTCATGATGTAGATTGCTGATAATCCCTACATTTAAATACAAGCATTTGTTTTTTATTCACTTAATTTTAGACTCCTGTCTCCAGGACATCTATTGTATCATTTCAGATCAAACATGATGGGGAAATTTACTAAGATGTGTATTCTACTTCACATGTGACATTGCTATGGGCAACCAATCAGATCCTGTCTACTATCTTCTAGAGGGTGCTAAATAAATAAGAAGTAGATTCTGATTGGTTGCCCATAGCAACATCACATGTGAAGTAGAAATTTCCCCCAATGTCTTTATCTGACCAATATAACTACATTATACAATACATGGTATGGGCATTCACATATGGACATTCTCTTTCTCATGCCACTCTTTACATAATATAGCATGCTCATCATCATTTTTCAAAATCTGTCCCATCGCCCCCTTTAGGGTATGGACATCGTAAGCCTGGCATCTACTGGTTGATGGGCTTCCAACATCAAATCAAGTGATCAAAACTATTTTGATTGTATTACCATCAATAGTTACTATATGTGTTCTAGCCATCGGAAGCTTCCAACATGCTTAAATAAGCTGGGCTGAGAACATTGCTTCCGGGTGTCATACAAGGCTGTCTCATCAAATGGGCTTTGGAAAGCTGCACCTGATGACTGGCATTAAACCTGCAGTTCAATGGATCAGTATCATTCCTTCCATGGCTTACAATATCCATCCATATTCCTCCGTCCCCCATTTTGACCAGCAATTCTGGATTTAGCATTACAAAGATACATATGATTTGACATAACTATTCTCTCATGGTTATATCAATTTATTCTGTGTAGGGAACATTCCGATTAGCTGTAACCTACTGTAGTCTCATGCTCACATAATAGTATGACAGTCCTTAATTAAGCCTGCTAGATAAACCTGAAAGTGTAAAGGATTAAATGCAAAACTAATTATCTTTTTTGGCAAACACACTTTGATAATTTATTTCCTTGTATTTATAAAAAAAAACTTCAAAGCTGGTTGACAAAATGAGACAGCACGTAGAAGGCGTTCATTTCAGAACAGGCTAAAGGATTCATACAGCTAAAAACACTCAGAGAGAGTCTAGATTCTATATCTGAATGGGTATATATGAAATGTCACTGGTGGGAACGAAAAGAATGGGCAGCTATTTCTCATTGCGATGAAGAGCAAATGCCTATTCATTTCTGGTATTAAAATGGTGCATGAAAGCTTAAAGGACAATCTTTAAATCTCAAATATCAGTAAGCCTTCCCAAACAGTACCCTATCTATTTTAGTTCCAACCAGCAAATTAGTAGTTGGTTGGACAGATAATTTTAAAACCATTGTTACATTTGAATGATTAAATAAGTAAAAATTCTGTGATTAATAGTATTTGTACTTTTGTTCATTAGCAACTCTTTTATTTCCATCAATGTGTGTCTGTTTAGCAAATAACAACTGTTAGAAAAGTATTTTGCATGTTGGCCCAAGATATTTGTTTTAAAATACCAATACCTATTCAACAAGGCAATGCTAAGTGTCCGTTTAATATCTGGCGAGTAACTGGCAGGACACATATCACATATCTGGCATTACAGATATCCCTCTGTCCTTCCGGCAAACAAAACATTATATTCGTACAGTAGTCAGCTCCTTTACAGACATAGATTGGAGCAACCAAATAGATGCTTTATTGTCTGACCCACCGATCATCAAAAAAGCGATTTCATACTATTACACTTGCTTTAGAGCGAATATAAACCATAAGTCCACCGCTAGTGGAATGATTCAGTGGATTCAATACTTTTCTGATTTGACAGTTTGAGATTTGTTGCAGGCTTATAACGTCTCCTGTAGGTTGATCACCTCATCTATGTATAGGGAAATGTTCCTCAATGTTCTGCATAGATCTTTTTTTATCACCTCATCAAAGCTTTTTGATGGGAAGGTATACATCACATACATTTTACAGGTGTGGTGAGGAATTGGCAGACTTATTTAATTGTCTATAGTCTTGCCCGATAGTTAAAGGTTTCTGGCTTCAAATTAAACATTATGCCAAAACTCATTATGTCAAAAGTTAATGATCTGCCTTTCAACGCTGCTTGGGCAATTTTTGGAATTATCCCTGCTAAGGTTACAAAGGGATGCAAATGCTTTTTAATAGCCATAAGTGCTGGTGCTAAAAAAAACTATTCTCCATGAGTGGATATCCACAACAATACCATCCCTGTCTTTATTTGAAAGCAAAATTTTCAACCTATTTCGTATGGATTGGGTGGAGGTTTCTTTGGAGAAAGAAAAGAAGGTGGAAAAGTTTTTTTTATCATGTGGAAAACTTATATTATAACTCTATCAATAGAAATGAGAAAGCTGGAAGCTTGTAGCCGCTTTTTGCCAGGCATCCGGGCGGGATGCTGAATATTTTGAAATGACTGGGTGGACATTGATTGGCTGAGAGAATTCTCTCAGCCAATCAGCGGCCTCACATCTGATTGGCTGAGAGAATTCTCTCAGCCAATCAACATCCGGTTATTCATTTCAAAATATTCAGCAGCTGCATCCCGCATGCAATTTATTGCATGTAAAATTGGCACATCAATTGCCAGATCGCATGCGAGCCTCCCGGGGAGCTACGGGGGCTCTCAAGGGCAAACTGGTCCGACTTGTCCTTAGGACAAATCAGTCCAGTGTATGGGGGCCTTTAGACAATATCCATTGTAATCTACATCACTTATGTCATATGCAAATTTGATTGTATCTTTTTAATTTGTCTTCCTTGCACTTGGTGCTTCAATAAAAAACATATTAAAAAAAAATTACAAATACCCTTTACAAATAATCTTGTGAAATAAAATCTATTGACCTTTCAAATGATTTCTTATTGATTGCATTAATTCACCAGATTCATGGAAGTGAAGGTGACAAAGCCTAATTGCTCTGGCTTCCAGGAATCTAGCAGATGAGGCAGTTAGCTGAGAACACCAAGGTCACCCTCACCTGCTAACTATTCGTACAACTATTTATTGCAGTTAATATCTATCACTGAGGTCGATAATGGAAACATTTTTAATATGTGCTTGAAGTAATTTGGCGGTTGCACTTCCCTTTCAGTGGGATTTGCTTTCCAGCACTATTGGGTACACAGTATTTACATTTCAGGTTTTATTTTTTGGGAAGAAATCAGCTTTCATACACTAATAATAGAGAGAAAAAAAAACAAGAATAAATGTGCCCACACCTCGTCCAAAGTTGAAAAACCACATAGGTTAACGGAAAATAGTGACCATTCGTAGAAATGTGGTTCACGCTGGAAATTTGTACAGTTGATCTAATAAAACACAAGATTATATATTTTTCCCTTTTTATATGAAATGACTGCTCTATCAAGTTTCATCCATGCTTTAAATGAATCACGAGACTGACAAGACAGTAGGGAATATCTTTTTTACAGTACGCTCTGCAATACTGTAAATGCACTTCCATTATAAAAGATACAATGGGACGTAGTCAAATGTTTTTGCGCTGGTAGCTACTAGGGGGCACCCATCAAAGTCTCCTTTTCATACGGGGCATGAAAAACAGGTGCACAAGTGTTCCTTAACAGTATTTAGTCATGAGGGGAAAAGTTTTTTTTCAGTCCAAGCGACCAGTGGTGTCCTTAAATATATTTTATGAGACCTATTTAAGTACACATAAAATATTTATTCTAGGTAAAAGTAAAAAATAGAATAGATTCAATCTTGTGGATTCATGCTGCATGCACACATTCTCTATTTCAATATTAAATGGTGATGGTCCTTTTTTACTGATCATCAATTCAACTGAGCTCATACGTTATTCTCTGAAGAGAATCACTTCTGTGGTTAATCCATATATAGCTCATTTGGACACCCTAAGTCTGGATTGTATTGAATACACTATTCTGGATGTTATTTTTGGATAACCTATAGATATATTCGTTGCATTTTTGCCCCTGATGAAGTCTTGGTTATGATGAAACACGTCAGGATTTCCACTCTGACCGAATCTAGCAATCCACCAGAAATGTCACTGTATTGACTTATTACCAATAATGTACATGATAAATTTTGTGTACTTCTATTTGTCCAAAAGGGCGATTTTTATGTAATCTTTTATCAATTTTATTTTATGTATTAAATATTATTTGTGAACATAATTGTTGTATTGTTGTATTACTCCAGCACCCTCTGAAACACCACCTCTTTTTCATATCTGTTTCTTGGATTCTGTCTAACAGAGGATCCCTCAGAGGTGCTGCTCCCTAAAGTATGAGCGCGGATAGGGGACCCCTATATATATATATATATAAATATATAACCAATAATCTGAAGAGCGCTCGGTCACTATTTTATAGCGAGTGGTCAATCTTATGAAGATTCCTTCATGTGGCGCAGCCTTTCCTCCACGATAGAGGCTATCTCCAACCTCAGAGATTAGGGTACATGCGAAAAAAGGAATGGGAGGAGGTGCGCAAGGGAGTATAAAGTATGACAATTTTTACTAGATCATAAAAGCTCACGTACACATAGGTTAAAAGAAAACAGCATATTTGTCACCAGCGTCCAAAGAATTTCGGTACACCCGGATTCCCCAGAGACGGTATCAAAAGCTTTGTAATGCAGCGTGAATATCTGCTAGGCTTCACCGCGGGATCAGACCACCGGTTCACGTACGACAGGAACACCCTCAACGCGTTTCGTCACGAAGTCCAGCGTGACGAAACGCGTTGAGGGTGTTCCTGTCGTACGTGAACCGGTGGTCTGATCCCGCGGTGAAGCCTAGCAGATATTCACGCTGCATTACAAAGCTTTTGATACCGTCTCTGGGGAATCCGGGTGTACCGAAATTCTTTGGACGCTGGTGACAAATATGCTGTTTTCTTTTAACCTATGTGTACGTGAGCTTTTATGATCTAGTAAAAATTGTCATACTTTATACTCACTTGCGCACCTCCTCCCATTCCTTTTTTCATATATAAATATATATATATATATGTGTGTACAAGACCTGCACTCTCACCCTTAAATAGAGGTAGCCGCTAGGGTGCCGTATAAATAACAGTGCCTACAGATAGGCAGTGCTATATAGATACAGTTGCTCCCGTGAGGGAAAACAGCACTCACCAGACTTCAAACACAAGTGTGTCTCAGGAACAGGATGTCCCAGCTTTATTGGTCAAAAAAGGAGCCTGCCGACGTTTCGGTCCATCTGGACCATTCTCGAATCAGAAGATATCCAATTCAGCATATCAGCAAAACAGCATAAGGAGACAGGTCCCTGTCTCCTTATGCTGTTTTGCTGATATGCTGGATTCGAGAGGGAGCAACTGTGTGTGTATATATATATATATATATATATATATATATATATATATATATACAGTCGAACGGTCTGGCACTCTGGATGAAACAGGCCAACCACCGGGGTGCCTTCCTGAGTAAGGTATAAAGCTGGCTTTGGATCCACAGCTGTGGAATCACAAGGCGGCACTCTCCGGATTTAGTGCAAAATAAATTGTATTTAAATCATAACAAGCCAAAAAATTGCAGAAATCAGGACACCCATGACCTGATTTCTGCACTTTTTTTGCTTGTTATGATTTAAATACAATTTATTTTGCACTAAATCCAGAGAGTGACGGCTCGTGATTCCACAGCTGTGGATCCAAAGCCAGCATATATATATATATATATATATATATATATATATATATATATATATATATATATGCGTGCAGAAGGGAACGCACACTCTTCAAACATGAAAGTGTGGTACAGGGTCAATGTATCATCATATTAGTTAACTGGTGATATACAGGAAAAGTTATCCAACACATGCACAGAGAAGACCAGCACTCCCAGCAATAAACCTACAAGTGCACTATGTGCAAAGTTTAACCACGGTTCAATGCATGAAACTTATGCTCAACAGTCCTGGAGTACAGCATGGCTGAAGACAGCACTGGGCAAACAATTCACCCAGAGGGCTTCTGTGGTGAATTGTTTACCCAACGCTGTCTTCAGCCATGCTGTACTCCAGGACTGTTGAGTATAAGTTTCATGCATTGAACCGTGGTTAAACTTTGCATATAATGCAGTGGTAGGATTATTGCTGGGAGTGCTGGTCTTCTCTGTGCATGTGTTGGATAACTTTTCCTGTATATCACCAGTGAACAAATATATATATATATATATATATATATATATACCAGCCCTCTGACGAAACGCGTTGGGGCGTGGCTTAGCGTCATCTCTGACCGAATCCCAATCTGAGCACAGACCACTGCCACTGTCTGCATCGGATCACCGCCCGCCACGTGCTGTTTGCCGTCTGGTGAGAAACATCTGAGTGTAACCACTCCAACACACTGCTGCGGTGTCAGCACTTTATGCGATTCATACTGCGGTGTTTATACCGCTGTATTTGGTACGTGATCCCTGCTGTCTATCACCTGTTTTTACCTTGTACCAATAAATTTCTTTTAAATTGATTCACGCACTATGGAGCGCTTGCTCTCATCATTTTTTTCCAGATAAACCTACCTGTGGATTCAGGAATACCTCGGTGGAGGTGGAGAGTTTAAGTTGCCGGGGATACAGTCACCTGAGTGCATTTTTAAAGACATTGTTACAGAGGAAACTCTCTGACGGTATCATTGTCTGAATAAGACATTGGCTTTTCTCACTAATTTGCGCACTGTTTTTTCCTTTCTGATATACACATATATATATATATGCACCTCCACCAACCACTCACAAGTTCCGCCACTGCTATTGACTGTCTCTCTAGAGACACTGGGGCAGATGTATTAAGCCTTAACAAGAGATATATGTAACAGTGATAAAGAGAGATTAATGTCCAGCCAATCAGCTCCTTACTGACTATTTTCAAACACAGACTGTAACATGGCAGTTAGCAGGTGATTGGCTGGATGTTTATCTCTCCTTATCACCCTTGCATTTATCTCTTGTTAAGGCTTAAAACATCTGCCCCACTGTCTATCCCCCAGTTTTAGCACTTTCTGGATAAATTGAATTTAGCTCAAAATAATCCCATAGGATGTACTATATGTTCTTATATCGTTCATTTAGTGATCATTCAATAATTTAGTACTGCTTCATGAGCAAGACAGTAGAAAGCAGAATTCTTAAAAATGTGAACAAGGCTTTTGCTAGCACAGTAGGACTTTGTAAAGAAATAGAAAACTTATAGTCTGAGTAATGAAGCCATTGCTATGTCATTGTGTATACTGTAGTACACTTCTCTCTCATTGTTTTTATTATGTACACAGGAGATGAAGGCATGGAGATTAAGAAGCAGATCACTGGCATGAGGAGACTACTGAATGACAGCACCGGGCGAGTTTACCAGCGTGTAGGCAAAGAAGGGGAGAAGCTAAAGGAAGAAATGCAGGACTTGGATATGAGTTGGACTGAAAATCTGAGTACCCCTTGTCCTGTGGAAGATTCCATTCACCCCCCTCAGGCTCCCTGGAATAATGTGCCGATCCAAGCCACTGAGTTTTCCGGACAATATGGAACCCGTTCTAAAACTGTGCAGAATCATCTTAAAAATCCTGGATCTAATGGTACGTTATTCTTTATATATAACCGAAGCAGTCATAAAGTAAGCATATTATCAATAATTATTGATAAATATCCTTCAGATATAGGGGTGGTTTGGCATATTATTCCATAAGAAATTAAAGGGACAGCTACAGTCAAATTCAATAAGGGAATGGAAATGTAGTAAAGAACTGTTCAGTATTTCCCAAATGGGGTCCCTCAAGGCACCCCAACAGTCCAGGTTTTAAGGATATCTAGTCAGTTTGATTATATCACCTGTGCACATTCAGGGATATCCCTAAAACCTGAACTGATGGAGTGCCTTAAGGACTGCATTTGGGAACTACTGGCCTAGTTGCATTCACTGTTAAAGTATGAAGGTAAATTATGTACTTTGCTGTGTATTATTTTCCACTTTTGGGAACTTCCCAATTTTAATTAAAAGTGCAATAAGATGCAGTCCTCATGAACATGTCTCTACTCCAGCATAGATTCAGAGCAACTCCATCTATGACTCGCACAGCCCCTGCTAAAGGAGAACCCACAGGATCACCATGTTGTGATGCAAGAGGGGCAATATATATGTTTTTATTTTGTGCAAGAAGATAAACAGTGTCTACATTTGTGTATAATGCAGCACACATATATTGTCCTACTTTAATTTACACAGAGGTTTAGAGTTGGACTCAACTCTTCCCCATCCAAACTCTTTCAGACAATGTTAAGCCTTCGCTACCCACGCATAATTTGTGAAGGTGCAATATTGCAGCTTTTGGGCCTGATCTGAGTCAAATGCAAAAAGTGTTACATCTATTGGTGGTTGCCGTCTGTGCATTTTTGCAACTGCTTCCCTTGTGTACATCTATATTGCCGAATGTGCAAGGACTGAGATGGCAACTTTTATCATTTGTGAATGCCATAATACCAATTGGTGCAGCCTTAGACACCACCATTGGTCACACCACCAAAGCTTCAGTATGTGTGGTTTCTCCACCTGGCCGTGTCTTCCTTTTGCTTGTGGTTGTGGGTCTATGGACACCGCCGCTTGCATTGAAACGCCTGCCCACTGAATGGACCATATTGGTTGGCACTACTAGTCAACACCCTGGAATGCCCAGCACCTTTCTGTTACAATTTTTATATCATCTGTACTGGCTACAACTGCACCTTTGGGTCATTCTGGTTCTTTTTCTCCACCGCGCGTTCGCATGGGAAGCAATGTTTTGTTTCTGTGCATGTGCATAATGATTTATGCACATGTGCAGGCACTCTTGGCGAATGGATTTGGCGACTTACATAGTAGCCGGCTCGTTTGCACGGTGCAGGGTGGGAGACTGCAGGTCTGGGTCATGCCCATGGGAACACACAGCATTTCATGGGCGTTCCCATGGGATTGCATACAGGAGGAGGTGTGCTGGGGGCAGGTGGCTGACATCACATAATGTCAGCCGCCCACCCTGTCTTCGCCTAGAAGCCCGCAAATATAATTCAGTCTCCACCGACTTATATTTGCGTGCCCTGGAGAAATCACTCGATGGTCTGCGACCATCAAATAATTTCTCCTGCTGCGGGCACATGCGAGGGGATGTGTCTTCGTGACACATCCCCTCGCATGGTTGCAAATGGCAGGGGGTGATTCGGCAGGCCCTCTGGGAGTCGCTAAGCTGCTTACTGAGTCAACCAGAATCAGGGCCCCTGTATAATGCATGTGATTATCAGAAACTTTTGTGCATGCTCAGCTGCAAGTAATTACATACTTATGTGAACATCAGCATTGCGCATGGATTGCATTCAACATTTTTTTTCCTTTCTGAGACTTAAGGCCCCCATACACTATGCGATTTGGGCACAATTTCACCCGATTCGGATGAATCGGGCCAAATCGCACTTGTAGACATCCCGTCCGATGCGATGCGCGGTGTGCGCATCGGATCGGGGTCGGGAGGTCGGACGGGCTGCACATAAGATTTGCTAAATGGGGGATGCCGGCTAATAGAGAGCCGAGCAGGGGGGGGCTGCATAGGGAGCCGGGCAGGAGGAAGGCTGCATAGGGAGCCGGGCAGGAGGAAGCGGTTGCTGTTGCATATAGATGATTAGGTAGCCATTGATTGGCTGAGACCTCTCTCAGCCAATCGCCCTGCTTCCGCTGTCTCCTCACCGTAATCAGCAATTGGCTGAGAGAGGTCTCAGCCAATCAATGGCTTCCTAGTCATCTGTATGGGCGTTTTTCAAGTTATCTGTTCCTCCCGGCTCCCGCCGCTGCCCGGCAGCCAGCATCTTCAAGTTCTCCCTGGCCGGGCGCCCTGCTCCCGCTGTCACCTCACCGCAACAGCTTCCGCCTGTCCTGCTGCCTATGCAGCCTCCCCCTGCTCGGCTCTCTATTAGCCGGCATCCCCCGCCCGCTGCTGTCCCCCGCACGGCTCCCTCCTCCTGAAGCTCCCCGGGGACTGCATATGATACATCCAAGCGATTTAGCATATGCAAACCTTGGCACATCAAGTGCCTAATCGTGTGTGTCCCTCCCAGGGAGCTGCAGGGGAAATCAGGTCCGACTTGTCCCTAGGACAAGTCGGACTAATGTATGGGGGCCTTTAAAGCTGGAATCCCAGTTGCAATGTAAATGGAAGATTTCTACCAGTGTAACATGACACATTCCAAATCTTCCATGTTTGTTTCAGATTGTATCAGATCTGAAGGTATTTAAGGTGTGTGGGTAGCTCATGGCATTTTCTTTGCACATCATAGACACTAGCTCCTTCATATGAAGCAGCTTACATTTTACACTAGCATCCTTTATTTTCAATTTTCAATGTAGCGAATATGTGTCAATAATGTGAAAGTATGATAAATTCACTCTAATTCTACAGGTGAATTGCGATTGGTTAGTACAGTGCCAGAATCAAAGTGCTGCACATGTAACTGCCAGCCCACACTGCAGGCAATCCTTCAGGAGCTAAAGGCAATGAGGAAGTTCATGCAAGTACAGGCAGGTACTGTATGTTACACAATTTACATATTAACACGGTTGCTTGTTTATTTTTATAAATACTAGTTCATAAGTTCAAACACTGGGACTTCATCACCTCATGAGAAGTTTATATGGAATCTGCGATTATCATTAAAATTTGTATATGACCCAAATGATTGTTGTCATTTTGCTTACCTTTTTATCATATGATGTAATAGGACTGATATACCATAGGTTACTACTCCTCAATCTCATTAATATTGCCAGGCATGGTGCTTTGCAATCTTCATGGCTTCTTCATATGCAGAATATGAACAAAGCAATAGATCATGTCACTCTACTGCATGAGTTGATCATATTACCAGGCCCCCACACTTGTCCCTCACCTTTCAGGAATCTAACCGAGAGGGAGGTAAGAAATGTGTATTGTAGCGGCACTCGCTAGAATAAACACACCAGAAGACTGGATGATAGCCCGTTTCAAAGCCAGTGCGGGTTCTTTATCAAGGTGCACCTTGATAAAAAAGCCGCCACCCAGTATCTACATATTCCAGGCATATCCCGGTTATCCTAGCGGGGGGCACCCATCTTTTCCAGTCGTTACCCAGCCAAGCACACGGAGTGCCGCTATACCCAAAACTATATATATATATATATATATATATATACACACACACACAAACACAGGTACAACCCCTATTTTCCGGCACCCGTTGATCCGGAAACTTCTCTAATCCGGACACATCGGGTGCCTGCCGGAAGTTAGTTTTGTTTGCTTTTTAGACATAGTGCTTACTGTGGGAGGGCTTAGAAGTAGTTGCAAGGGCAGTGGGAAGGTTTAGAGAGGTAGTGGGAGGGTATTGGGATGCAGGGGGGGATCAGGTTGCGGGTGGGGGGGTCATGCTGCTGGATCCAATAATTGCTGCGGGAGGTGGAATGCCATGGGAGCCGGAGAGAAGCTGCGGGTGGTGTGGCGGAGGTGAGAGCCGGGCTGCGGGGATCACGCTGCGGGGTTATGGTGCTTTAAAATAGTATCACTGATAATCCGCCAATTTCGGTAATCCGGCACAGTGCTGGAACCGACGATGCCGGATAATCGGTGTTCAACCTGTATATATATATATATATATATATATATATGATATAGATACCAGCACTCACAGTCAGGGGCGCTGGAACGTTTTTAGGTTGGGGGGGGCAAGATATAATCTCATTTTGGCGCCCCCTAAATTGCTATATGTTACCCCCGGGCACTATACACACTGGCAGCGGCATATACACGTGGGCATTATACACAGGGCAGCGGCATATATGCATGGGCATTATACACAGGGCAACGGCATATATGCATGGGCATTATACACAGGCACCCTGCCCCCCCCCCCGACCCAGCAATTGCTGCAGCTCATGTCACATGGTGGCTTGGTGGACTGCTAGCATATTAAATAAGTATATTTAATACTTATTTAATAAATAATAGATAAGTATATTATATATATATTATAATTAATAATATGCTAGCAGTCCACCAAGCCACCATGTGACATGAGCTGCAGCAGGTGCACATGTCACATGATGGACAGAGTACAGTATAACAGAGTCAAGTGAGGAGATTTTATTATTCAGTCAGTGCAGCCTGAGCCACAGAATTGACAGCGGGGCAGAGAGAGCTGTCTGTGCGCTGCCTGGCTGGCTGGGTATGGTCTCCTGCGTGCTCTCCCCCCACTGTGCCCTCCTTACACTGTATACCCGCCATCTTTATACTCCCAAGTTCTCCAGTACGGAAGACACCCGTGGTGGTCTCCCGCATAGCCGGCCGTTACCTTGTAGTGACATGTGTACACATGCGCCCAGTGCACCTAGGCTTGATGTCGGCGCCGGGATCCCAAGGGACTAGGAGGAGATCGGAGTGCGGTCGCCGCAGGGGGTGGGGGTGTAGTAAGATGGCTGAGTAGCGGCAGCAGCCTGGTCTATTTTCAATTATCCCACTGGACGGCCGCGAGCCAATAGGAGCTAGCGGTTCGGCAGCCAATCATGAGCGGCTGCCGGACCGCGAGCTCCTATTGGCTCGCGGCCGTCCAGAGTCAGACTACTAGGGAGAATGGATAACAACGTCGGACCAGGCTGCTGCCGCTGCTTTCACATGAGTATTCGGCAGAAACTCAGAAACTAGATCCAGCCGGGCAGCGCACAGACAGCGCTCTCTGCCCGGCTGTCAATTCTTTAAAAAATCGGAACATAGCGCCTCAGTAATTTTGGGGGGGGCAAGCTGCCCCCTCGCCCCCCCCGTTCCGGCGCCACTGCTCACAGTAAAAGTCTTACTTTGCTTGTTGCCTTCCTTTAAAACGACAGGCTGGTCTCTGTGTCCTTCTTTTTGTCTTGAGTGCCGCCACATGTCTGGGTTCTATATATATGTATATATAATATAAATATATAGATAGTGAAACTTGAGGAATCCGCACACTTGAAATTGGTAGACGTTGGGGTGCCAGTCCAGACTTAATCATAAGAGAACGGCATATCCAAGGATATAGACAAGACAGCACTCTTCTATTAATGTGAATCCATCACAGAAGCTTTTTTTATTTTGTGAAAACACTGAGCATCAGAATTCAACAAAGTTGCTAATCAAAAATAAAAACGCCGTTGCTTATAGTCTGTTAAAGTTAAAGCACATCATGTTTGGTTCAATTCAACCCCATTGTGGTGGTGTATAGAACCCAAAATATGAGAATTGTGTCAATGTCCCAATATTTATGGACCTGACTTTACCTAAATACCAGTCAAGGGTGTGGGTATTGCCAAACAGGCATATAAATTGCCTGTTTGGCAATACCCACACCCTTGACTGGTATTTAGGTAAAGTCAGGTCCATAAATATTGGGACATATGCCCATTTGCAGGCAATGTGGTCGCTTAGCGACCATATTTCCCGTGATATTACACAAAATCGCCCCCGTGTGTACGCACCTTAAGGGTATATGTAAGCCACAGGGCATAGCAAAGTGGTGCATGTCAGACAAACATGCAAAGAGTAAATGATTCTTATGGGCAGATTGGAAATGAAAACGTTTTAGTAAAACATGTATTAAACTTGTAATTAATAGGACGTGGTTCACAACTCAATGAATATGACAAGCAGTTTACTAATAATCACTTATAATATAGGCAATTATCTACAAAGGCAAGCACATGCTGGTTTACAGATGTCTGGAATATGACTGTATAATGAAAACTATGTAGAAAAGCTGTTGCATAGCAATTTCTAGCACTGCACAAGCTGCAGGTCAATGTGATTAATCATACAGAAAGAAATATAGCAGTGCATAGCATACAACCTGTCTTGGCAGATAACTCAGGTATACGATCAAATGCAAATACTTTTATACATTTGAAACAATGAATGCTTTGTATTTAAAAAAAAAATAATAAGAATCAGAAAGGGTGTTTTAGCACACAAACATACCTCCCAACATGACCCTCTCCAGGAGGGGCACATTGCTCTGTTTCTGAGCTTTTCCTTAATTTATGATTGCCATTACCTGTGTTGAAGCACCTTTCTATCAATTAACCTGTGTGAAACAGGTGATGGCAATCATACATTAAGAGGGAAGTGCAGGAGCAGAGCATTGTGTCCCTCCTGGAGAGGGTCATGTTGGGAGGTATGAGCTAGGACTAGGTAATTGATAAGAAAGGTGTTTCACCACAGGTGATGGCAATCATACATTGCCAGGGAAGTCCAGGAACAGAGCATTGTCTCCCTGATGGAGAGGGTCAGGTAGTCAAGTATGCATTTGTCACACCTGCAGTGCACATGCCTACCTCCCAGCATGACACTCTCCAGGAGGGACACTTTGTTCTTTTTCTGTACGTCCCTTGTATGATTGCCATCACCTGTTTTAAACAGGGTAATGGATCAGAAAGGTGTTTCCACACATGTAATAGCAATCATACAATAAGAGGAAAGTCCAGGAGCAGAGCAATGTGTCCCTCCTGGAGGGGGGCATGTTGGGAGGTATGGACATGGTGTTGCCCATTTTTAGAACAAATTTGTCTTGCAATCAGGTCTAAGGGCCCAATTCAGACATGTTCATAGGGCTGTAAATTCGCAGCCCATACAAACATCGGTAAACTGTGCATGGGCACAGTACGGTGTGTGTGTGGAAGGTCCCCTAGTGTACAGACTGTGTGAAGGCAACCCTTCACTGGCTAGGTGACTAACAGGCAGAAGGCATTCTGGGGTTGACCCCTGGCAATTCATGGACATGCCCACAAAATCGGTGGGCACGACCATATAAACGCTGGGCGGGCCCCAGTGAATGCAGACATTCCCTTGCCTGCTCGGGGCGTGCGCATGATGTTGGACACCTGCAGCCGTTGAGTCGTTCATCCATTGTATGTGATTTCTGTCACAGTGTAGATAACTTGTTTCACAATAAACAACCCATAAAAATGTACATTGACTTTATTAAACATGTGAGCATTATATCTTTAACATAATAAAAGCCACGGTACAAGTAAAACTTGCAATATTATGATGAAAAATGTTTTGGAAATAGTTTAAGAACCATATCTTAAAGGTTTCAAGTGTGGACAGTAATGACCTGATTGTTGAGCTTAGGTGAAGTCTGGGTCCTTTGCAGGAAGACTTCCTTGAGTTTATCTACATATATTACTTATATGAAAAGATCTTGAATACAGTATTGTACAGAAAGATGTTAAACTCCTTACATGTATGGATCATTAGGTCACCAGCATGTTGGTCAACAGTCATTAGGTCGACACCATTAGGTCGACATGAGTCTAGATCGACATGCAGGAAGGTTGACATGATTTTAGGTTGAAATTATCAAAAGGTCGACATGGGTTATGTCGCAAGTCAAAATGTCGACATGGGGATATTTCATCTTTTTCCCGCCCCTAATGTCGACACAGTCGACATGGACACTAAAACGTAGCACCGCGTCCCCTGGCATGGCTCGCTGTGCTTTGGGCACGGTGCCTTGCTATGCTCGGCGCACTATTTTATTTTCCCACCAAGCCTTAGTGGACGATAGGGCATGAAATACCACCTGTTGGCACATGTTAGCTCAAAAAAATTGTGAAAAACCCCATGTCGACCTTTTGACTGTCGACCTAATGACCCTGTCGATCTAACCCATGTCCACCTAGACTCATGTCGACCTAAATGCATGTCGACCGATTGTCTGTCGAACAAAATGGTGGTGACACAATGATCATATACCCTCCTTACAATGACTAATCTTTGCTGATTCTTCAATAAACACCACTATACAGTAAGTGTAATTTATGATAATTTCTGGAACACACCAAGTGAGGGCTAAACAAAATCAGAATGCAATGTATATGTATTCTTAGCCGTATAGAATGGTTTGCATATATTTAAACATACCTCACAAGTTTCTACATTTTAAATGAAGTATGGTCTATTGACAAACACTCAAGGTCTTACAATGGGGAAAGGTGATGGTTTGGGCAAGCAGACCAATTGGTTGCAGTTTTATAATCTGGAATACATTGTACAGCATGCATTTGTAGTATAAATTGATGTAATGGGCCTCATACATCAGCAATTAATTGCGATAATCCTCTGTTTTGGAGGCGATTGCCACAATTAATCTTTAATGTGTGGGCTCCCCCTTTTGGCATTCCCAATCAACAATTAATAGATTGCTGAATCAGATTTTTAAACATGTTTAAAAATCTTGTTTTATTGGAGTTTCATTTTTGTATGTGTGGGTTGGTAGATTGAAGAAACAATTTATCTGGGGAAAAAAAATCACTGGATCTGAGAAACAATTAATTGTGATCGCAGGTGTATGGGGCCCTTAAGATAGAAATGTGAATGTTGCTTTATACCTAATAGTTGGTACCTTGTTGATATTTTACCAATAAATATCAATTAAAAAACTGACTGGCCTCTTGGCAGATATACTTTGTACTGATATGTTTTATTTAACAAGTTGTGCTTTGTGTTGTAAATATATGCTCATAAAACTGAAAACAGATCTACTATGCAGGCCAACGATGCGCTCCAAGCATCTGTGACCACTAAAAGAGCCTGGAGATGGAGCCGACTTGGCTCAAATTTTATCATGGTTAGGAAAGTAAGATTTTGTTCTTGTCTTTGGTATTTACAATGCAGTAATAGCAAGGGAACCTCAATTTGCTTTTCCTTTCTGTAGATCAGCGATTCTCAAACCTTTCAAGAACCTTCATAGGCAGTGCATATTTTGTGAACCTTTGCCAAGAGAGTAAGGGGCCATACACACCAGGACGATTTGGCATAAAAACCTCCGATTTCGATGGGTCGTACGAGCGTTTGCTATGAATTGGTGCAAAATCGTTTGTTTTAAGCCCACAATTCCGATCCGATGCGCGTACCCGCCGGTCGTAGGTCGGATTGAAGATCCTACCTACTGCAGTAAAGATCTGTCAATCCGACCTCAGATTGGGGGGATCGTTTGACGATCGTAAGTAAAAAAATACACCATCTTATGCAAATCGTGAGTCTGGGCCCGGGGCAGCGCTCCCGAGAAGTTCACAGCAAATCGGTTCACGATCGACGCACGATCGTGATCGTTCTGGTGTGTACGAGGCCTTAAACCAGAGGATGTGTGACATTCCCTGCTGGAGTATGGGTCATAGGCTGGACACAGTTAAGGTCGACCGCTATTGGTCGACAGGCCATATATTGACACATGAAAAAAAATGTCAACATTTCTTAGGTCGGCATGGTCAAAAGGTCGACAAAAGCAGTATGTTGACTTGAAAAAGGTTGGCATGGAAAAGGTCGAGAAGAGTTTTTTTGTGGGTGTCCATGTTGACATAGCTCAACATGGACAGTGTATAAGTGTGCCGTGTCCCCCTCGAATAGCTTGCTTCACTCGCCATGCTTTGGGCACAGCGCCTCGCTAAGCACAGCACACAATTATAATCTACCTCTATGGCAGGGCTGGGCAATTGCGGCCCTCCAGATGTTGATGAACTACACATCCCAGCATGCCTTGCATCAGTTTCAGCATGGCCACATAGCAAAACTAATGCAAAGCATCCTGGGATGTGTAGTTCATCAACATCTGGAGGGCCGCAATTGCCCAGCCCTGCTCTATGGGGTATATTCATTGCCCTGTGGCGAGCTATGATGACGAGCAGTGCCGATAGCTCACCATAACAGCTCACGGGTCAGTATTCAACTGACCCCCCTGCACTCACCGTTTCAGTTTTGCTATTTTGTCATTCTAAAACTGATGCAGGGCATGCTGGGATGTGTAGTTCAACAACAGCAGGAGTGTCAAGGTTAGCCATCACTGCAATATGGTGTGGTGGGAGAATAAAATAGTGTGCCTGGCGTAGCGAGGCACCATGCCCGAAGCATGAGGGGTAGCGATGCACTTTTTAGTGTCTATGTTGATTGTGTAAGGGAAAAACCCCATGTCGACCTTTTGACTGTTGACCTTCCCCATGTCGAACTAATGCTTGTGTTGACCTAATGACCTGTCCACATAACCCATGTCAACCTTTAAGCATGTTGACCTTCAGTGGTCGACCTAATGCTTGGACACCTATGCCCTTATTCTGCTTCACTCGCAAAGGCAAATTCCTTCTCAAATGGACAAAACCATGTGCATTGCAGGGGGGCAGATGTAACATGTGCAGAGAGAATTTGATTTGGGTGGAGTTTTACTTCAAAGTGAGATCTACAGTATATTGCAATGTAAAAATAAAGCAGTCAGTATTTTCCCTGCACAGAAACAAACGAAATAACTCATTCAAATATAATGCTGTGTACAAACGGAGGCGATAGGGGCTGAAATCGCTGGAAATATGGTCGCAGGCGACCATATTGCCAGTGATGGGAGTGTACCCCGGAGATAAATCGTCGGCTGCGCGCTCCAGTTTTCAGCCCCATTGTAATTGCTGGTCGCAGGAGCTTGCTAGCAATATATTGCTGAGCAATATATCTCCCCCGTGTGTACGGGGCTTCACTCTCTCTGCACATGTTACATGTCACACCCCCACCTGCAGTGCACATGGGCCCTTATTCTGATCGGTGCGGAAATTCCCGCATGCGGACGGACCGCCGATGTTGATCGTCTGCGCATGTGCAGAGGTCACTCTGCGCATGTGCAGGCGATTTCGCCGCACGGATTCTTTATACGCCGCACAGGGGGCGTAGAGGGGCGTGAGGGGCTACTTAGCCTCATTACCCTATGCATACGCCCCCCGTGTCATGGGCGTTCCCATGCAAACGCGGGGCGTATGCATGGTAATGAGGCCGTGACGCGTGGGTACGGGGCGGGCATCTGACATCGCCGGATGTCAGCTGCCCGCCCCCATACATGATTTCACACGGACAAGTGTCCGTGTGGTCTTGTGTTGCGGGACCTGGTGGAGCGTGCGGCCCTGCATTCGATGTTCGGCGACCATCGAATGCAGGGGCTGCTCCCACCATGGAGGAGGCGTATCCCCGTCCAATTTCATGCGGATCGCCACATATCCGCATACGGACGGCAGGTGGCGATCCGTATGGAAGGCGGGGATTCGCCTGCACGGTTGCGGCCGCATATTCTGATCGGGCCGCACCGATCAGAATAAGGGCCATGGTTTTGTCTATTTGAGAAGGAATTTGCCTTTGTGGGTGAACCAGAATAAAGGCCCTAATATATGTCTATCCAGTGATCCCATTCCCATCTATCCTCCCTGGGATACAAGCCCTGTCATTACTGTAGATTTGGGCTATAAGAGATTGTTTAGTTTTTATATGCTTATGTCTATGTATAGTAAGTTGTACTGATCTATTAATGTGATTTATCCGTTAAAGTTTGTTGCAGTACATAAAAAACAAAAATGTGCCCTCATGATACAACATAATTACATTTGATATAAACTGTAATTTAATAAGATTTTCACTGGTAAGAAATATTTTAAAGGCTAGTCATTTTCTAGACTGTATATTATTTCTGGCCAAAATGATCAATAAACCATGCTTGTTAATCACCCTAGAGTGCTCACTGCCTTCCAGCATTTTCCCAAGATGTTGAGCATACACATAACTGTAGGATCTTATTTGTACTGTGGTCAGACAAACTGCAGTAAAGCCTGTCAGCATCAGTGTTACATTACATGTATTGTGTAGTTTACATGAAATCCATTTATGCAGTTGCCTCAGTTTATTGTTGATACATCATGCTGATTCACTCTTCACAGATATCTGTAAAATGTCATAAGTTACATTACATACATACACATTGATTGGCTAGAGATGCTGTGTGCCGTGCATTAAATCTTCACAGCTGTGTCTGTAAATTACTTAAATAAAGTTGGGCCTGATATCAATATAGTGAGAATATATCTGGCTGATTTCCAATCAGTGCGGCCAGTGCGATATATCAGCCAAGACAGTAATTGCACTTTTATCATTGCTTACTATGTAAGTGTTCTGCTGCCATCAGTAAATGGAGAGGGTCCTCTATAGTCAAGCGCAAATTAGCAACAAAATAAGACTTTGGTTTTGTTCCATAACGATAAATACACCATGTCAATTCACAAGTAACAATCCCATAGTGATCCAAAAGATCAATGCAGAACCTCTGATCATCCCTAGATTGCCGTGTTATTGATGCAGTTTGCACTTGCATCATTCTGTAAGTCAAAGGGCAGTATTCAATGCTTTTTGCGAGCTGTGCTGATCCCCCTGCACACACCGCCTCCACTTCGCTGGGTTATTTCAGTGACGTGGAAATGACATGTGCGGCCACCAAAACAGTGAGGCTCACGGCTAAATGCAGCGGGCTCCCTGCATTAGCCACGAACCTCCACCATTTGGCGGGGTCCTTGCTGTCCTCTGACAGTGTGGATTCCCCCTGGAACATTAAATATGGTCGCTTGTTTTCTGCGATACTCCCCGTTTAACCCCCTCCCCGGCCGCATTGAATACGCACCAAAGTATTGTGCTGGGAATTGTTATAATTTATTATTTATTTATTTACAGTTTCTTATATAGCGCAGCAGATTCCGTTGCGCTTTACAATAGTAGAAAGTGATAAAACAAACTGGGTAACAACAGACAGACTTGGGGGTTAGAGGGGCCCTGCTGCAAGCTTACAATCTATACTTAGGATCTAGCTTTTTAAATGTATTTGTATAGAGAGATGTAAAGTTTCAATGAATGAATAAATGGTACTCTTTACCTAGCACGGCGCCCGCGATTGGCATCGCGGTCATCGGGGGTAAAAAATCGCGGCCATCGCATGCACTAAAAAAAATGGGTGCGACGCGATGCCCGCGATTTCCCATAGGGATCAATGTTAAAAGTGTCAATGGACGCGATTTTTGTGTTCAATGCCTCAATGCCCGCAATTTGTCCATAGGAAACAATGTTAAATGGGCCACAGAACCCTAATAGTCCCCCTGAAGTCTGAAATGGCCCCCACAATTGTTAACGCCACCCCACGATCAACGTGAACCCGAAGCGTGGCGAGGGGCGGCGGTACGCGTCCTCCAACCTTTTCATACCCCCACTATCCACCGCGGCGTGGAGTTGAGAATAGAATAGTGTGGCGAGCGCAGCGAGCCACCGAGCCCGAAGCGTGGCGAGGGGACGCGGACACCTGTGAAGCCCGCGAAGGGACGCGTTTACCTGTGAAGGTATCCGCGTCCCCTCGCGGGGCTCGCTACGCTCGCCACGCTTCGGGCTCGGTGGCTCGCTGCGCTCGTCACACTATTCTATTCTCAACTCCACGCCGACGTGGATAGTGGGGGTATGAAAAGGTCGGAGGACGCGTACCGGCCCCTCGCAGGCTCGCTGCGCTCGCCACGCTTCGGGTTCACGTTGATCGTGGGGTGGCGTTAACAATTGTGGGGGCCATTTCAGACTTCAGGGGGACTATTTGGGCTCTGTGGCCCATTTAACATTGTTTCCTATGGAAAAATCGCGGGCATTGAGGCATTGAACACTAAAATCGCGTCCATTGACACTTTTAACATTGTTCCCTATGGGAAATCGCGGCCATCGCGTCGCACCCGTTTTTTAGTGCAAGCGATGGCCGCGATGCCCGCGATGGGCGCCGTGCTAGGTAAAGAGTACCGAATAAATATTAAGTATGCTTCTAAAACCAATGATCCAATATTATTTTGTTTAACTTTTAATTTCCTGAGTACAATGGTGCTGCTGGTAGATGAAATTCATTCTTGATGTCCATGCTGACGTTTTGTTGTTTAACTGGGCATCATCAGGCATCAGTGAACATCCAGCCCGTATGTGAGCATATTTTATTAGTATAGACTCATATAGTAGGACTGCATAACATCATTATATATTTTATGAATGCTTGGAAAGGGCAGTAAATAAAAAGGAATTTATAGTCAGGAGTTGTCCTGCTCCTTTTATGTACAGCAGGACCTGCGCTGAGCAATTATACATATTTTTTCATTTTGATATTTAAATAAAATTCTCCATTTCCAAACAACATTATGGGCCAGATACAGTAAGCTTCAAAAAGTGATAAAACGGAGAGTGATAAACCACCAACCAATCAGCTCCTGTCTGACATTTTTTCAAACACAGTCTGTGACATGGCAGGTAGGAGCTGATTGGCTGGCGGTTTATCACTCTCCATTTGATCACTTTTGAAGCTTAGTGCATCTGGCCCAAGGAGAGATGTACTAAGCTATGAATTATGATAAAGTGGAGAAAAATAAATATGTGACCTCACTGGGCGTGCTGCCCAGTGAGGTCACATACAGCAACCAAAGAAAAGTAGCAACCAAAGAAAAGTAGCATTACTGACTCACAGCACTGAGGTTTGATTCCCACCATGGCTCTAACTGTGTGTAGTTTGTATATTCTCCCCTTGCTTGGTTTCCACCCCCAGGCCCCCTGCCTCGACCTGTTTTTCCTGAAAAATAGTGAAATGTCTATATATCAAGAGAATATCCTATCCTTGCTCAAAGTTTGTTGAGAGCTTGATACCCCAGAGACCACGTTAATCAGCCTGTGCGGCTCTCCTTTTGTGGGCTCTTCCAAATGCCCATACTGTAAAATGGCAAAAACATGGAGGCACACAATAGTGTAGTATTTTCAGATAAAAAGTATACTTTAATTAGAAAGAATTAAAACTCATAAGCATATATGTGTAAAATCATATTAACACAATAACGCATTATACAGACACCGTCCTCCTTTGCTTGGCATTTATCCCTGGCCGCCGATTTCGTGGATGACACCCACTGATGAAGTCTTTGACGAAATGCGTTTGGTGAGGAACTATACCGACGGCAAGGATGTGGTGATGCCAGAGACCCAGAAGTCGGCGGCCAGAGATGAGCGCAATGCAAAGGAGGACAGTGACATGCTGCATGACACTTATGTATATTGCGCTATTGTGTTAATTAAATTGACTTTAAAAAAAAACATTAATTACACTTCTTATTGGCAGCTGTTTAAAGTAGGTGGGCTTGCCAAAGGTTAATTTGTTTTTATTGTTATTTGTTTTTATTTGTATACCCATAGACTGCATTGGCTCAATGTAAGATCATGAAAGTTATGTAGTTCAGTACACTGCAGAAACTGTGCTGTCACCATTATATATTTATTAAAATGGGTAAATGTTATTTATTATACAGAGAACACATCTCTATTATATATATACCGGTATATATATATATATATATATATATATATATATATATATATATATATATATATACTTTAAATCATATAAGTTTATTGAATAAACAGCAAAGGTTTATACATAATAAGGAAATACATGAGAGAATCAGACTCAAACCTCGTATTTGCATAAAAGAAATAAAAATAACATAGTTAGCAGAACGCCACAATGGAAAGTTTGTCAGCAGTAGCAAGTTCTTTAAAAAAAAAAAAAAAAAAGGGAAGCGAGCTGGGGGGACCATAGAGAGAGGTTGTATAAATGGGGGGAGCAGTGGAAGGGTATGATAGCAGAGTCTGGGACTGAGGGTTTAGGAAAGACCGGGGAGGGTCATACCTTGGCACTTTTTTTTTAACCTTTTCTTGTACTGTTTTTTTTTTTTTACCTTTGTACGTACAGACCTAAGACACAAGCTTGGGGCCAGTGCTACTTGGCATTAACCCAGGTTATCCCTAATCAGGAAATGCTGAAATTGCAAACCTGCTTGAAAAAACAGTATTTGATAAAGTCCATCCTATTGTCTTTGCAGGTAGAAATAAATCAACCCTGCTTCCTTGGTGTCATCTTTGACCCTGTTATCTTCTGTACTTCTTCTAAACTATGGGCCTGATTTAGAAATTGGCGCAGTGTCGATAATTGCACAGTTACGATGCATTAATTCCCCTGACTGCTGATCCATATGGTGTTACTGGCATTAGAACTAGTGCTGCCAAATCGTAGGCACTCTTGGATGGTGATTGGGAGGGCCTGAAGTGAGCGCAAGAAAGTCAGGGGTAGATGTATGAAGCAGTGAAAAGGGAGAAGTGATAAATTGCCTGATACTTTATCACAGGCCAATCAGCTCCTAGCTTTTCCTTTTTAAACCCATCCCGTAACGTAACAGACAGGAGCTGATTGGCCGGCGACAAAGTACCAGGCACTTTATCACTTCTCCTCCCTTATCACTGCTTCATACATCTACCCCTCAGTGTTATGGGAGTGTCAGTGGACAGGACTGCGTTCCCAAACACAGATCCTCAACCACAGAGTAATTTTAGAAGGCGAGACTGAGCCTTTCATAGGATGGTGTGTCAGTGGTTTATGAAATAATGCGCATGGGGTGGAATGTTCACAACCACTGGCAGAGTGAGCAGCTCAGGGCTTGCACAGTCTGGCGCATGTTAGTACACAACGGGTAGACTGAGCTAGCATTTGCCCTCCTTTGATTGTATTTTGTGTGATGTGTAACTTTGACAATTGATGGCAACAAAAAAACAAGTTTTGATTTTAATAGAAATGATGCGCCTGAGATCCTTGGGCTACATTATGTTCTGTAAGATATGTACGCATATTTGCCTTTATTAGAATCATGAGGATGTCATACAGCTATAAGGTGGCCTTCATTTTATATTTCTGTTTCTGCAGTTGCGCAAAGCCGGCAGCAAATTCCCCAGTCATGTGTTTGCTCCCAGAAAACTGTCCTGTCAAGGAAAAAAATAATGAAGAAAAAGATTCTTCCCAAAAATCCCATCGTGACCCAAGTACACAGTGCACACAATGCGAGTGCGAGGGAACACAAGCCGCTGTTGCTTCCAGAAAGGCCCTCCAGTTTGTCACAAGCAGAGCATGTCAAGAAAGAAGAGGTTCATGTGCCAGGATTCGGGATTGTGGTCAACGCCACGTCCTCCGATGTAAGTTCCGATACAAAGGTTAATTAGTTGCTTTAGCTTCGAGCAGTGTAATGAGTTTCATAAGACTCCTTTACACCGTAGTTAAAACATCAGCATTTGTCCTTTGCAGATGTTTTTTTTTATCCAGAAACACATTGACTATTCAAATTCTATGAAGACCTATTCATTTCTTTCCCAGCAGTTAACTCTGTGGTGCATTGCCTTAATTAGATCATACCCTTACAGAAATATTACATTTTCCTCCCAGTGACACTGTGAATAGTTCCATATTGTATCATACTGTAATTACTAGTTAAAGCACTGGTACTAAATATCTAATTCATTTGATTAGGGTTTTGTGCCTACAGTACTTCCATGTATGATTAGGTTATGCAGGGCCAACCTCTCAAACCAGTTGGTGTCACACATTAAATATTGATTTATAATGTCAATAAAGGTTTATACCTTAGCGTGATTAGGAAACACATACTGGTATGACAGCCTTTGGCTGGGAGTGCTGTGAAGGTGTGGGAGTGTTCAGTGTCAGTGAGGGCAGCAGCTTATTGGTTGTGAACAGGGAGTAACCAATGAGATGCTGTTCTCTATAACATGCAATGCACTACATCAGCTCTCCTCTTAACAAGACACTCCTGTGCAAATGATATCTAATAAGAGGTTGGCATATAGAGCCACTTGGACATATGACACTATTAAACATGTCGTATAGGTCCGGGTAGGCCTTATGTTCACTGCTAATTTGATCAGTTCGGTCCTGTTTGGAGTCATACCTCATACATAGTTATTATAAGTAATTTTATTTATTAACAGTTTCTTATATAGTGCAGCAGATTCCGTAGCGCTTTACAATAGTAAAGTAATGTGATTTAAAGACTGCAAACACATTCTGTTCCAAAAATAATTCAGTGCGCTCACATGAAGTGGAGGTGCTTGTTATTTAAACAAGTGATTTTTTTCTGTTAAGACTTTCCTGGCTTCAAAGAGGATTTAACTAATAATGATTATTTAAATGACGTGGTAGATCTAGTGCCGTTTCTCCATTGACATATCCCCATCAATGAGCGCAAAAAAGATGGTGACAGTTGCTTCCTCAATATGTAGTTACTGACAGTTTTTCCTATTTTTAAACTGTAAATACATTTATCGTAATGACAAATGCCTGTATTTGTTTACACTGTCAACTGCTATGGATTATAACAAAGATCGATAGTAGTAATCATTGCACTTTATGTCTAAAACCATTAGTATTTTGAAAATGCAACATTGAGCATATACAATTATTTTGTCATTCATCATGTAGTGTAATTCCTTTAGATGTTATGGTGTGTACACACGGTAAGATATGGCTTCCAATGTTGCCGATATAGTGAACATCGGAAGCCAGATTGCATGCTTTTTTAGGGCTTGCAAGCCCGATGCGCTGCCGATGCGCGCTCCCATGTGAGTGCAAATCGGCAGCCAAGAAGAGAGGGCAGGCAAGACTATATAGTGCAGATCTGCACTATATAGTCTAAATTGTGCCCCTCCATGCATGCCGTGCGATGCGAGTCCCGATGCATATCGGCCCCGTGTGTACACACCATTACTTTTATTAAGCTGTCCATGGAAATCTTAAGTAGAAAATAATTGTCTATAAACAATGAATACATTTTGGCCCTTATTCCGATCTGATCACAGTACAAATTTGTTCTCAAAATGGGCAAAACCATGTGGGGCAGATGTAACGTGCAGAGAGAGTTAAATTTGGGTGGGGTGTTTTGAAACTGAAATCTAAATTGCCATGTAAAAATAATGCAGCCAGTATTTACCCTGCACAGCAACAAAATAACTCACACAAATCTAACTCTCTCTGCACATTACATCTGCCAAACCTGCAGTGCACATGGTTTTGCCCATTTTGAGAACACATTTGTACTGCAATCAGATCTGAATAAGGGCCTTTGGGGCAGATGTATTAAGCCTGGTGAAAAGATAAACTGGAGATAAAGTTGAAGAAGATAACACACCAGCCAATCAGCTGTGTTTGAAATATGATAGCTGTGAGTTGATTGGCTGGTGCATTATCTCCTTCCGATTTATCTCCAGTTTATCTCTTCACCAGGCTTAATACATCTGCCCCAGTATCTGCTAAAATAATTTGTGCTAATTATTACTCTTGATTTTTCTTGACATGCAAAATATATGGATGGAGGTGATTTATCTAGGGAAACCTGTGTAGCCAGGCACTGATAAATCTTACCAGGGACAATATGGAAATGCATGACCAAAGATAATTGATGCAGTGACTTACTGGCGTGATGCCATTCTGATGTCAGAATTTGTGTTGGTTTTGTAGCCAAATGTGCAGTTGGCAGAAGGATTCGATGTCTTCATGCCGAAATCCCAGCTGGACTCCATACTGTCAAATTATAAGAGGTCAGGGAGCCTGCTCTTTAGGAAACTGGTGTGTGCTTTTTTTGATGATAAAACTTTGGCAACATCGCTACCCAATGGAAAGCGGAAGCGGGGACTCAACGATAACCGGCAAGGATTGGATCAAAATATTGTAGGAGCAATAAAAGGTACACCTTATTTAGTAATAACTGTCATGTTTCCTAATTAATATTATATGTACTGTACTTATGTAGCACTTGTTGGTACACATGGTAATATAGAGAGCTGGGTAATAAATACAGGTGCAATTTAATACATGTAAAGAAGAGGTCCTTGTTAGGTATATGGAAAACATTACAAAATCAGGATAAGCGCACTTATGTATCCATAAGCTAAAGCAGGACTCATACACCTATTTTAATTGCTGTTGTGGAATTAAAATATATTCCTCTTATTTATATTACAATTATTATGAATTCTTTATTTTATTTGTGAGAGGCAGGGGAGCTTTTCTATCATTGGGCACACAGTATTGAGACAAAGGGATTTTATGTGCGATTTTTGGTGTACTGCGGATGGGTTGCATTCCTGAATCTTTAGTTATTTATCTATTTACAGTTTCTTATATAGCGCAGCAGATTCCGTTGCACTTTACAATAGTAGACAGTGATAAAACAAACTGGGTAACAACAGACAGACTTGGAGGTAGGAGTGACTTCTGCATTGGTGTAGGAGGGGGCTCCCACTGGTTGAGCTGCAGGCCAGATCCCGGCATCTGTACTTTGACAGATGCAGGTCCTGACTCATGCACAGTAGCAGTGATGATACTGCGTATGTGCAAAAGCTTTGCTTCTATGGGCTGTGTAGGACACAGGGAGTGGCCCTCTGGCAGTCCCTGACCTCCCAATGGAACTGCTTGTTTGTGGGTGACTGGCAGGTAGGACTTCTAATAGGAAGTCATTGCCAGTCACAGTGAGGCCAGTGCAGTCTCAGGCACTGCATCTGGCTTAACTGACACTGAAAGGGGCGGAATTCAATTGCCAGCAAAGTGTGTGAATTGCCATTGTTGCAACATTTAAATGCCAGCAACGGCATCTGATCTTGCACTCTTTTGCCCAGCTGATTTGCACCAAAGAGCTTGGGATAATGCTGGTTGCCTTTATTTTTTGTTTGTGATTGTGCAGTTTTAGCTCATTTCACATCTCTTCACTCTTACTGACAGCTGTTGTGCCTTATATCATAATGGTTAATACTGTGGTTGTTTGGTAGTAGGATATTTGTGTAGCTATAGGTATGAATTTATTGTTAAAGAATGGGCATAAATCAGGGTTGCCTACCCTCCCGGAATGGCCGGGAGGGTCCCGAAAATCAGGTCACCCTCCCGGCCCCCCGGAAAGGTGGACCCCCGCTCACCCCTCCTGATCACGGCTTCCTCCCCCTCACCGTGCCATTTAAATAACCAGATCTGCCAATCTCTGCGGAGGGGGTGGGGCTAAAGTGACATAATCGTGTCATTTTAGCCCCTCCCCCTCCGAGGAAATCGGCAAATCAGGTCAGTTTCCATCATGGGTGCGGGGCTTAATGGTGGCACGCTTAAGCCCCACCCCCGAACTCCTGCAGTATGTCGGGCTTCTCCTGGAGAGAAGATTACAAAACTCGGCAACCCTGACACAAATCCTCTATATATTATTCAAAAGGACAAGTTGTTTCTGTACTTCCATACAAAGGAACTGGCAGATAGATGCAAGTGTTCATTGTATACTGTATCTGTTCTGTGCAGCCCACTTAACAGTCAGTATACTTGTGCTGTACTCTGCCTATACGCTTTTCTATTAGCCGGTTCAGACGGGGTTGCACAGACACATCTCTTCAGCAGAGCAATTGAGGTCTCCATTACCATTTTGTATATGCAGCAATTTGAGGAGCAATACACAGATATTATTAATGCAGTTTTCCTACCCATACACTTATTCCCAGAAATGGTGCATGTCAGCCATCTCTCAGAAGACATTATTTTCCAGCAATCTATTGTACTTTGTTGTAAAGTTGTTTTTCTTCTTACAAGTATTCACAGAAAAATATTGCACTGCTAACAATGTGGAAAAGGTTCCTGGGCCGAGACATTGGGTACAAATTCTTCAGGATCAAATCAAACTCGCCAGGAGAAGATTAAAAAGAGGCAGTGATCTAGGTGAGCAAATGGTCATCTTCATATATATATATATATATATATATATATATATATATATATATATATATATATATATATATATATATATATATATATATGGAGATATACAGTATCGGCACATAATTACATTCTCTATCATATTGACACATTTCAAAGCACTATTCTTTTCCAACTACTGCTGATAAGTGTGTTTCTACGGGTTGGGATCATTTGGGCTACAGCATGATGGTCAACATGAGTCAAGGTCGACATAGGAAAATGTTGACATAGTTCTAGGTCCAAAGGTTCATTAATTCGACAGGTCATTAGTTCGACAGTGTCTAGGTCGACAGTCAAAAGGTCCACAGTTTTTTTACCCGAATGTCAACACAGTCAACATGGACACAGTATAAAGTGCGCTGCATCCCCACGCATCGCTCGCTGTGCTCGCAATGCTTTGGGCACGGTGCCTCGCTACGCTCAGCACTCTATTTTATTCTCCCACCACGCCCTAGTGCAGGGGTGGGCAACTATTTTGGCTGGGGGGCCGCTTAACAATTCACTAAATATTTGAGGGCCGCACACAATACAAATACAAAAAATGCTCCCAAACGTGGGACAAGTAGTGAATGATGGATTTTTCAATGGGTTATATATGTGCACCGGGGTTGGAGACAAGACAGGGAGAGTGCCAGGCCGCAAGAAAAAAATAAATTATATATATGCACAATCGTGCATTCACAACGGCGGGTGATCTGTTTTATTCCTGCAAAGCAAAATCTGCTGGTTAAATGACAAGCGGCCGCTAATGCTAGTCGGGCCGTTTGTCATAGTAATAAAGGTCTGTGTGGCGGGCCAGACATAAGTGTCTCGCGGGCCGCATCCGGCCCGCGGGCCGCCTGTTGCCCACCTCTGCCCTAGTGGATGGTAAGGCATTAAATACCGCCTGTTGGCACATGTCTGTTCAAAAAAAACTGTGAAAAACCCCATGTCGTCCTAGACACCGTCGAACTAATGACCTGTCGAACTAATGACCTTTCGACCTTTTCCCATGTCGACCTAGACCAATGTCAACCTTTTCTAATGTCGACCTAATGGTGCCAACCTAATGACTGTCGACATCATACTGTAGACCAAATGACCACATCCCGTTTCTCCTTTCCCTGCGTCCCCAGTGTTCTATGGACTTTCCTTACCTCAAACCTCCCATGTTCCAGTTCTCTGATCCTTCCACTGGCTCACTGCTGCAAAACCAGATACCCGAGCCCATGACACAAAACATAATGTATCTGAGGAGGATGTGAGCTGTGATGAGTCAGAACACTGACACTTCTAACATACAGTAGAATAAAATTACAAATATCTTCGATACAGTGGTGCCAGTCTCCCGGTTCAGCACACATCCTACAGTAATTCTAACTTCTGTTCTGTTACTCTTGCATTCTCACCCTAGTTCTAACTTTCTTATTACAGAAACTCCATTTGTTTGAGTCTGTCCTGTTTGAGCAACCTTTAAGCTTAGCATACATAGTGTTTATAAAGGTTAAATAGGTTGCTTACATTGGACTAAACTATGGCTTTCCATTTAATTGCACAGAAGAATAACAGTTACAGAGAATGTAAAGGTGCCCACACACTAGAACGATTTTTGGGCCGATTTCCGATATATCGTCCGATATTTACCGATAATCGGTCAAAAATCGACCGATATCGGTCCGATGCGCACTCCCGTGGATCTTTAGCTGAATCTTCTGATCTTACATGCTGCACGAAAGATCAGAAGATTTAACAAAAGATCCATAGGAACGCACACGGGATCTTGAGAAAAATCTTTGGTAAAGATGTGCGCTTGCCTGAAATCTTTTGTCCAGGACGGACAAAAGATTTCAAGGCTAATTTATGCGCACATCTTACGATCACAGATCTTTCTAGTGTGTGGGCACCTTAACTGCATACAATGGTATCCAGATGGAAGATATACAGTAAATATATAGATACTCAATAGGTTGACATCAGATGGTGGGCGGTCAAAAGGTAAACATACAAATGGTTGACAGATTTTCAGTTTTTCCTTGATTTTTAAGGTGGCCATACTTTATTGAGATTTTGCCCGAATCCACCCGATGCCGACGCATCAGGCAAAGAAATTGGATACAATTGGGCAAATTGCATGTGTTTTAGATCTGCTCCGATACGCGGTCCCATGTGCATCAGATCGGAGCCCCTAGAATGCAAGTGCTGCATGTAGGATCTGTCGGATCGGACAGCCTCCGGCAGTAATTGCTGGTATTGCATGCAATATATCACAATATACTGCATACGATACATAGAAACATAGAATTTGACGGCAGATAAGAACCACTTGGCCCATCTAGTCTGCCCCTTTTTTAAACATGTTACCTCAAACCATAATTTATCCCTATTTTTTGTACGGAAATCAATATGCCTATCCCAAGCATGTTTAAATTGCTCTACTGTATTTGCCTCTATTACCTCTGATGGGAGGCTAATCCACTTATCCACTACCCTTTCTGTGAACTAATTTTTCCTCAAATTTCCCCTGAATCTTCCTCCCTCTACTTTCAGTGCATGTCCTTGTGTTCTGTTGCTCCTCTTCCTGTGAAGAATGTCTCCCACCTGTACCTTGTTAAAGCCCTTGATATATTTGAAAGTTTCTATCATGTCCCCCCTTTCCCTTCTCTGCTCCAAAGTATAAATATTAAAATATTTTAGTCTTTCTGGGTAAGTTTTGTGATGTAGGCCATGCACCATTTTTGTTGCCTTTCTTTGTACAGCCTCTAATGTATTTATATCCTTCTGGAGATAAGGCATCCAGAACTGAACACAGTATTTCAGATGAGGTCGTACCAATGACCTATACAGTGGCATTATTACTTCTTTCTTTCTACTGCTGATACCTCTCACTATGCAACCAAGCATCTAACTTGTCTCCTTCATTGCTTTGTTACATTGCCTACCTCCCTTTAAGTCCCCTGAAATAGTGACACCTAGATCCCTCTCTTCCTCAGTAGTTTCCATTATACTGCCATTTATACTATAGTTAGTCTTTGGATTTTTGAGACCCAAGTGCATGATTTAGCATTTTTTGGCATTAAACTGTAGTTGCCATGCTCTTGGCCATTCCTCTAATCTTCCTAGATCATCAATCATTTGTTTTACCCCTCCAGGTGTGTCTACCCTGTTGCGTACCTTTGTGTCAGCTGCAAAAAGGCACATTTTACCATCAATTCCATTTGCAATATCACCAATAAAGATATTAAAAAGCACTGGTCCAAGTACAGATCCCTGGGGTACTCCACTTGTAACCTTTCCCTCCTTTGACTGTACTCCGTTTACTACAACTCTCTGTTTTCTGTCCTGCAACCAAGATCGTATCCATTCAACTATCTTAGAATCCAATCCCAAGCTTTCAAGTTTATTTAACAGTCTGCGATGTGGGACAGTGTCAAAAGCATTACTAATGTCTAGATAAGCTGCATCTACAGCCCCACCTTGATCTATTACTTTAGTCACCCAGTCAAAAAAGTAAATAAGATTTGTTTGACATGATCTTCCCCCAGTAAACCCATGCTGTTTTGGATCCTGTGTAAGTTGCTGGTTTTGAGATATTCTACAACTCTTTGTTTTAAGAGTGATATATTGCATGTGATCCTGCCGCCTGTCTTAGGCGGGTCAGGGGGATCGCGAGCGACTTATCCCCTCACAGAAGTCGCAGAATTGTATGGGGGCTCTTTAGGGTTATATTTATGGTTAGGCACTATGGAGGGTTAGATGTCAGATTCCTCCAATGAATTCTCTGCGACCTTGTTACTCTGAGCTGTGCACTTGATCATGTGATCAAGGTGTGCACAGGTACTTCCTGGGGTTACTTGATGCTGCGACTTACAGCCAACCAGAGGCAGGGGGTATATACTCAGGCCTCTAGCACTTCCTCCTTGCCTTGAACAACTTGTGTGATCCCTGAGTACTCCCCAGAAGTCAACGTTCTAGGCTCGGAATAGGATCATTCGTCAGACTGCATTTACAAGCATTAGGTCTACACCATTAGGTCGACTTGCATTAAGGTCGACCTGACTGAAGGTCGACAGGGTCATTAGGTCGACAGGGTCATTAGGTCGACATGTGTTAGGTCGACAGGTGTTCGGTCGACAGGGTCATTAGGACGACAGGTATAAGGTCGACAGGGTCATTAGGTGGACAGTGAAAAAGTCTGCACATGTCGACTCATAAAACAGTCAAATTAGCCCATGTCGACCTTTTGACCATCGACTTTCCCCATGTCGACCTAATGACCCTGTCGACCTTATAAAAGTCGACCTAATGACCCTGTCGACCTAAGTCATGTCGACCTTCAGTGATGTCGACCTAAATGCATGTCTACCTAAATGCAGGTCGACCTAGTGGTGTAGACCTAATGCTTGTAGACCTAAATGCTGTAGAGAATATGACCGTATCCCCTAGGCTCCAGGTTCCCTGTTCCAAAGTTACCTGTGAAGTGCACTTGCGATCTGCTGCTGCTAATACAGCTCCCTAGTTAACCATTCATCTGCGAGGTTACCTTCCAGCTGGGGATCGGTGCCCCTAGAATACAAGTGCTGCATTTAGGATCTTTTGGATCGGACAGCCTCCGGCATTAATTGCTGGGATCGCATGCAATATACAGTATATTGCAATATACTGCATACAATATATTGCATGTGATCCTGCCGCCTGTGAAGATCCCAGGCGGGTCAGGGTGATCACGAGCGACTTATCCCCTCACAGAACTCGCACAAGTGTCTGCGGGGTCTTTAGGGTTATATTTATGGTCAGGCACTTAATTTGGGGTTAGGGTTAGGCTTTCGCAGGGGTAATGAGGGTTAGGCACTAAGTGGAAGGTTAGGTGTAGGGTACATCCGACCATCTGATGTCAACCTAAATCAATGTCGGAATTTTAACTGATGAATTTGGATCTTGTCAACCATTTGTGCCTGACGACCTATTGACTGTTGACCATCATGTGTTAACTTATTGACTATCTAGACCTTATTGATCTTGTAAGCCGCACCTGCTTACAGTGTGCCTGTGTATATATACTAAAGCGCCTTGTATTTTTTTCTGCAGGAAATGCTCTTCAAACTACTGATGATGACACGTGGCTTCATTCTAAGGCAGGCTTTAAGCTACAAGTATGAAGAACATCTGTACAGAAGACGCTGCAGACAGAATTTTGTAGCATCACTGTTGTGGCTAAAATTCCTGTCACTTTCTGCAGAGTTTATTTTGCATTACCAGGAAAGACATAACTGTGAGAAAAACCACTAACCAACTGGACAGTGTGGTCTTGATACAGAACCTCTGTTTGGTGGCTTGGTCAGTAGTAATATTTATAATGTGCTTTTGGGAAAAAGGCATTCCTAAATATAATGGAAATCTATTTGCATTTCATGAAACTGTTAAAGCACTTAGCTTCCAGTAGGAGTCATACACGTCAGACAGACTCCCCTACACCTTCTGAGCCAAGTTGTGGAGCCTCCCAGTCATGTTTTATTTACTGTGGTGACATGTATTAGTTGCAGAATGAAACTAGATAACGAGCACCTTTTTTTTCCCTGATTAATATTTAGCATTATTTTGGATTATGTTACTAGTACCCAGAATATATTGCATTAATAGCTGTTAAAGTATTGAAGAATTTCACTATTATTGTACTAGAAAACCATATGATGGTACAGGTTGAGTATCCCTTATCTGAAATGCATGGGACCACAAGCATTTTTAATAAGGGATTTTTGCGGATCTTGTAATTTTTTTTTTTCATACTTACTTGGTCCCAGGGGGGCATTGAACTAGTGTGCGGACGCGCTGGTGATATCACTGGTGCACCCGCACACTCGCGCAATGCACCCCTGGGACCAGAGATGCCGCTGAAGAGAATCCTGAAGACCGTCGTGGACATCGGGGGGACGAGGTAAGTATGAAAAAAAGGGGTGGTTTTTGGAATACACGGATAAGGGAGACTCGACCTGTATAAATCTGATATCTTTTATATCTAAAACCAAAAGTTATAATCATTGCAGTATGGATAGTATAAACATCAGTATAAACCAGGGGTGTCATAACTTTTTGCGACGAGGGCCAGATTTGGTGAGGTGAAAATGTGTGGGGGCCGACCATTCAGCCTGACATTCTTTGAATCATAAATCACATCAGAATGGTCCCCCACTCTGCCCCCATTCACTTTATGTCCCCCAGCGTGCCCCCATTCACTGTATGTCCCCCAGTCTGCCCCTCCTTCACTGGATTTTCCCTGCCTCCCCCATTCGCTGTATGTCCTCCACTCTGCCCCCTTCACATTATATTACCCTGCCTGACCATCCTTCTCTGTATGGCCCCCAGCCTGCCCCTCCTTCACTGTATGCCCCCCATTCACTGTATGTTCCCCACTTTGCACCCATTCACTCTGTCCCGTAGCTTGCCCCCCCCTTCTCCGAATGCCGCCAAACACATCTCACTGTGGCGGCTGGCACCTCCTCACTGCTGCAGACAGCAAGGTAAAGGCGTGCTTGCCGGGACCCCACCTTTAGTGTCCTGTGCTATGCATCCTGCATCTGATGTTCTGCCCGCTTCTGGCTGGAGGCTGCGGGCCACTTGAAATGATGGCACGGGACGCAATTGGTCCCCGGGACGGACTTTGGACATGCCTGGTATAAACCATTTGAGCTACTTCCTTGTCCTTTAAGGCACTGCCCCTAGTACAGCAACTCAGATATGAGCCATGTGTTTTATACCGATATGTGCATCTACAATATGTGCAGTGGTGTCACAAGCCAGATGTCAGGGGTGTGGCCTACACACGGGTGTCACCCTCAAAAGGGGTGTCACCAAAGTACTGGCTTTTCTGCAGTGGTAGGAACTGCAGTGTAATACTGACCTGTGCTCCTTTTACAGAAGAGCAGGCAAATAGCCCAGTTTCTGTGGACAGACATAATCTCCTTGGATGCTAGACATGCCCCCAGAGTGATGGGATGGATTTCTAGCAAGGGTATGCCACCTTTAACTTGGGCCATGCCCCTTTTTACCACAACCTGTGACACCACTCCTTATGTGCTTGATTCAGAGATGAACAGATGTACAATATTGGTCCCACCCAATGTTGAACATCTGTGCGTACATCTGAAATGAACAGATGTTAAAGTGAGGTGGAACTGAGTTGGCTGGCTGATGTTGGTTTTATTGTGTGTGTGTGTGTGTGTGGGGGGGGGGGGGGGGGGGCATGCTGTGGTCAAGGACTGTGTAATTCCACTAACACAGTGGTCCAATTCCGCCGACCATTATGAACAACCGATGGGCTTCTCAGAGGTCTGATGGGGAGATTGGTGTCCAACCAAAGGTTTGACTTTTTGTGCACAATGGTGGATCAGAGACACAGCTAGTGGCTGCTCCAGTGGTACTTTGGCTTCAGTATTAGCATACGTTTGTAGTAGAGTCTGCGAAATAAGTTGCAGTGGCTACAGCATATATGTCCACCCCTGAATCAGGTCCTGTGTTTGTTCCCGTTGTATTGCAGAGTCTATGTTGAGGAGTCTCCTGTGATTTTGTGTGATATATGATGCCAACCAAAGTGAATGCTGGGGGATTTCTGATTTTTTTTTATAGTCACCAGGTACTAAACACATATATAAAATTAGATGCAATCATTATGCTGCTTGTGTTCATCATATCACGCATTTATATAGCATTTAATATTTTGCAATGTTTTGTGTAGGGTGTTTGTGAAATTTCTGTTTCTGCTTTCTCAGACAGTAACCAACTACTGGACAAAATGTGGCCCACTGACCATGTCATTATGTACATGTTAGTGGCCACGTTTGAAAACTGCCCATGTAAAAGTGTTCTGTGTCTGCTTTTGCGGGTATATAGGAAAACATGCAACTGCAGGTGTGGAAACAGTAAAAATCGCACTTCAAGACCAGCTTACTTCCACATTTGGACAATGCCGTTTCTCACAGTACAGGTGATTGTGACTGTATAACTTGAGTCCTTAGAGTACATTGGAATGTTTTTTTTAGGTACATACTGTACCATTGAAAAAATTCCGGTAAAGTACAGGAGACACCAAATAAATGGTATAGGCCTTAGCTTAATTCCTTAGCTTAATTACAAGTAATTAAGCGGTACTTGTTTCCTAGCATGGCCACAATCGTGGGGATCGTGTACCTTTAAGTTAAGGTACACGATCCCCACGATGGACCCGATTTCCTTTGAAATCAGGTCCATTTTGCCGGTAAAGGTACAAAATCGGGGGCATCGCGTCGGTCGGGACCATTAACATTGGTCCCGACGCGACCGAAGCGATGCCCCCGATTTTGCCATAGGCTTCAATGTTAAAATATTTTTTAACATTGAAATCGTGAGCATCGCGTCGGTCTTGTGCCATTATAATGGCACAAGATGAGATGGACTTGATTAAGTCCATCTCACATTGAAAAAAATGTGAAATGGGCCAATATGACCCATTTCACATTATATATGGCCCCGTCGTCACCCCACGATAGACGCCAACCCGAAGCGCGGCGAGCCCGCGAGGGGCGGCGGTGCGCGTCCTCCGATCTTTTCATTCCCCTACTATCCACGTCGGCGTGGAGTTGAGAATATATAGTGTGGTGAGCGCAGCGAGCCACCGAGCCCGAAGCATAGCGAGCCCCGCGAGGGGACGCGTATACCTGTGAAGTTATACGCGTCCGCTCCCACGCTTCGGGCTCGGTGGCTCGCTGCGCTCACCACACTATATATCTCAACTCCGACGTGGATAGTAGGGGAATGAAAAGGTCGGAGGACGCGTGCCGCCGCCCCTCGCGGGCTCGCTGCGCTCGCCACGCTTCGGGTTGGCGTCTATCGTGGGGTGGGATTTACGTTGTTAAATTTGGGGGTCTAGGGAATATTTTACATCGAATCCAATGTAAAATCGGGTCCCAGGGACCCGATTTACATTTGATTCAATCAAAAAATCGGGTCGATCGCATCGCATGCGACCAAATCACAGGCGATGCGATTGACGCGATTTTTCCGACACGACCACCCCGATGTAAATCGGTGTGGCCGTGCTAGGAAACAAGTACCAATTAAGCTCTTGAATATAATTGTAAACATCATATCAGGTAGTATATACCTACCAACATTTGAAAATGGGAAAGAAGGACAGTATGGCGTGGTGGAGCTACGGGGCGCTGCAGGGGGTGTGGCTTAATTCATATGTGGGTGTGGCTTGTAATACCCATTGGGCGTGTCTATATATATGTATGTGTGTGTGTGTGTGTGTGTGTATATATATATATATATATATATATATATGAGAGAGAGAGAAAGATTTACATATAATAAATAAATAGATTTTCTCTTTCAATGGTCCTGGTGACACAGCTCAACACTGGGATGTAGGAGGGTCCGAAGGAGCCAGGCACCTATCCTAAAGCTTTAGAGGGTAGGCTCCTCCCCTACTGCATCCCTGGACTCTTCAGTTCGTGTTAGGTGCCCACTGGAGTGGGTGCTATTCTAAAGGGCTGCAGGAGCAGCCGAAGAATTAGAGTAGTTAGGGGATTTTTATTATTTTATTAACTTTTACCCTAGCTAGGTAGGCACAGTGTGAGGATTCCCATAGTGAATCCTCACACTGCTTGCGCAGCAGGAGCTGACAGAAGCGCGTCCTGTCAGCTCACTGTGCACAAGGGAGACACTGTCTGGTCCCCCTGTGCAGCGCTTATAGCCTTTTCTAAAAGGCTGCCTGGGCTCCGGAGTACCCTGAAACCGGCTCCACGTTTAGGTGGGGATCATGGGGGACAGGCGCTCCGTGATGGCGGCGGCCATTTTATGCGGAGCTTACACGCTGAGCTCCTAGATGAGAGGACAGCAGCGTTGTGACAGGCATGTTCCAAGTGATCCCCATTTGAGGGGGAGACACTGGAACTAGGAAATCCTACCTAAGGAGCGGCTTGCTGGGGGTGGTTGGCGCCAAAAGGTCACGGACCCCGCAGCAGCAGGGACCTGTGGTCTCTTCCTTCACTCTGACTTTGGCGCCTTTCAGAACGCTTGCAGCGGAGCTGAGCTGGCTTACTGATCCTGGCAGAGTGACTTGGATTTCCTGGGCATCGCTTCCCCGCAGTTGAAACCAACAGACAGATAAGTGATTGGGTGCATTGCCTCTGTATAAACGCTTGTACATTGTTTGCACTGTGTATACTGATAGATATACATTTATCACTTGCATCATGTCTGAGCATCAGGCTGTGGTTTTGGGGGAGGGAGCCCTTAATGCACTGAGCGCGTGCAATGTTTGCACACAAAAGTTTGTCCCTGAGCAGATGGCCAAGGGGGGCTTATGTATTACTTGCGCTGATGTGAGACCCATGGGCAGTGATCCCCATAGGGCAGAGCATATGGAACCTGCGTGGGCCAGGGCCCTAGGCAGGTCAGTAAACGCTTTGGTGCAGCTTTTGGACAGGCAGAGTGATGGGCTGGTAGAATCACAGAGACCTATGCCATCATCTCAGCAGTCGTCTGGCTCCTTGCCTCTTACCCAGGCAGATCCTGCACTTATCCAGGTGATGCAGGATACTGCAAAAGGGATTAACAGGTTCAGTGAAATGCTGGACAAAATGGATGAAAATGTGGCAGGGACCCCTAGAAGGTCTTATGCTTTAACTACTGTGGTAGATGAAGAGGAAGGAGAGTATACTGACATCCCCTGGGATCAGGGTGATGATTTGGAAGAGAACTCTGCTGCTGGTATAGAGGATCTCATTGTAGCTGTGAAGCAGGCTTTAAAGCTGACTGTGGAGGATAAGACTCCTGTTAAAGGTGTTTTTAAGCGACAGCGGAAGGAGGCTGTTACTTTTCCTTCAGATGAGGGGTTACAGGAATTGTTAGAAGGGGCTTGGAAAACTCCTGATAAGAGGCTTCAGATGCCAAAACGATTCCTAAATCTGTACCCCATGCCAGAGTCTCATGCGGAGCTCTGGGAAAGGGTCCCAGTTGTGGACGCTTCAGTGGCACGTTTGTCCAAGGCTACTGTATTACCAGTACAGGGCGGTGCAGCTTTTAAAGATTCTGTGGATAAAAAGCTGGAGGGAAACCTCAAGGCTATCTTTGAAGGGGTGGGGTTTACCTTACGACCCCTTATTGCTTCAGCCTGGGTTTCTAAGGCCATGATAGAGTGGGCTGGTGAATTATGCACCATGCTGCAGGCTGACCCGGGTGCATTACTGCTTGCAGAAAAGATTAAGGCAGCAGCAGAATATGCAGTTGAAGCAGAGGAGGAAGCTATTAAAATGGCAACTCGAGTGTCCACAGTCTCCATTAATGCCAGGAGAGTGCTTTGGCTTAAAGCCTGGGAAGCAGACAATGAGTCCAAGAAGGCTCTGGAAACATTAGCCTTCAAAGGAAAGGTACTCTTTGGTACCGAATTAGAGGAGATTATAAAACAGGCCACAGGCGGCAAAAGTACATTCCTGCCGGCCTCCTCAACAAAGCAGACGTCCAGATTTTCTGCTTTTAAGCCGTCCTTTCGGCCCTCCCCTAGAGGTGGTGCGTCCTTTCGAGGACAGTCTTTCAGGGGAAGGTTTCAGCCCTCTAGAGGCAAGACACAAAAGTCAAAATTTGGCTCTTTTCACAAGAAGCCTGCCAATAAAGGAGAGGATAAACCCTCTGCATGACTGTCAGGGGCTTTGCCCGACAGTGACAAAAGTGGGGGGGCGTCTCACACTCTTCAGGGACGCTTGGGCTTCTCTAGACCAGGATGCCTGGGTGCTAGACATCATAACACAGGGTTACAAAATCCCTTTCAGAGGGCCACCTCCGAAGAGGTTCATCCCCACATCCTTACCAAAGGAGGCACGGCTGCGTACAGCTCTTGTGAGAGCAGCGCACTCCCTTTTAGAAAAAGGGGTGGTGACACTAGTCCCCAAGACAGAGTGGAAGAAAGGCTTTTACTCCACGCTGTTCCTGGTGCCCAAACCAGACGGGTCTTTCAGACCAATACTAAATTTGAAGTCTCTAAATGTTCATTTATGGGTAGACCATTTCAAAATGGAGTCTCTACGGTCAGTACTCCTGAGTCTGGACCAGGGAGAATTTTTGGCGTCCATGGATGTCCAGGACGCATATTTGCACGTTCCTATACACCCGGAGCATCAGACCTTGTTGAGGTTTGCCATAGGAGACCTGCATTTACAATTCCGGGCGTTACCCTTTGGGCTAGCAACCGCGCCAAGGGTATTCACAAAGATAATGTCAGTAATGGCGGCGGTGCTGAGGCTCAGGGGAATCACAGTAATACCCTATTTGGACGATCTCCTGTTCAAAGCAGAGTCAGCAGCCATGCTGCAGAGTCACTTGGCAGAGGCCATCAGTTTTTTGCAGGCTCACGGCTGGATTTTAAATTTGCAAAAATCTCAGTTGGTACCGTCACAAAGGCTCCAATTCTTGGGAGTCATACTGGACACCCATCTTCATCGGGTATTCCTCCCGGAGGTAAAGGCCAGGGATCTGGTCACCCTAGTCCAGGAGATTCTCAGGGCTCAGAGCATTTCAGTATGGAGGTGCCTCAAGCTCCTGGGGAAGATGGTGGCGTCATTCGAGACGCTTCAATTTGCCAGGTTCCACTCTCGGAGGTTCCAATGGAACATTTTGTCAGCTTGGTCAGGAGATACTTTGACCATGAAATCCGAGATGATAGTGCTGTCTTCGGACACCCGAGAATCCTTGAAATGGTGGACAGAAGTAGATTCCCTTCAGTGGGGTCGGTCATTACAGACCTGGGACTGGTTGATAGTAACTACCGACGCCAGTCTCAGGGGCTGGGGGGCAATAGTCCTGGATCTCAGGCTTCAGGGCCTGTGGACGGCAGAGGAATCAGCGTTACCAATCAACATCTTGGAGCTGAGAGCTGTCTGGAAAGTCATTTCCTTAGCGGGAGACAGGTTACAGAACCTCCCTTTGAGGATTCAGACCGACAATGCCACAGCTGTGGCGTATCTGAATCACCAGGGAGGTACACGCAGCAAATTGGCCATGTGGGAGGTGTCCAGAATCTTCCTATGGGCGGAACAGAATGTTCCAGCTGTATCGGCTATATTCATCCCAGGAATAGAGAATATAGAAGCCGACTTCCTGAGCAGGGAGGAGCTCAAGGAAGGGGAATGGAGCTTACACCCTCAGGTGTTTCACCAAATCACTTCGATGTGGGGAACTCCGGATGTGGACCTGATGGCATCCAGGATCAACCGTCAGGTGCCCAGGTTCTATGCCAGAACAAGGGATCCACTAGCGGAGGCAGTGGATGCCATGACTATTCACTGGCAGGGAGATCTCCTTTATGCATTCCCACCAGTACCAATGTTACCGAGACTTCTGAAGAAAATACAGGGGCAGAAGGTTCCAGTGATCTTAGTGGCCCCGGATTGGCCAAGGAGATCCTGGTACTCGAGGCTTCAGAGGTTGTCTGTGGACTCATGGCGTCTACCTCTGAGACCAGACCTTCTAAGACAAGGCCCATTCAATCACCTGGATTCAGATCGATTGATTTTGACGGCCTGGCTATTGAAACCACCATTTTGAAAAGAAAAGGGTTTTCTGAGGCAGTAGTACAGACTATGATAAAAGCCAGAAAAGCTGTATCTTCGGCAAATTATTATAGAGTCTGGAAGACTTACATTCGATGGTGTGAGAGAAGAAAGGCTCATACATCTCATTTTAAGCTATCAAGAATGATGGAATTCTTACAAGATGGTTTTTCATCGGGCCTAAGCCTTCAGTCACTGAAGGTGCAGATTTCGGCCTTGTCCATCTATTTCCAGAAAAAGATAGCCATTTTGCCGGAAATTCAAACCTTTTTACAAGGAGTATCCAGGTTGAAACCTCCATACAAGCAACCAGTAGCACCTTGGGATCTATCACTGGTTTTGGAATGTCTTCAAAAGGCACCTTTTGAACCTTTAAGGTCGGCTGACTTTAAGTTTCTCACGTGGAAGCTAGTGTTTTTGTTAGCAGTAGCATCTGCTAAAAGAGTTTCAGAATTGGGAGCTTTGTCATGTAAATCTCCCTTCTTAATTTTTCATGATGACAGGGCTGTTTTAAGAACAGTGCCTCAGTTTTTACCGAAGGTGGTGTCTACCTTCCATTTAAATCAGGAGATAGTTCTACCTGTGTTTCAACCCCCAGAGGGTTCTAAGAAAAGGGACAAGTTGAGAACTTTGGATGTTGTGCGTGCCTTACGCATATATGTGGACAGAGTGAAGAGTGTCAGGAAGACTGACACATTGTTGGTATTGTATGACGTACACAAGATTGGTTGGCCTGCATCTAAGCAGACTATTGCTAGGTGGTTGCGGTCTGTGATAGCCTTTGCATACACCAAAGTGGGTAGACCAGTACCGGCCAAAATAAATGCGCATACCACCAGGTCAGTTGCCACCTCTTGGGCGGTTCGACATGGGGCCACAGCTGAGCAGGTTTGCAGAGCTGCCACTTGGTCATCTGTTCATACATTTGCCAAATTCTATAGATTCCATGAGTTCGCGTCGGAGGACGCATCATTCGGGCGAGCAGTGCTGAGAGCTGCAGACCTGAGCGTACCCTCCCAAAGGACCGGCTCTGGAACGTCCCAGTGTTGAGCTGTGTCACCAGGACCATTGAAAGAGAAAAAGGGATTTTTGTAAGAACTTACCGTTCGAATCCCTTTCTCTGATATGGTCCTGGTGACACAGCGATCCCTCCCTTACGCTCAGTAAGTATGCCAGAAGTTTCATGATGTTCATGTTAAAATGGTTAAAAGTTAACAGTTTTCTGTTATAAAATGTGCATATAATATGTGCAGGCGTTTGTACTGAGTTAATGTATTCCAGTGGCTTTGAAAGATGAACTGAAGAGTCCAGGGATGCAGTAGGGGAGGAGCCTACCCTCTAAAGCTTTAGGATAGGTGCCTGGCTCCTTCGGACCCTCCTACATCCCAGTGTTGAGCTGTGTCACCAGGACCATATCAGAGAAAGGGATTCGAACGGTAAGTTCTTACAAAAATCCCTTTATAATATATAAACATTTTTTTAGTGCTTACTGCTATAAAATGTCCAGCTTACAGCATGCAGCTAGCCAGCCAGCCCATCCTTGTGACAAGTGTGTGAGAGCAACCTGTGCTTGACGATTACACTCTTCACCCTCTAGTAGCAGCTAAACATAGCTGCTAGCGGGCGAGTTGTCTATTCTACAGTGTTTGTATATTGTGCACATGCGAACTACATCCGCCCATGGCACCAGCAGCGCCGAGCAACAGCTATGCACTGACAGGGCTGTTCGTGATTCTGGCACTGATTACCCCCCCCCCCCCCCCCCGCAACCTCCCCAGTCCGTGGGACACTGCAGTCCGCGGGTGGGTCACCTGGACAAGCCCTGGAAATCGGGACTGTCCCACTAATATCGGGACGGTTGGGAGGTATTGGTAGTATTCTGTGCATGTGGGCACAACTCAAGGTGTTTCTCCCCCTAAGTTGTATTATGCTATATATATATATATATATATATATATATATATATATATATATATATATACATACATGACTTCACAGCTATATTTCATGTTAGCCTTTGACTGAGAAAAATGGCTTTCATTAGTAGTACTTGTTTTCCCCGCTCTTGTACTTTCATATGAAGTTTAGAATTGCCTTTGTTTTTGACCTCATAATGAAAAAACATATTGTAGTGTACATCTGTTATGGAAAACATGTCACTCTGAAGAAATCTACTGGCCTGGAACAATGGTGTGAGCATCTTTGCTGGAGCGTGTATGTATGCTTTGTGCAACGAATGTTCTGCACAGGGCTGTAATGTCAGTGTTGAATCGCTCTAAACCAGGCATGTCCAACATTGGCCCAACATTGGTCCAACATTCACAGATGTTGTGAAACTACACATCCCAGCATGCTTTGCCACAGTTTTGCTATTAGAGAATGCTAAAACTATTGCAAAGCATGCTGGGATGTGTAGTTTCAAAACATCTGGAGGGCCAACGTTGGACATGCCTGCTCTAAACAGTACTAAATGTTTTATTCAACAAGTATTTCCGCATATGGGGCCTGATTCAGACCTAGTTGTGGGTTAGCAAGGAATCGCTAAACTACATCTCCTGGCTGTAGGTTGCAGGGGGCACCCCACACAGGGCAAGGGTGCGATGCTTGCCAAGTCCCTCCCCAGACGCAGGCTAGCCATGTCCCGGGTCGCAGTGACCGCACGTGATGTCACGCAGCCGCTGCTGCCCTCACCCAAGTGGTTTGGATATGCCTATATTGTCCGGACCTCTCCCACAAAACAGTGTGTCTAGTCCCTGCAATGGCTCATCGCCCCCAAACGCTGGCTTTGAAACTGAAATCACCTGTGATCGCGGTTTCAGGGCTCGCTCATGCATGCTGAAATCTTTGTGTTTGGGTCTGAATCAAGCCCATGGTTGCTGTATTTTTTTGTCTTCATATATACACATACTGTATTGACCAGTTTTTGTAATACAACAGTGATTTCGGAATTCCAATGTGCAGAACTCCAACTAAAATGTATCATATGTACAACAATATAGGGCTTTATTTCCAGCGCCAGGAGCTATAAACAAACTACACAAATACCAAATAAATTACAGTTTATGGCATTATATCCAGCAAGTGAAATTATATCCACATCTCAATTGTTGACCGTGTTGGGAAGTTCATATTAATAGGCTCCACGAACAGGTTGTGAGATATGAGAAAAACATGCACTTGAGAATAACTGTGAAAAGAGTGTACAAAGGTATAATTCAGGAAAGTATTACCTGTACTGCCTCTGTTTTATGTGTTACATGATCACTGTGGACCCTTTAGGAACAAATGCAGTACCAGAGACGTACCCCTATGGCAGTCATATATTTGCACTTTTGATTTCTCCAGCACTCTTGGATCGCAAATCTCAGAAACGCTTGACAAAACTGAGTTCCATTTTGCGCTTGTTTGTTACCATAGTTATTGGACATTACTAAAAGATTAAGCTGATGAAGGGGTTAATTTTTAGCACTTTGTGAATCAATCTATCCCACTGACTGTTGCTATATTATTGATATACCAATATGTACTGTGACTGTTAAATACATAATTCAAAGAGTATCTAGAGAGCTATAGAATGTCGGTCCTATTAATATGTGAAGCAGGGTGTGGTTAATATTGATATATAATTAGTAGATTTATAAGATGATATATTTTTCTATCTATGTTACTGTATATAAATAGGTATGGATATATTGTTTTGTTATGGGAGGGACGTTTATTTGTCTAGTTGGATATACTGCAGTTCAGTTATTTGTGGCAAGTTACACACTGAATATTGGACCTCTGAAGAACTGTAGACAAAGGTCTCAAAGACACATCTCATTGGCCACTGAGAACTGACAATGCAGGTTGATTGTGTTCTAGCACCTGAGGGACATCACAATCTGATTGAGCAGCTTGCCAATAAATGTTTTGTGTTGTGTTCATGATATAATCTATGTAAATGCTGCAGTCTGGACATTCTGCTCTTATGCCCCATACACATGGTGCGATTCAGTGTCACTTTCGATTTGATTCGGACTATCAACTGCCGCCAGGTCAGCCCATATGTACACCTCATGCAACACAATGCTTTTATTGATGTACTAGTGTTTTTCAAAAATGGTTTAATCTGTAATACTCAAAAATGTCCATTGGTAAGTGTTGTAATTTGGTTTATCCTAACACTAATGAAACGTGTCCTGTATGAGTACTAGATTTATGGAAACCTTCAAAATCAATACAATACTAGGAAAGAAATTGGCAAGTCCTTTTTGTTTGATTTTGAGTTAAATGCAAGTTGTAATATACACAGATCTTTAGGAATTCAGCATACTACTCATTACCCAAAAAAGAAATCAGCTTTTGTGCAAGCACCATTTCAAGTATCCACACGTGGATGGAGATTACTAGTGCATTCAGGTAAATCCATCTATTTTTGGACCACACTTTCCATGAAGTGGGCATTTCTGGGTGATAAGTAGGATGCTGCCAATCCACGCGTGTACATGTAATGTGCTTTCTTGCCTTGCCTCATTGTAGTCTGCAGATTCAGATGGTCATCTGTTTCAGCACTGGGCTGGTGTAAGTTCCGATACCAAACGTAACAGTTTTTAACATAAGAACAGTGGGTGGCTTACACATGCAGTCACACAGATATATAGTATACAAAGGCAGATTTTCACATTAGTGGATACTAGAAAGCAGGCTACTAAGCAACCAAAGATTTATTATTTATTTATTAACAGTTTCTTATATAGCGCATACATATTCTGCAGCGCTTTACAGAGTATAGTTGAACATTCACATCAGTCCCTGCTCCAGTGGAGCTTACAATCTATATTCCCTTCCACATGTAGACGCACACACAGACATTCTAGGGTTAATTTTTGTTGGACGCCAATTGACCTACCAGTATATTTGTGGAGTGTGGGAGTAAACCGGAGTAAACCCACGCAAGCACGGGGAGAATATACAAATTCTGCACAGTTAGGGTCATGGTGGGAATCGAACCCATGACCTCAGTGCTGTGAGGCAGTAATGCTAAGCATTACACCATAGATGGGACTAATAGGACCTACACATGTAGCAATTTAGGGGCATTTTCTAAGCAATCTCACTAGAATGCCCCTCTTTTGCTCCGTGTCTAGGGATATAGTGATGGACGTCACGTCGTTATTGCCTGGTGATTAATATCCAGCACGCTGGATAAATTTAGCTATATAGTCAGGCAGGGCCAGTGTTCTCAGCTGTGTGCTGAGTGATCTTGCTGAGGATTCTGAGCAATCTAGTATCCCTCAATGCTCAGCATATCTCCCTGTGTGTAGGCCCCATTATCTCAGAATTAGCCTCTTAGCAGAAATGTAAAAAAAAACTTAGAACCGTCTAGATAACCAATTGTATATAGACCTCTACATTTTGCTTCTTAACTAGTTATTCAGCAGAGATTCCCTAACTCAGTCCCCAAGGCACATGTAGTAAATGTAGTGGCTTCTGCATTATTTACAAGGCAAAACCAACCTGTCCTCAAGTTGGCCACTCCAAGTAAGGAATCCCAACAACTGTTTTTAGGATTACAGTTAATTATTGTGAAAATTGCACCTTTTTATTTATGTTTATTTAGTTTTTATATGTCTAGACCAACTATCAAATATGTATTTGGTGAAAGAGAGAGGCACTACAGGAATTGCACCAACCATCTTTTCTTTTTATCATACAGCAGCATTTCTCAACATGTGCTAAATGTTTATACAGGGGAAGCGGTCATCTATTAGAATGAACTTAGGTCTACAGTCATTAGGTCGACCCCACTAGGTCGACTGGCAGGAAGGTCGACCTGACTTAAGGTCGACATGGGCCAGGCTGAAGCCTGGGGCTGTCTCCGGTGGCCCTGGGTGGTTGCCACAGGGTGGATAAATGTGTAAAATTAGAAAAAATTTTGTAGTGTTTCCTATTCTGTGGAGGAGAGGGGTATATAGAATCTGCTGCGCTATATAAGACACTGTAATAGAATCTGCTGCACTATATATTCCTAACTACAGGAATTGCACCAACCATCTTTTCTTTTTATCATACAGCAGCATTTCTCAACCTGTGCTAAATGTTTATACAGGGGAAGCGGTCATCTATTAGAATGAACTTAGGTCTACAGTCATTAGGTCGACTGGCAGGAAGGTCGACCTGACTTAAGGTCGACATGGGCCAAGGTCGACATGACTTAAGGTCGAATTTGCATAAAGGTCGACATGAGGAAGGTCGACTGGTCATAAGGTCGACATGGGTTTTTCACTGTTTTTTGAGCCGACATGTGCCGACAGGCGGTATTTCATGCCCAACCATCCACTAGGGCGTGGTGGGAGAATAAAATAGTGTGCCGAGTGCAGCGAGGCACCGTGCCCGAAGCATTGCGAGCGAAGCGAGCGATGCGAGGGTCCGATTCTCATTGCCAACTGTGTCCATGTCGACTGTGTCGACATTCGGATAAAAAAACAGTGAAAAACCCACGTCGACCTTATGACCAGTCGACCTTTATGCAAATTCGACCTTAAGTCATGTCGACCTTGGCCCATGTCGACCTTAAGTCAAGTCGACCTTCCTGCCAGTCGACCTAGTGGGGTCGACCTAATGACTGTAGACCTAAGTTCATTCTGACAGATGTCCCGATTCCATATATAGGAATCACATTTTCTGTATAATGATGTTTTAGAAAGAGATTGGTCTATGGCAGGCATGTCCAAGCTGCGGCCCTCAAGCTGTTGTGAAACTACACATCCCAGCATGCCTTGCCATAGTTTTAGCATTCCTAATAGCAAAACTATGGTAAGACATGCTGGATGTGTAGTTTCACAACAGCTGGAGTGGCGCAGGTTGCCCATGCCTGATCTATAGATATTCTGTATTATTTAAAAAATAAGGCAACAGTTTAAAATAAAAAATAATTTAATACCATTCCAGTACAAGACAAAATTTTCCATTTGACCAATTGTCACCAGTTAGTTTACTCGGTTCCTGCTGTAATGTATGTATTGCCAAGTCTCACTGGTGCTCCTGGTATATATTTAAAGTTTAAAGTTACTTTGCACTTTTAATGTTATATATTTTTTATGATTTTTTTGGGGGGTGTTTTTGGACAGACTAAAAATCTGACTTGAAAAAGTATATACAACTGAATTAATAATTCTGTTAATAAAATTTTTTTTTTTGAAGATTTGGTGTAACAAGGACTACTATTTAGTGTATTTTTATAAATGCTGCATATGGATTATACTTGGTTAAATCATTCCATATATACAGGGAAATATTTAGATTTGTATTGTAAATACAACTTTAGTAATATGTACAGTAAATATAAATATAGATATTTTTAAATTTTGATCCTGTTTCAAAGTTTTGTTTTGTTTTTGTTTTCTAAAGAAAAAACAAGGGACATTTGTGACAATTGTGTCTAGCATTGTATCGTGTCATAGGTTTATGGAAAGATGTCAATGTTTACTAGAACACACAAAAAATAAAATCAATAGGAACAAAAATGGTGTCTTATTATATTTACTATTTGGAAACTAGGTGCGTTTTGTTTTTAGTATTTTGCTTATATAGAAGTGTGCTAATCACAAATGATTAAATAGGGCAGTGATTCCCAAACTTCATGAATCACGGCGCCCTAGAAAATCAGGTTTTTTTTTCATGGCAACCCTAAGCCAACAGTTTCTTATTGCAGAATTTTGAATACAATGTTAAAAATTAAGTAATTTGTGTTTATATGTCTTTCTTAGGTTCAATTATGTGGTAAGTAACAGGATTCACTTCTGTTTGTCCACATAAATTACTACTGGAAGCCACAAGCACTGGTTTCACCTATCACATTGACCATAAATAATTTGAGTTAGTCCTGGACCACCAACAAAAGGCACCCCGGTAAGTGTCCTGATGCACCCCAGGATGCCGTGGCACATAGTTTGGAAACCACTGAAATAGGATAAGATTAATTAAACCTTGGGAGAAATGGTGGAGAGATAAACTACCATCAGAGGCGTCTTAAGAGAGGAAGAAGTCCTTGTGCAGCCTCCTCGGCCATCCCGTGTGCAAAGGAGAAAAAACTAAATCAACCTAGGTTGATTAGGAGCGCTTGTCCTGAGCTGTTGTTTCAATGAGGTTAAGCAGCTGCTACAAAAGGTAGTAGTTAGCTCCCTAAAAAAAGAAACAAGAAGAGAGAAAAATGGAAGCAGCGCTAAAAATTTATTCTTACAAGTGAATCAAATTCTAAAATGACAATTTAATGGCACAATATATAAATGTAAAAATAAACAATTGATCCGGATATAATAAAAGGTAAATCAATGATAGCTGATGTGGATTTAGACTTTATCAAAGGATATGACCTGCACTGGACCAGGCATAAGTCCCTTGCTTGTAGAAAGTCCTTGGTGGGAGGTCAGCTTGATCAAGCTGACAGGGATCAGCGAAACGCGTAGGTGCTTTGTGGATCCCCCCTTGCTACATTGCGATTTGGACATACCTGTTCAATCATCTGGACCAGAGCCCCAATTCCTGGGAGAACTTTTGCCACCGTTTGGACCTACACCGAACACATCGTTGAGGCTATTTCCAGTGTTGGGTAATCCTTGCCCTAGTTCTTCAGGATCTTTACACCACCAGCGGTTTTCCAACCAAGTGGTCCCCCCAAGGACTTTCTACAAGGGACTTATGCCCGGTCCAGTGCATGTCATATAATTTGATACGGTCTAAATCCACATCAGCTATCATTGATTTAGCTTTTATTATATCCGGATCAATTGTTTATTTTTACATTTATATATTGTGCCATTAAATTGTCAGTTTAGAATTTGATTCACTTGTAAGAATTAACTTTTAGCGCTGCTTCCATTTTTCTCTCTCCTCGGCCGTCCCCCCTCCTCTCTGCCGGGAGCGGTGCCAGAAGCAGTACGGTCTGAGGGCTCTAGTGCTCAGACCCTACTGGGCATGCACAAACCTCTGCTGCATTGTGGAGTCTGAGCACTAGAGCGCTCAGACTCCACTGTGCATGCACAGATCACCAGAAAAATGTCCGCCGCACCATTTTTCTTGTGATTTCTGCCGTGCTCCTGCCACAGGACTCCAGAAGGTAAGTATTAGCCAAATGGGTTAAGTGGGCCCCCTGGGACTCAGGGGCCCATGTTCACCACACACACTGCACCCATTATAGATAGGCCACTGACTACCATCCAATTAACTCTTGTAATTTTTCAAACAAAAGCCGTTAACATGATTGTTATGAGCTGAGACGTTGATACTTATCACTCCATTTCTCCATTGTATCACTCTCCAAACCATAGTACATCTGTACATACTTGTCTACCCTCGCAGAAAGGCCAGGAAGCTCCCCAAAATTGGAAAAGTGGGCATGTCTCCCACAACTTAGCTACATTCCCCAATGTTTTCTCCTCTAGTGACAACTCATCACATTACAATGAATGAGGGATAAAGTCCACAATGAAATGGTACTATGCAGATATCATATACTGCACTCCTAATGAGTCCATATGCTAATGATACATAGGTGGGTTCCAAGCTCTCTCTCAGAATGTTTTCTCTGAAGTAATTAAATGATATGGATAGTAAACGCTTACATAAATTATCAGCTGTATAAAAATATATTGAACTTTCTAGAAGTAGGTAGAAAGCAAAATACTGTTTGTGCATGTGAAAGCAGTAAATACGCCTCCTGTGAGGTTTGTTACTTGTACATATCTATAAATCCGGTAATAACAAACCTGCATTAAGTGCTAGCAGCAAAGGCTGCTTTTAATTGAATTAGGTACTTTAATAATCTGCACTTAAAAGGTTAAGCTTTGCTTCTATGGAAACATCACACCAGGAAGACATTCTCAATGAAAAATACTGCAGCACAATGTGCCCTGGTAAAACGCTCTCTCACTGAGTCCCATGTTATTTAACATTTGATAATAATGCCTGTGAAAACATGTTCATAAATATAATCCTTAATAAATTGCAGTGACCTACTGCAGTGAACCAGCGCCTGAACCAAACCGCGCCTCAGTAGTCATCGGCAAGAGTTTGTGGTACGGACAGCTGGTGCCAAAAACCTTTCAGTCATTTGTGATCGGATCAAATCAAAGCTGCTGTATTTATTTAAAATATTGAATACATTCCCAGTATCTTGTTGACTGTGCTTACTTTCAGCATTGTCACTGGATTATGGGTACAATAATATCTTCTATTAAGAGCTGGCTTTTTTCAGAGAGGTTTGTGCTGCTTAAAACTTCTGAAGAATGAACAGAGTGGCAAATAAGTCTTCACAAGTACATCTTGGTACATACTCTACTGTGCTACATATGGTGTGATAGGAGGGAATGAGCTCAGTCTATGGGGTTGCACAGAAAAGGTACCTTGGGAATAGGGGGTTGGGAAGATATAATGGGCCAGATTCTCTAAGCTTCAAAAGTGATAAAATGGAGGGTAATAAACAGCCAGCCAGTCAGCTCCAGCCTGACATTTTTCAAACACAGTCTGTTACATGGCAGGTAGGAGCTGATTGGATGTTTATCACCCTTCATTTTATCACTTTTGAAGCTTAGAGAATCTGGCCCAATGTGAGATTCAGCCCATGTAGCTTGAAATGACAGAAAATGCCCTCTACAAACAGTACATGTATAATATGCCAAACATTATCATATATATATATATATATATATATCTCAACAACACAATATCACTAGAATTTTGCGCTCGATATAAGGAGGTCACTAATGACACTAGATCCCCTACTAGAGGGATCCACACAATTCAAATACAAAACCAATAGTGTACAGCACCCTAATATCTGTCTTTCCCACTTTTGTAATTATAATCGACCAAGAATTTTTCTTAAATATAAAACATTTATTATAAAATACATAAAATCAAATATTCTTGAAATAGAAGTATTTTCTTGGTATTGAGGATCACACCAATACCCTGGGTATTCTGTATATATATGACCTGTTTTGAGTTGTATTGTTGAGCTTGAAAACGGTCATTACTCGGAAATGTTGCTTGAAAGACTACTGCGTCTTGTATTCTTTTGGTGTCAAGTCCTACAAGTGCCTGTCTCCTCCTCCTCCTACTATATTGTGTGCGGGAGCACACAGTGAGGCACTGAGGCTGCTGAAACCCTGCAGAAACACCCTTTGAGTGCCAACCTGACTGTATATACAGTATATATATCGCTCACCACATATTCACAGAGCCTTTACAGAGAATATTTAGTCATTCTCGTCAGTCACTTCCACAATGGAGGTTATAATTTATATCCAGTAGCAAACACAGGATTTATAGAAGGGGTTTCCCAATGCAATACACAAGTTACCACTCTGTGGAACATTGGAGCAAGAGTGGTAGCCTGGGGGAGCATTAGACGAACTTGGTAACGACACTATGGGCGGTATTCAATGTGAATACCGGCGACGTGCAGCGAATCCTGTTTAGGATTCGCTGCACATTCGCCACTGGTCGCCGCGTTCCGGAGCCTCGCCGGCTCCGGTATTCAACAAGTCAGGGGCTCGCTGCCCCTGACCGGCGAATATGAGCTCCTGCGGCGAACGCCGCAGGGAGCCTGAGGATGGTGGCAGGCAGGGAGATGGAAGTCTCCCTGCCTGCCCCAGAACGTTTGTGGGGGGGAGGTGGGCTCCCCGGGTGCCAGGCAGCACAGGCTGCCCCCCAGGGGTGCCAGCAGAGGACCGGGTATATTCACTACACCCCATCATGCATATGTAATGATCGGGTGAAGTGAATATATGAATATATAATGAGCGGCTCGGCTCCGGCCCCCTGCTGGCTGGTCTGTGTAAAAAAAAAATATATATTTTTTTTAAATTAAATATATATTCATGTGCTTACAGCACATGAATAAAAATAGCATGCCCCTCCTCAGAATAAAGTTCCAGATTTTTTGACACCAATTGTAAAAAACAAAACACTTTATTTTAAAAGTTCACCTTCCACTTTACCATAAAAAGATAGCGATTGCTACTCGGTGAATCATGGCGAAAAAAACCTTGAAATGTATTCGCCATGTGGTCATTGAATAGGGTGATTCACCGTTTTAGTCAGAAATTCGCCTTACAGCACAAAATCGCCATAAAAACCTGGCGAATCAGCCTCATTGAATACCGCCCTATATATGTCTATACTATATTATAGGCTGTATGAAACTTTTAAATAATATAAATAAGTTGTCAGGAAGGTTAAACATATACCATAATGGTTAAATAAACCATAATGAATAAATACTCAAACTCAAAATTGTAGCCAGTGCTGCATTTTCAAAGCACACATTCTCCCACCTCATGATAAGGCACCTGTTCCCTTCTTCCTGGTAGCTACTCTCTGGACAGTGCATTGATTGAGGACTCAGATACACACACACACAGCAAAAGTTACAAAAAAAAAAGGGGGGGGGGGGGTTCAGAAGCCAAATAACCTACTAGAATGTTTTTGGAGTGTGAGATGAAATGTGAAACATGTGGAGAACATACAAACTCCAGGAATGAGCACACAAACTCAGTGCTGTGTGGCATACTGACCAGTATAATAATGTGCTCTAGGTCAATTCACAGATGCATGAAAGTCACACAAGGGGCAGTATTCAATGCTCAGGATTCACCTTTTTTTTTTTTTTTTGCGGCGAATCAGGCTGTTTTCACTCCTTGCGGTGAATCACTGACAAACTGATTCAGTCTGGATCACAATGAATGCCAGCCAATTCTCCGTTTCATGCTCGCTGCAATTTGCTGTTGTTTTTTTAACCCCTTCATGACAGAGCCAGTTTGTGCCTTCATGACAGAGCCCTTTTTTTCAAATCTGACATGTCTCACTTAAGTGGGGATAACTTTTTTTTGCTTTTACTTATCCCAGTGATTTTGAGATTGTTTTCTCGTGACACATTGTACTTCAAGTTAGTGTTAAATTTTGGTCGATACAGTCTGTGTTTTTTTGTGAAAAATACCAAAATGTCGTAAAAAAATGGAAAATTTAGCAATATGCAAAATGTTAAATTTTCTGCTTGTGAGACAAATAATCATACCACTCAAAATAGTTAATAACTAACATAGACCATATGTCTACTTTATGTTGCCATCATTATTTCAACCCCCTTTTCATTTTTTTGGACACTAGGAGGCTTCAAATATGACTAGCAAATTCTCAAGAAAATTTCAAACACTGATTTTTTTAGGGACCAGTTCAGTTCTGATGTGACTTTGAGGGACTTGTATGTGAGACACCCCCATAAATGATGCCATTTCAAAAACTGCACCCCTCACAGTATTCAAAACAGCATTTTGGAAGTTTGTTAACCCTTTAGGTGTTTCACAGGAATTAAAACAAAGTGTAGGTGAAATTTCAAAATTTCTTTTTTTTTGCAGAGTTTCAATTTTAATACATTTTTCTAACAAATACAGTAGATTTTACTAGAGAAATGTGACTAAAAATTGATTCCCCCAATTCTTGTGTTTTCAAAAATATCCTATATGTGGCCCTAGTGTGCACGTTGACCAAACCACAGGCTTCATAATAGAAGGAGCACCTACTTGATTTTGGAGCCTCCTTTTTATGAGATTTTTTTTTAGGCACCATGTAGGTTTCTAGGCACCATAAGTGCTAAAAGTTAGGAACCTTCCCCACAAGTCACCCCATTTTGCAATCTACACCCCTCAGGGAATTCATCTAGGGGTATAGTGTACATTTCAAACCCCCAGGGGTTTCACCAATTTTGATACAACTGGGATGTGAAAATGGAAAATTACATTTTTTTACACAAACATGCAGTTCTGGCTCAAAATTTTTCATTTTCACAAGGAATGAAGGAGACAAAGCACCCCAAAATCTGTGCCCCAATTTCTCCCGAGTACGGCAATGCCTCACATGTGACCAAAAAATACCAGTGGGGCGCATAGCAGGACTCAGAAGGGAAGGAGTGATTTTTGGATTTGGCAGCACAGATTTTGGTGGAATGAATGGTGGGTGCCATGTTGCATTAGCAAGACTCCCAAAGCACCAATACAGTGGAACCCCCCCACAAGTCACCCCATTTTGCAAAGTACACCCCTCAGGGAATTCATCTAGGGGTATAGTGTACATTTCAAACCCCCAGGGGTTTCACCAATTTTGATACAACTGGGATGTGAAAATGGAAAATTACATTTTTTTACACAAACATGCAGTTATGGCTCAAAATTTTTCATTTTCACAAGGAATGAAGGAGACAAAGCACCCCAAAATCTGTGCCCCAATTTCTCCCGAGTACGGCAATGCCTCACATGTGACCAAAAAATACCAGTTGGGTGCATGGCAGGACTCAGAAGGGAAGGAGTGATTTTTGGATTTTGCAGCACAGATTTTGGTGGAATGAATGGTGGGTGCTATGTTGCACCAATACAGTGGAACCCCCCCACAAGTCACCCCATTTTGCAAAGTACACCCCTCAGGGAATTCATCTAGGGGTATAGTGTACATTTCAAACCCCCAGGGGTTTCACCAATTTTGGTACAACTGGGATGTGAAAATGGAAAATTAAATTTTTTTACACAAACATGCAGTTCTGGCTCAAAATTTTTCATTTTCACAAGGAATGAAGGAGACAAAGCACCCCAAAATCTGTGCCCCAATTTCTCCCGAGTACGGCAATGCCTCACATGTGACCAAAAAATACCAGTGGGGCGCATTGCAGGACTCAGAAGGGAAGGAGTGATTTTTGGATTTGGCAGCACAGATTTTGGTGGAATGAATGGTGGGTGCCATGTTGCATTAGCAAGACTCCCAAAGCACCAATAGAGTGGAACCCCCCCACAAGTCACCCCATTTTGCAAAGTACACCCCTCAGGGAATTCATCTAGGGGTATAGTGTACATTTCAAACCCCCAGGGGTTTCACCAATTTTGATACAACTGGGCAGTGAAAATGAAAAATTACATTTTTTTACACAAAAATGCAGTTCTGGCTCAAAATTTTTCATTTTCACAAGGAATGAAGGAGACAAAGCACCCCAAAATCTGTGCCCCAATTTCTCCCGAGTACGGCAATGCCTCACATGTGACCAAAAAATACCAGTTGGGCGCATGGCAGGACTCAGAAGGGAAGGAGTGATTTTTGGATTTGGCAGCACAGATTTTGGTGGAATGAATGGTGGGTGCCATGTTGCATTAGCAAGACTCCCAAAGCACCAATAGAGTGGAACCCCCCCACAAGTCACCCCATTTTGCAAAGTACACCCCTCAGGGAATTCATCTAGGGGTATAGTGTACATTTCAAACCCCCAGGGGTTTCACCAATTTTGATACAACTGGGCAGTGAAAATGAAAAATTACATTTTTTTACACAAAAATGCAGTTCTGGCTCAAAATTTTTCATTTTCACAAGGAATGAAGGAGACAAAGCACCCCAAAATCTGTGCCCCAATTTCTCCCGAGTACGGCAATGCCTCACATGTGACCAAAAAATACCAGTGGGGCGCATTGCAGGACTCAGAAGGGAAGGAGTGATTTTTGGATTTGGCAGCACAGATTTTGGTGGAATGAATGGTGGGTGCCATGTTGCATTAGCAAGACTCCCAAAGCACCAATAGAGTGGAACCCCCCCACAAGTCACCCCATTTTGCAAAGTACACCCCTCAGGGAATTCATCTAGGGGTATAGTGTACATTTCAAACCCCCAGGGGTTTCACCAATTTTGATACAACTGGGCAGTGAAAATGAAAAATTACATTTTTTTACACAAACATGCAGTTCTGGCTCAAAATTTTTCATTTTCACAAGGAATGAAGGAGACAAAGCACCCCAAAATCTGTGCCCCAATTTCTCCCGAGTACGGCAATGCCTCACATGTGACCAAAAAATACCAGTTGGGCGCATGGCAGGACTCAGAAGGGAAGGAGTGATTTTTGGATTTGGCAGCACAGATTTTGGTGGAATGAATGGTGGGTGCCATGTTGCATTAGCAAGACTCCCAAAGGACCAATAGAGTGGAACCCCCCCACAAGTCACCCCATTTTGCAAAGTACACCCCTCAGGGAATTCATCTAGGGGTATAGTGTACATTTCAAACCCCCAGGGGTTTCACCAATTTTGATACAACTGGGCAGTGAAAATGAAAAATTACATTTTTTTACACAAACATGCAGTTCTGGCTCAAAATTTTTCATTTTCACAAGGAATGAAGGAGACAAAGCACCCCAAAATCTGTGCCCCAATTTCTCCCGAGTACGGCAATGCCTCACATGTGACCAAAAAATACCAGTTGGGCGCATGGCAGGACTCAGAAGGGAAGGAGTGATTTTTGGATTTGGCAGCACAGATTTTGGTGGAATGAATGGTGGGTGCTATGTTGCATTACCAATACAGTGGAACCCCCCCACAAGTGACCCCATTTTGCAAACTACACCCCTCAGGGAATTCATCTAGGGGTATAGTGTACATTTCAAACCCCCAGGGGTTTCACCAATTTTGGTACAACTGGGCTGTGAAAATGAAAAATTAAATTTTTTTACACAAAAATGCAGTTCTGGCTCAAAATTTTTCATTTTCACAAGGAATGAAGGAGACAAAGCACCCCAAAATCTGTGCCCCAATTTCTCCCGAGTACGGCAATGCCTCACATGTGACCAAAAAATACCAGTTGGGCGCATGGCAGGACTCAGAAGGGAAGGAGTGATTTTTGGATTTGGCAGCACAGATTTTGGTGGAATGAATGGTGGGTGCTATGTTGCATTACCAATACAGTGGAACCCCCCCACAAGTGACCCCATTTTGCAAACTACACCCCTCAGGGAATTCATCTAGGGGTATAGTGTACATTTCAAACCCCCAGGGGTTTCACCAATTTTGGTACAACTGGGCTGTGAAAATGAAAAATTACATTTTTTTACACAAAAATGTACTTCTGGCTCAAAATTTTTCATTTTCACAAGGAATGAAGGAGACAAAGCACCCCAAAATCTGTGCCCCCATTTCTCCCGAGTACGGCAATGCCTCACATGTGACCAAAAAATACCAGTTGGGTGCATGGCAGGACTCAGAAGGGAAGGAGTGATTTTTGGATTTTGCAGCTCAGATTCTGGTGGAATGAATGGTGGGTGCTATGTGGCATTAGCAAGACCCCCGATGCACGGTGAAATGATGAACCTAATAATCCATCGATGTGTGGTATATTTTGAAACACTCCTTTATACATAGGCCGGGTTTGTCGGGGCAAGTTTCACAGTGGAAAATAGTTTCCTTTCTTATTCCCTTTTTATAGCAAACTTTGCACCTTTTTTGTGTCCTGCCCTTTCTTGCAGTGGAGGGGATTTCGTTGGGAAAATGCTGCCCTGGTACAATACGGGGGCCAGTACTAGAAGTACTGGGGCCCTCTGCCTGCTGGTTCCCAAATATTAGGCCCTTTATGACTTCCTCTTGAAAGTGCATAAATGTCCCCCTCTGGCCGGTAGAACGGAATAGCACGTAAGCGTTATACAGTGCCATCTGGATGATATACACGGCCAGCTTCTTGTACCAGATATTTGTTTTCCACAGGGCACTGTACGGCTTCAGTACCTGATCTGAAAGATCCACTCCGCCCATGTACTTATTGTAATCTAGGATACAATTTGGTTTTGAGGTGTGGGTACTGGTACCTCGTACAGGGATGGAGGTGGTACTGTCTCCATGAATTGTTGTCAGTATAAGGACATCCCTCTTGTCCTTATATTTGACCAACAACATATTTTCGGTGCATATTCCCCTGCTTTCACCCCTTCTCATTACTTGGGCAATGTGCGTTTTGGGGAGGCCTCTTTGGTTCTTGCGCACAGTACCGCAAGCTGCTGTACCTCTTGAACCAAGGGCCTTAAACAGGGGGATGCTGGTGTAAAAGTTATCCACATAGAGGTGATAACCCTTATCCAGGAAGGGGTGCATTAAATCCCAGACAATTTTTCCACTAACACCTACGAGGGAGGGGGGGCATTCTGGCGGTTCAATTCTTGAGTCCTTCCCTTCATATACCCTAAACCTGTGGGTGTACCCTGTGGTGCTTTCACACAGCTTATACATTTTTATGCCATACCTTGCCCTCTTATTGGGAAGGTACTGGCGGAATTTAACCCTTCCTTTAAAATGTATAAGGGACTCGTCAATACAAATAAATTTTTCAGGGATGTATAGCTCTGCAAATTTGGCACTGAAATGATCAATGACCGGCCTGACTTTGAATAGCCGGTCAAAGGTGGGATCATCTCTGGGTGGGCACTGTGCATTATCGGTGTAATGTATAAATTTATGGATTGCCTCAAAACGAGTCCGAGTCATGGCCATACGGTAAAATGGGGTGCTGTACAGAACATCTGTACTCCAATATTGCCTAATTTGTGGCTTTTTTACTATGCCCATATGAAACACCAGACCCCAAAACGTCATCATCTCTACTGCATCTACAGGGGTCCACCTAGCAAATGATGACGTGGGGTTTTGAGCAATAAACTGCTGGGCATATAAATTAGTTTGGTCCACCATTAAATTTATAAAATCATCAGAGAAAAATAATTTGAAAAAGTCAATTTCTCTGAGACCTGTGGAATCAAATTGGATTCCTGGCATGGCCAAAAACTCAGGAACCTGGGGCTCAAAATTGTCTGGTGGTGGGGTCCATACGAGATCAATTATTGGGGGGGGGTCTCAGCTGCTCTACGGGGGCGTCTTTGAGGGGGTCCCTCATCACCAGAGGAGGAAGAGGAGCTTAAGACGAATCCTTCAAATTCCCCGCTTGCCTCACTGGCTGTGTCAGAATCAGAGGCAAGCATGGCATATGCCTCCTCCACTGAATACATTCTTCTGGATGACTGGGAGGACATTTGGGAGGACATTTGGGATGACATTTTTATTTTTGTGTTACTGGTAGTGAAATGTTTCAACACGTGTATAGTGTAGGGGGGGGGGTACAAACTTTATTTCAACCCGGGGGGTATGTAGTGTGTTGTGTGTATGTAGTGCAGAACAAAAAAAATACTTTATACAAAAAAAAAAAATGAAGGGGTTAAAAAAACAAAAAATTGAAGGGGTTAAAAAAAAAAAAAATTGAAGGGGTTAAAAAAACAAAAAAAAAGGTCCTGCGCCAAAAATTGAGCACAGATGTTGGTCAGTAACGTCTGTCACTGAACAGCGCTCAAAGGCAACAGGAATTTGATCAAAAAAAAAAAAAATAGATCAACCCTGTGCCGAAAAAGCTGATCAGTGATGTACGTCACTGATCAGCGCACAGTGGCCACAGGACACCCACAAAATCACAGTGTGTGTAAAAAAAAAATTAAAAAAAGACCACACAGCACCCACAAAAAAAAAAAAAAAGGTGATCAGTGATGCGACACTGATTACCAGTGAGGGGCAGCAGGTGCACAACCTTTGGTGCAACTGGCAGCAACTGACAGGTATATATATAAAAAAAAAAACCTCTGCACCCCCAAAAAGTTGCTGATCACCTCAGATATAGTGATCAGCACAAAAGGCGGGGGTAGCAGACACAAAATATACACTCTCTATCACTCTCTGTCACTATCTCTCTCTATCTCTCACTATCTATCACTATCTATCACACTGCAGCAGCAGCACTGACAGTTATATGTATAAAAAAAAACCTGCACCCCCAAAAAGGGGGGGTAGCAGACACAAAATATACACTCTCTATCACTCTCTGTCACTATCTCTCTCTATCTCTCTATCTCTCACTATCTATCACTATCTATCACTATGACACTGCAGCAGCAGCACTGACAGTTATATATATATAAAAAAAAAACCTGCACCCCCAAAAAAGGGGGGGTAGCAGACACAAATCTCTCTATCTCTCACTATCTATTACTATCTATCACTATCTCTCACTATCTATCACTATCTATCACTATGACACTGCAGCAGCAGCGACAGTTATTTATATATAAAAAACCCCTGCACCCCCAAAAAGGGGGGGTAGCAGACACAAAATATAGCTCTCTCTGTCACTATCTCTCTATCTCTCTCTATCTCTCTCTCTCTATCTCTCTATCTCTCTATCACACTGCAGCAGCAGCAGGAAGTCTCAGGAAGTCAGATCCAGGAAGCGTCCAGCACGCTACAAGCAGTGATCAAGTGATCAGGTAAGGTATTTGCAAGGATCAGGTAAGTATTAGCAAGGATCAGGTCAGTATCACGGCAGATAGGCACGGTGACCGCTCTGCACGCTACTCCAGACCGGAATGGCGTCTGCAGCGCAGTCACCGTTAGTTTAAATGTCGCGCCTTGGCTGTGATTGGTCCGTGGGTCCCACGGACCAATCACAGCCTTGGGGGCAGGTGGGGTGAGGGTGGGGTGAGGTGTCATCGTCACCGATGACCCCCTCATGCCCCCTGACGCCCGGCGGTGATTGACACCTGTGTTACCAAGCGTCTGATTCGCTGGTAACACAGGAAAACGCTGTGAATGGCTGTTCACACTGAACAGCCAATCACAGCGATCGCCGACGGGGGGGCGACATCGCAGCCCCCCCTGGGCATGCAGGGACATGTCTGCTGTCAGGGACAGCAGACATCGTCCCTCTGTCACTGCGTCTCGAGACGCAGTGACAGTTTAAAGTCATGACGTATATATACGTCATGTGTCGGGAAGTACTTCCCGGCCATGACGTATATATACGTCAAATGTCGTGAAGGGGTTAATGGGATTTTCACTTACATTCGCCGTAATTCGCCGTGAGTGTATACTCAATGCTTGTGGCGTGATTTTCGTGATTTTCGCCATGTGTCACCGTTTAGCAATCACCATCTTTTTAAGGTGAACTGGAATGTGATCTTATAAAAAATAATAAAGTGTTTTTTTTTTTAAATTTGGTGTAAAAAAAATCTGTAATTTTATTCTGTCAAGGGGCATGTTATTTTTATTAATGTGCTTGCTGCACATGAATATATATTTAATTGAAAATATTTTTTTTTACACATACACCAGCAGGGGGCGGGGAGACGCTCATTAATATTCACTGCACACTGGTCTCGCTCATTACATATGCATGAGCGGGACCAGTGCAGAGGCTCCCTATCCCCATCCCCTGCCAGCTCTCCCGGGGGGCAGCTTCTGCTGCCTGTGTCCCCGGGAGCCCTCCCCCCACACACACACAAACATTCTGGCGCAGGCAGGGAGGCTTCCATATCCCTGCCTGCCGCCATCCCCGGGGGTAAAAAAATCACCTTTAGGGGCAGCGAGCCCCTGCGGCATTGAATAGGGTGACAGAGAGGACTGGCAGCGAATGCTCCAGCCCTCCGAAGCACGGCGAATGTGCAGCTAATCCTAAACAGGATTCGCTGCACATGCCAAAAAAAGGGCATTGAATACTGCCCATTGTATGCCCAGAGTTATAATGAGTAGCACAATTTTATCTGACCACAGGACTTATCCCTACACTTGAACTGTCCCTTGGAACATTTATTTCTTTGGTGCAAGATATGTTTATAAATTAGATTGATCCCTGCATATGCACACATCTTAATAGCATGATATTCTTTCTACATGCCCTCAACATACCCTCACTTAAGTTAATTATTTATAATACTGAGATATTAAGAACGAATAATAAATGGTGCTAGTATCCTCACTTATAATCGATAATTTAATGTACATATTCATAAAAACATATATCACAAAATTGCATTTAAATAATAAATAATGAAACAAAAATAAAAAGGATGGTGATGTTTTCTCTTCCAACTGTAGTGGCTTGATAGAAGATGCTGACCTCCTGCTGTTATTGGAGCCAAAAGTGGAGATGTAGTTCACTTGGGAAGGAGAATGTCCCAGGTATAGCAGCAATTGTATGTTCAGAGGCTGGTCCAGTCTCTTCTTTTTTTTTAAGGCGGCAATCATTTACGCTGAAGAAACAGGTTGATTTTGTCATGTAAATGATTACCGCTTTAAAATAAAAATAAAAAAAGAGAGTAAACTCTCCCCAAATCTATCACTTTCTGTTTCTCACACCCTTTTACATTTGGCTCTAGTTCTCACCAAAGGAAGACAGCATTGAATAGGGCCCGGCGGCCATCTCCCCCGTGGGGAGATGGTCGCCGGCGATTGAATACCCCCCTTAAATCTCTTGCTCCTTCAAGAGATAAGAAAAAGCAAGGAAGACATTCATAAGGTATAGAGCGTTTTTTTTGTTTTGTTTTCAAATCTGGACCCTGAAATAGGTAACTCTGTTCTATAAAAAGGGGAGACAAAAGTGACTGTGCCTACTGGACATTATTCCATAGAGTTCTGGCTAGTCAACTATTTGGTGAGTCTTTTTGCGCTCTTGTTAAATCCCTATACACCAAACCCATGGCTACCTCCCCCTCCTTTCCCCTTGAAAGGGGGACCCGTCAGGGCTGCCCTCTTTCTCCCCTACTTTTTAATTTGGCACTTGAACCACTCCTCCGTTTTATTTCATTGTCTCCCCACTTAAGGGGTATCTCCATAGGCACTAGGGAGTTACGTACGGTGGCCTTTGCTGATGACGTCCTCCTTTTTTTTATCTAATCCCAAATATTCTGTCCCTTTTTTAATTGATACAATTAATAGATTTTCTTCCTTCGCTGGATTCTCAATTAATTTTCAAAAGTCCGAAGCTCTGGCCATATTTGGCCAGGCACGTGTAGGATGGTCCACCCCTTTTCCTTTTAAATGGGCCCCCTCTCACATCACTTTTCTAGGCATCGTCCTTCCACAACATCCCCATAACCTATATTCCTGTAACATTACTCCTGTCATTCACAAATAAAACAGGAACTTGCTGTCTGGCAAAATTTGCCTCTTAATTTTCTGGGGCGCTGTAACCTGTTTAAAATGGCTAGTTTCCCTAAGCTTTTGTATGTTTTACAAATGACCCCAATTCTACTTACTAAATGTGATCTGTCATCACTGAATGCTATGATTTCTAAATTTATTTGGAATCTTAAAAAACCTAGGATTAGCCTTTATAAATTAATGCAAACTACCCAAAGAGGTGGTGTCAACTTGCCAAATATTAAATATTACAATCTGGCCTGTCTTCTTCGTTTCGCAGTGGATTGGATTACTGACTCCAATGTATTTACAGATTTATCGCTAGACTCCCAGTTTTGCTACCCCCTCTCTCTTAGCTTTATTTTACATGCTAGACCCTCTCAATTACAATCTAACCATTATGACAACCTCCTCATTTCATCTACTGTCTATGCATGGAGACGTGCAAGGAAATCTCTTAAACTATTATTACTCCCTATCTCTCCCTTTAGTTGGTAACCTAGAATTTCAGAATGGCAAAGCCAGGTCTCCCTTTACCTCTTGGCGCTCTTCTGGCATTCTATCTCTACGACACTTATTGAATACTTCACACAAACCACTAACTTTCGACGAAGCCATGCCGCGCTTTCATTTGGCCCCTCAACATAAATTTTCCTTCCTCCAAGCTATGCACTACTTAAGATCCATTTTGCCCAAGCTAACACCTCAGGACATTATGAATCCTCTTGACTCCGTCATTCGCACCCGTACACATACTATATCTACACTATATGCACGAATACGCCCTGAATTGGATCCTGAATCAGACCTTCCGGGTCTTCAAAAATGGGCTTCACAGACCACGACCCTTGACCCTGACGCTATCTTATCCACATTCCTCTTAAATCTGAAACTCATCCCTGCTAGCTCTTATCAAGAAATGTCCTACAAGATCTTGCATAGGGCTTATCTCTCTCCTAAACGTCGCCATCTGATAGGCACTGCTGATACTTCTGACTGTCCAAAATGCCACTCACCTGGGGCGGACCTATATCAATTGCCTATGGTCCTGCCCTCATATACAAACATTCTGGAACACTCTACATAATTTTGCTGCCTCCTCATTGAAACTGTCCTTTCAATGTAGCGAATCCTGGGCTTTATTTGGATATGTAACAGATCAAATAACCGTCCCCAAACATGATGCTCCCTCCTTAGAGATGGCAACCTCTCGATTACTCTTCTTATTTACCATGGAGGCATCTCTTCATAAAGAATCCATGACCTCAGTCCTGTTCCAAGTATGGAACAAATATATTCAGACTCTGCCCCCCAGGACCAAAGAGGCCATCCAGACTTGCTTCCAGTCCACTTCATGGTACAATCTTCAACTTCTTCAGAATAAAACTCCTATAATTATCTAACTATTAGGCCTATGCTACTTTCCTACATGCTCTCTACTTTCCTACATGCTCTCTTCCTCCTTTCTCTCTCTCCTTTTCTTTGCTGGAAGGCTGGATCGGTCCGTGGATGGGTCATCAGCTTGGAGTTGGGAGCGGATGGTTGAGGTTGTCCTTTTTTTTTTTGTTCTTGTTTTTCTTTTTTTCTTTTTATGATTATATTTGATATCATTGACTGTTTTGGGTAACCCCTTCTCTAGCGACTGGTGATACCATTGGCTTCATACATGCCATTATCATTCCTGCACCAGTATTATGTCCGATACTATATCACCACTAGAGTTACCATGTCATGTTCTTTCCATTGTTCATGTATGTTATAGAAAATTTGAAAATGGTGAATTGTTCCTCTCTTGGTGCCTTTGTACTAACCTATTGTATGTACTCATTATGACTTGTGAGGATCAATAAAACATATTTTGGAGAAAGTAATTTAGAACAATATAAAACAATATGACGAGCCTCCAAGAAGATACTACCTGGAAATCTATTAAATCTGGGTAATCAAATTATTTAGGCATCATTAAAGGAAGGATAAGGAAGGGAATGATGAAAGAGTTCAAAAAGAGAAGGGATAATTTTGCAATGCATAATCTTATAATAATCAACCATAAACCCATCAAGCCCAGGAGCTGTTTGGGCATGCAATCCTGTAATAACATGTAATGGCCAGGTGACAATGAAAGAAGACAAGTCTCCACCACAAAGGGCTATTGAAGATTGGGTTCAAATGAAGTTACTGTACCCTGCAGAGATCTTTGTTGTAAAACTGAGAACACAGTAAAATCTTTGTGGATAAGGCCATACACCTACAGATTTATCTTCTGATCTGGCTGGTTGGAACAAAAACATGGTTATGGACGAGAGCAAATGACAGTTGACCATTTGCTTGGAAATGCTGCAAAACTGACAAACTGTAATTCGGAAATTACCAGATTTTTGTTCCAACCAGCCAGATCAGAAGATAAACCTGTAGGTGTATGGCCACAAAAGTCATAAAATGGAGAGTGATAAACAGCCAGCCAATCAGCTCCTACCTGACATGTCACAGACTGTGTTTGAAAAATATCAGGCAGGAGCTGTTTGGCTCGCTGTTTATCACTCTCCATTTTATCACTTTTGAAGCTTAGGGCATCTGGCCCTGTGTGTGAAAGCAAGAGCTTAAGTTATGAAACTCCTACTATTCCAAGATTTAGCAGTGTTGGCAAGAGGAACTCCAATTCACTGATTCCTGTAAAATATTCGATTTTAGACTAATCAAGTCTCTACTTAGCATGTGAAGCCAGAAACGTGTAAAGAAGCTGGTGTGCATTTTGTAGGCCGAAAGAGTGTTGCTAAAAGGACTATCAATAGGATTGACAGTGTGAAGGTCAACATACATTACGTCGACCACTGAAAGTCGACAGGGATAAGGGCGACAAATGAAATAGGTCGGAAGATCGACACAAGCATCAGGTCGACAGTTAAAAGTTCGACATGAGTTTTCACATTTTTTTTTATAAAAAACAGGCGGTACTTCATTCCCTACTATCCACTAGGGCACAGAGAGAGCATAGAACAGTGTGCTGAGAGAGGCAATGTGTCCGAAGTATGGCGAGGGGGTGCTGTACACTGATATGAATGTCGACTTTGGTCGACATTCGGCTCAAAAAAACTGTGAAAACCTCAAGTTGACCGTTTGACTGTCGACCTTCCCATTGTCCACCTAATGCTTCTGTCGACCTGACCCTGTGGACCCTAGGCCTGTTGACCTATTTCATGTGTCGACTTAAGCCCTGTCGACCTTTACTGGTCCGCCTAATGTATATTGACCTTCATACTGTTGACCCTATGACCCATACCCCTAATCAATGTTAATATTGATTAAAGAAAAATCTTTCTCCTTAGTAATCACAAAATATATAGTAACAGCGGGCCCATTATTATTTATAATATTATTGTGCACGTGATGTCTGTATTGTAATGTATTAAGCCTACACAAGTGAAGAGTGGCGGCTGATAAAGAGTGATAAAGGACCAGCCTGAAATATGGCAGTTAGGATGGAATGGGATTATTGGGTCGAACACATGTGGGTTGACAGTCATTAGGTCGACACCATTAGGTCGACTTACTGCAAGGTTAACAGGTGTGTAGGTCAACATGGCTCAAGGTCAACAGGTGTCTAGGTCGACATGGGACATGGTTGACAGGTTCTAGGTCAACACATGCGTTAGGTCGACATGGGTTAGGTCAACGGTCAAAAGGTCGACATGGGGTTTTTCACTTTTTTTTGTCCTGAATTTCGACACAGTTTTAAGTGCACCACTGCGCTCGCCATGCTTTGGGCACGGTGTCTTGCTACGCTTGGCACACTATTTTGTTCTCCCACCATGCCCTAGTGGATAATAGGGCATGAAATACCGCCTGTCGGCACATGTCTGCTCAAAAAACAGTGAAAAACCCCATGTCGACCTAACGCATGTGTCAACCTAGAAACCTGTTGACCTTGTCCCATGTTGACCTAGACACCTGTCGACCTTCAGCCATGTCAACCTAGACATCTGTCGACCTAACGGTGATGACCTAATGACTGTCGACCATCATATGGTTGACCCATTGACCGTATCCCGATAGGACATGATTGGATGGTCTTTCATCGCTCTTTATCACTCTCCACTTTATCATTTGTTAAGGCTTAATACTTTTGTGCCTGGATCCCTGGGTCACTTACAGCCCTCTCCTCCTCCTATCTCGCCTCTGGTCAGGAAGCTCTGTGCTATCCTGCTCATATTCAGGCTACCGGGTTCTTCCTTCTGTGCTGCTGCACATGAGAAACAGCCCGTGATGTCAGTGGGATTCAATATTGAATCCCGGCGGTCGGGATCCTGGCGTTCAGAATCCCGACGCCGGAATCCCGACAGTCGAAATGCCGACAAGAGGGGGACGTGGATCGCCCCACGCAGCGGGCTCGCTGAGCTCGCCACGCAGCGGGCCCGGTACCTCGCTACGCTCGGCACACTAATTTATTCTCCCTCCAGGGGTGTCGTGGACACCCCAGGAGGGAGAAAGTGTCGGCATTTCGACCGCCGGGATTGTAACTGCATCCCTGTCAGTGTGCTTCAGGCCAGAGGGCCACTTTAACAGAAGGGGCCTGTCTCCTGTTTGGCCCTTAATCCTATTCTGCCTTTTTTCATAGTCACTACCTTCACTCAGATTTTTCTGACCTCTGACAGGCATGGTGTCATACTTGAGTTCATCCTTCATCCTTTTTTTACTTGGGCCTATTGCCTCCACTTTTAGAGGATTTGCAAGAAAGCATCCTTTTCTTACACAAGTTTCAGCAAAAGTCTCTAATTTCTCTCCTTGGCTACAGTTCCTATATGGCATTTCCCTCACCCAACTACCCTCCTTTGAATAAATATTAAATGCTGCAGCAAGACATGGCTCACCATGGCCTCCAGAATCCAATTAATCTTACCTACACAGCACACCTACGTCTCAAATTTCACCTCAAATGTCCTTCTTTAAGATCTATCTGTGACCAGTACTGTGCTCATTCGGTGGCTCCTTGCTCATTGACGAAGGGAGTCTGCCCCTGGCCCTGCTGCCGGGACCAGTCGCTCACTGCTTCTCCCAGACCATGAAACAGTTTGTGGTCCCTGTACAGTGCAGACACTAGGTGCCAGGACTGGCGCATGCGCAGTATTGGCGACGGTAGTACGCATGCGTATACTCCCAGCTTCTATGGGCTGTTTCGGCTGCAACCCATACAAGCCAAATTGGAGCAAGGCAGGGAGAGGCTTCCTAAAGGAAGCCAACACCCACCCGTGCAATGTGGATGGAAAGCTGTCCTGTGCGAGGCAGCGGCTCAGCAGTACAGGCAGCGCGGCCGAGGAGTACCTGCCAGTGTACCACCTGCTTCTGGCTGGTCACTGTGCCGTGAGCCACCACCGCTGAGCAGGAGAGGTCCAGGATGGGCGAGTATATGGCTGAGCACCAGCGGGGGAGGCAGGCCCTGCCTTTCCATCCCTTCTGTGATTTGTGACCCCCTCCCCCTTTGGGCGAATCTCCAGCAGTGAGGGCGGATGCCTTGCCACCCCTAGCAGGCGCCCCCCATAGGCCCGTGCCTCACGGCCTAGTGGGTAATCCGGCCCTACTAAGCAGACCAACACACTCTCACAGTTGACCCTCACTACACTCTGAACCAAACCTTCCAATCCTGTTTAAACTGTGTCTGCTTCTAATTAGTATGTAAGTTCTATCTGTTAATTCAATCTACATGATGAGCCTAATTCTAATCACTTTGCTTCGGAAGAAATGTTTTAGTGCTGCGCATGTGCATACGCTGGGTGCGAGCTGGCACGGCAAACTACTAGTTCAAAATCCAATTGGCAACCACCAGGGCGGGCGGGGGCTCAGGGTGACGGTGAGGGTACACATCCATGGGAACGCCCAGCATTTCATGGATGTTCCCATGAAAACGCTGGGTTTTGTGTGCACCTTCTAAATCCTTTGAAGATTTTGCCCCTGCATCCAAGGAATGGATGTTTATGCAGAACATCCATTTGCAGCCATGTGGCAAACTTGGCAAATGATGAGGGGGGGCGGCTGTATGAGTAGTGGGCGGCGTTACAACTACACGCAGCGCTGCGTGTGGACTAGAATAAGGTCTGATATGTCTACTTCCTCCATTCACCAACTCTGTGTGGGGCTGTGGCACCATATATCATTAATCTCTGATTATAAGTCATGACATTGCTAAGCACCGCTGCATATATTATATTAAAATACATTGGTGATTCTATATATAAAAAAATCCTAATATTGTTAACTCATTTTTACTTATCGAATTCTATTGATAATGGAAACCATTGAAATGCCTTTATTGTTTAATTCACTTTCTCCAGTTACTAAGATGATTTTGTTTTCGGTTTATAATTTTTTTTTAATAAATAAAACATTTTCTATAACTTGGTTTGTTTGATTTCAATTTTACAAGTGATCTCAAACAGGTCACTGACATGGAAAGGACAGAACACCTTGCAGGGCATTCCGTAGAACAGGGTGTTGGCATACTATAAATCTCCACACCTTACTCCTTATATTTCAGAAATATGTTTAATACAATTGCACAGGAATGCTGAAGATCAAGTCTGCAGCTATGAAGTGGTAGCAGGAGCTCCCTTATCTGAGGACACAGTGCACCCTAGTGGATCTCGTAGCTAATGCCATTTAAAAAATAACATTTTCATTCAGAAAAACGTTGGGTGACATTCTATGGGATGTGTTGTTTTTTTTTTGCGATTTTTTTCGCAAAAACTGCCGAAATCGCTTGTTTTTCCATTTTTGCATATTTAATGAGCTGCGAAAATGTGAAAAAAGTGCGATTTTGGGCAACAAATTTGACATTCTGGAAATGCGATGGCTGTTTTTCGCAGCACATCGCATCCAGATGTTTTCATATTGAAAAGTATACAAATCGCATATTTAATGGTATGCGTGTGTCTAAAATTCGCCCAAAAATCAGACCAGGTTCTGATGGGCGAATTAGCCAGAACCCTGCACAGATCATTGAGATCTGTGCAGGGTTCTGTTGGAAAAAAAGGGTTAAACAGTTAAAATTAAAAAAAGAACTGCGCGGGGTCCCCCGCCAGAGCATGACCAGCCCCGGGCTCATTGAGCCGGTGCTGGTGACGTAAAATCACGGTCCCCGACAAATAGGGGTCCCCTTGATTTAATGCAACCAGCACCAGGCTCAAGGTCCGGCGCTGGTTCCCAAAATACGGGTGACAAAATGACTAGGGGTCCCCCGCATTTCAAGAACCAGCACCAGACCCAACCAGCCAGCAAGGTAATGCCACAGCCGGGGGACACATATTATATAAGGTCCCGCGGCCAAAGCATTATCCCCCTGCCTGGTCAGCATGGGCAGGGGTCCTGGGGAAGTGGGGACCCCCCCAAAGAAGGGGTCCCCCCCTCCAGGACTTACCAGCCCATGCTGAAAGTCCAGGGCTGTCCCCGATGCCCCTGGGCGGTGGGTATCGGGCTGATGAAAAGTGTAAAAAAAGAATAAAAACTATTGTCTTATACTGTAGAACTATGAGTCCCAGCAAGCCTACCCCGCATGCTGGGACTTTGAGAACCACAAGTCCCAGCATGCGGGGCACTAAAGTGTGGAACTGTAGTTCCACAGTACAAGAAATAGTTAAATAAAACACACACTGACACCCAGAAAAAATAAACGTTTAATACATCCACAGCCCACACATACTGATACTTACCTACCTTGAGCCCGTGGGTCGGTCCCTGGATCTGGGCTGGTAAGTCCTGGAGGGGGGGACCCCTTCTTTGGGGGGGTCCCCACTTCCCCAGGACCCCTGCACATGCTGACCAGCCAGGGGGATAATGCTTTGGCCGCGGGACCTTATATAATAAGTGTCCCCCGGCTGTGGCATTACCCTGCTGGCTGGTTGGGTCTGGTGCTGGTTCTTGAAATGCGGGGGACCCCTAGTCATTTTGTCCCCCGTATTTTGGGAACCAGCGCCGGACCTTGAGCCTGGTGCTGGTTGCATAAAATCAAGGGGACCCCTATTTGTCGGGGACCGTGATTTTATGTCACCAGCACCGGCTCAATGAGCCCGGGGCTGGTTATGCTCTGGCAGGGGACCCCGCGCAGTTTTTTTTTTTTATTTTAAATTGCGATTTCCTGCAAATGTGCGATTTTCAGACCTGAAAATCGCACATTTTCAGGACTAAAGAAATCGCATCAAATCGCACCTATTCGCACTATTTGGGCCGTTTTTCGCATCTCATTAAATACGCGAAAAACGGCCCAATCTTGCGATTTTCAAAAGTGCGATTAGGTGCGATAAAAAACATGCGGATTTTACCGCAACACATAGAATGTCACCCGTTATAACAGAACATCAACACCCAGGGTGAAATTTAATAGGATGAGAGATTCAGAAAGTGAGAGATTTGGTAAGAAATCACCAGGTTTTTTTGTTTTTTTTTAAAGCGGCAATCATTTACACTGGAAAGTTTGATTTTGAATTGTAAATGATTGACGCTTTAAAAAAAAAAACGTGATGATTTCTTACCAAATCTCTCACTTTCTGAATCTCTCATCCTGTTAAATTTCACCCCCAATATCAATGAAAGCTGTAATATAGTTGATTAATTCTGATTCTTAATAAAATCTACAGGCTTAATTAGGAATAAAAGCCTCATTATCATATTATAATGGAACCGTCCATGACCTCAAGTAGGAAAACATTTGGCACTGAGGTCATGGGTTCAAATCCCACGATGGCTCTAACTGTGCAGAGTTTGTATATTCTCCCTGTGCTTGCGTGGGTTTCCTCCGGGTACTCCGGTTTCCTCCCACAATCCAAAAATATACTGGTAGGCTAATTGGCTCTCAACAAAATTAACCCTAGAATGTCTGTATGTGCGTGTACATGTGGCAGGGAATATAGATTGTAAGCTCCACTGGGGCAGGGACTGATGTGAATGTTCAACTATTCTCTGTACAGCGCTGCGGAATATGTGTACGCTATATAAGAAACTGTTAATAAATAAATAATAAGTTTGTTCTTAGATGCTGGTTAATGACCCTACTCCTACCTGTATTACAGTATATAAGGTCCACGGCAGGAAACAGTTTCTTCTGCACTCCTCATGACTGGTGATGATTAGGCAAATGGCAAGATTCCCGAGGAGACCGGTCTGCAACAGTGCCTATGTCATCCCCTGCCTCTTTCTGTGTCATTGCATACAGTAGCTTCAGATTGTCACTGCAGTCACTTTTCAAAATACCTGCTGAATACATATGGTCATTTGAATGGTATACGTTCATTAGGTCAACAGCACTAAGGTCGAAATGCATGGGGTCAACTACTATAGGTCGACATGCATCGACATGTTGGAAGGTCGACAGGGTCATTAAGTCGACACTAGCATTATTTCGACATGGTCTAGGTCGACAGTCAAAATGTTGACATGGGGTTTTTCACTTTTCTTTAATGGACAAGTGCCGACAGGCGGTATTTTATGCCCTACCATCCACTAGGGTGTGGTGGGAGGATAAAAAAATGTGCCGACATGAACTGTGTCGACATATGGGATAAAAAAAAGGAAAATTCCCATGTCGAACTTTTGACTGTTGACCTTGCCCAAGTCGACCTAATGCTTGTGTCGACATAATGTGCCTGTCGACCTAACCCCAGGTCGATCTTCAGACCTATCAACCTTGATGCATGTCCACCTATAGTGGTCAACCCAATGCATGTTGACTTTTGTGCTGTCGACCCTCTGACCCATACCCTTTTGAACAGGATGCCGACTGCCATCTAAACACCAGCGCTGAAAGGAGCAGGATACCGATGCTAGAATAACGAAAACTGGCAGGGGGTTAGGTTTAGGCGTGGAGTGGGTATGATTCATTGGGTCGACCAATCATAGGTCGACAAGCATTGGGTCGACCACTGAAGGCCAACATGGCTTAGGTTGATAGGTTGATACCTGGAATCAGTCGACATGTCTAAGGTTGACATGGATGGTAGGTCAATACACTAGCATCGGCTAGGTCAACAGTCAAATGGTTGACTGGGGTTTTTCACTTTTTTCATCACGAATGTCGGCATGGTCGACATGGACACCATATCGGTGCACAGCGTCCCCTTGCATAGCTCGCTGCTCTTGCCATTTTTCGGGCACTGCGAATCATTGTTCTTTTTTAACACCTGTGGATGCCTACTATGGACATGATGAGTATTATTTATTTTCACAAGTACCCTGAGGATTTCTACTGGAGAAGAGGAGAGGCCTATGGTGGACCCGTAAGGTAAGTTTGTATGGGTAATTGTAGTATGTATTAAAGTTATATTATTGTACATGCATGTGTCTTTTAATGGTACATTGGTTTTGTTGTAAAACGACAAGAACCTTCAGGACCCTTAACGCCCCGCATGTTGGGACTTGTGGTTCACCAAGTCCCTGCATGCAGGGGAGACTTACTGGGACTTGTAGTTCCACAACAAAACCCAATGTTTATAATTCTATTTTTTTTACACTTTATATACCATCAGCCTGATGCCTACTGCCCAGGGGCACCAGCGAAAGCCCCAGGCTTCAGTTCCGGACCAAGGGTGCCCTGGAGGGTGGGATCCTTTATTGGGGGTCCCCACTCCCTCAGGGTCCTGGTGCAGACTGACCAGCTACACGTTTGGTTCTCTGTCTCTCTGACACTGTCTAACCTCTCTCCCTGACAATATTTGTATCTCCCTCATTTTGTTCCTGACTCTCTGCCTGACATTGTTTCTCTCACAAATTTCCTAAAACTCTCTTTCTCTCTCTCTCTCTGACACTTTCTCTCTCTATGACACTGCCTCTCTCACTCTCTTCCTGACACTCTCTTTCACATTGTCTCTCTCTCCTTCGCTTTCTTCCTGACTCTTTCTGTGACACTCTCTCTCTCATGCTGTCATTGTCTTATGCTCTCCCTCACTCTCTTCCTGACTCTCTCTGACACTGGGCCTTATTCTAGTTCACTCTTTCTGACAAAATCCTTCTTAGATGGACAAAACCATGTGCACTGCAGGGGAGCAGATGTTACTTGTTCAGAGAGAATTAGATTTGAGTGAGTTATTTTGTTTCTGTGCAGGGTAAATACTGGCTGCTTTATTTTTACACTGCAATATAGATCTCACTTTGAAGTAAAACCCCACCCAAATCTAATTCTCTCTGCACAAGTAACATATGCCCCACCTGCAGTGCACATGGCTTTGTCCATCTAAGAAGGATTTTGTCAGAAAGAGTGAACGAGAATAAGGCCCACTGTCCATCCTCTCTCCCTGTCATTATCTTTCTCTCCTTGATTCTCTTCCTGACTATATCTCTCTCTGTAATACTATCCCTCTTCCTGACATTGTCTCTACCTCAATCTTCCTCTCACACACACACACACACACACACACACACACACACACACACACACACACACACACACACACTCTCTCTCTATGCCACTGTGTTTGTCACTCTTTCCTGGCACTTGCGCTCCTCTCACTGACACTGGCTCTCTCTTTCCCACATTCTCTTCCTGACACTCTGCACTGTCTCTCCTCTCATCCTCACTCTCTTCCTGACATTGTTTCTCTGACACTGTTTTTCCTCTCTCTCCCTTATGCTGTCTTTCTCCGATACTGTCTCCCCTCTATCTCCCTGACACTGTCAATCTTTTTCCATCTCTTCCTAACACTGTCTCTCCCTTATACTGTCTCCCTCATTCTCTCCCTGCCACAGTCTCTCTCTTCCCCTGTTTCTCTCCCTGACACTGCCTCTCTTTTTCTCTCCCTCACTCTTTCACAGGCATCTCTCTCTAAACCTTCTTATAGTAAGACAGAGAAATATATGATCATTACCAGGCCATTAACAACCACTGAAAAAGAAATCAGCGATATCAGTCAATATAATTTTTAACTGCACCTGGCTGTAAGTTCTCCAGGAAACTATAACAGGGGCCACTGCTTGAGCACATTCCAAAACTAACTAGTTTTAATCAGGGCTCATTGTTACGTAACCTTGCAGGATTACTTAAATTGCAAATGAAAAAGATTGCCTTGAGTGTTATGCCATTCTAGCTGACGGATCATGTTATGAACAACTTTTGACAAAATTTATTTGACAAGAGTGAACTGTGAATGTATTATTTTATCGACAATTAAGGAAGTCTCTAGTTCTAGAACATCTGGAAAATCCTGTCCTATAATCCCTGCTAAACATTTACAAAAGATTCAGTAACCCTCTATGTAAACCCATTGTTCCAAATTGAATGTGCCACATTGCACCTTGCACAGTGTACTATTATAACTTTTCTACAATCTTGCCATACTATCACCCTAAAAATGTTGGTACAGGTCGAGTATCCCGTATCCAAATATCCGTTATCCGAATTATTCCGAAAACCAGACATTCCAGAAAGTGAAAAAAAAAATATTTTTTGCTAAAAACTCACTGGGGACATTTGTAACAGCATCACTGGGGACATGATATGTAACTGGCACTATACATGTGCAAGACAATGATTGCTTGGCATTCAAATTCAGTGCTGAGATAGTACACACATTTTGTTTCACGTTTTGAAACCTTGTTTTTTGAACAAATAAAATATATTTGTGTGTATTTTATGTGGTAATAAAATATATTTGTGTGTATATTATGTGTTTATACAGCATAAATGCAAGATACTTCAAAATACATAATTGAAATATTAAAATATTCCGAAATACGGAATAATCCGCTATCCAAAATTCTCCTGGTCCCGAGCATTTTGGATAAGGGATACTCAACCTGTAGTTACTCAGACCTGATCACACACCTGTGAATTCGCAGGCTGGTCGATAATCAATTGACTGCGCATGTGTACGGCTCATAGTATGCATGCACTAGGCCAGCCTGTGAAAAATCCAGCGTTTAGTTTTCGCTGGCCGTACGCAAGTTGACTGACAGGAAGTCAAGGAAAGCGCAGGCATTCCCAAGCATTTTCTAGAGGGTGTGTGAGATGTCAGCTCAGAGCCCATCAGCATATTTCTATCAGACTGACCGAGTAGGTTCTGGGTTATGCACAGACTGCACACACTGGAAAATATGGTTTTTGATGGTGAGGAGTTACAAATGGATTTGCAGCAAATCGCAGGCCTTGGATACTTTTGCAAGCTTTTTTGCAGGCTTCCACAGGGCGGGATTTCACTCTGGCTGGGCGGCGATAACCTGATCGCAGGGCTCTACAAATTAGCACCCCAGCAATTAGGTGGGAATAACCCCCATTATATTGGATTTTTTGTCTATCAATCAGCCTTATGTTGCCTATTGGCCATTTCCTGTCATTATTCACTTGTGTTGTGTAAATTAAACTTTTTCATTTAAGAAGTTAGGCAAAAGTACAGTAATGACTTGCACTGCAGCTATAATTCTTGATACTGACTGGATGGTTCATTCCAGGGTTTTAACAGGTTTACATGGTAGATTTGTACCTCCCTCCTTCTACCCTCATGTCGGACCCTGTAATTGACTGGTCCCACTGCCTCTATGATCTCATAAGGGCCCCGCCATTGTGCATACATTTTGCTGTCTGTGGTGGGTACAAGCACTTATACTTTGTCTCCTGGGTTAAAGGACCAGTTGAGGTAATGTCATAACTTTGCTTCTGTCGATGTTGAGCCCTTTCCATGTGTTCGTTCAGAAGTGGCGCAATCTGCCTTAGACTGGCTGTCTCCCATAGAGGAGCTCAAAGGTGTCACGACCACTGGACACAAGCGGCGCTTACTGGTCTGGGTCCACCGTCGGGGTCTTAGGCCCCTTCATGTTGGTACCGGCCGGAGGAGTTCTGCTGGTGTGTCCTAGTGGCCGTGCCTCTCATCTCCTTCCTGGTATCGTGGGTCTCCATTCCCGGGTGCCATGTTGGCTTGGCCCTGTGTCTCATAGTGTGCCGCCATCTTTCCGCGGCTGCCCAATGGCTTTCTCTCTGTCCTTTCCGCTCGTCCAATCAGGAGCAAGCCCGGGGGATTTAATCCCTCACCTGACACTCAGCAGACGCCAGTGCTTTGCTATCTCTCCCAGGAGGTTACCTGCGACCTGTGCTTCCCAGTGTGCTGCTGAGCCAGCGTCTTGCTTCCAAGCTCTCCCAGTGTGCACCAGCGTTCCCACACCTGCATGCTTCTGAGCTCCTGCTTCCAAGATCTCCCAGTGTGTACCGGCACCAGCGTTCCCACACCTGCGTGCTTCTGAGCGCCTGCTTCCAAGATATCCCAGTGTGTACCGGCACCAGCGTTCCCACACCTGTGTGCTTCTGAGCTCCCTGCTTCCAAGATCTCCCTGTGAGTACCTGCACCAGTGTCCCCGCACCTGTGTGCTTCCAAGACTGTGCTCTAACAATCTCCCAGTGAGTACCTGCACCAGTGTTCCCGCACCTGTGTTCTTCCAAGACTGTGCTCTAACAATCTCCCAGTGAGTACCTGCACCAGCGTCCCCGCACCTGTGTGCTTCCAAGACTGTGCTCTAACAATCTCCCAGTGAGTACCTGCACCAGTGTCCCCGCACCTGTGTGCTTCCAAGACTGTGCTCTACAATCTCCCAGTGAGTACCTGTACTCGAACCCCATACCTGTGTGCTTCCAAGCCTGCCCTCTCCGCTGATCTCCCAGTGTGTACCTGCAGCGGCGCTGCCGTATCCGTGTGTCTCCAGCTCTGCTGCTCCGCTGATCTCCCAGTGTGTACCTGCACCGGCGCTGCCACATCCGTGTGTCTCCAGCTCTGCTGCTCCGCTGATCTCCCAGTGTGTACCTGCATCGGCGCTGCCGCATCCGTGTGTCTCCAGCTCTGCTGCTCCGCTGATCTCCCAATGTGTATCTGCACCGGCACTGCCGCATCCGTGTGTCTCCAGCTCTGGTCTTCCAGGGTGTTCGGACATCAGCGCTCTTGCCTCTGTGTATCCTCAGGCCTGCTGCTTCAGTGATCTTCCAATGTATACCTGTACCAGCTTCACAGCACCCGTGCATCTCCAGTGATCTCCCAGTGTGTACCTGTACCAGCTTCACAGCACTTGTGCATCTCCAGGTTGCATCTCCAGTGATCTTCCAGTGTGTATCTGTACCAGCTTCACAGCACCTGTGCATCTCCAGGTTGGATACTCCAGTGATCTCCCCGTGTGTAGCTGTATCAGCTTCCCAGCATCCGTGTATCTCCAGGTTGGATGCTCCAGTGATCTCCCAGTGTGTACTAATGTTCCTTAACTTGTTCCATGTTTCTAAGTATTAATACCTGAGACTGTATTACTTTAATAAAGAGGTATTATTCATCTTGGCCTATGCGTAAGACTTATATTAAGCCTGCTACCTTCCAACCCTCAGAGTGCCCCTTAGCTCCTGGCCCGCAAGCGGACTCACAAAACCCACGAGTCCTGACAGAAGGGACTAAACTCTGCAGAGGATTGGGGTACTTCTCTAACTGCAAACACCAAGTAAGGTAGGAGCAGATCCCAATCTCGTTTTTCTTGAGACACTGCCCTCTTTATCATTTGCTTAACAGTTTTATTAAATCTTTCTACAAGGCCATATGTTGGGGTACACTGAGGTGGTAATCCTGTCTACTTTTACCAAATGGCACAAATCCTTCATGAGTCTAGACACAAAAGGGTTACCTTGGTCCGTTAAGACCTCTTTCAGTATCCCTAAGCTGTTATACATGGTTAGTAGCTCTCTGGCAATAGTGCCAGATTTCATATTGCGCAGGGGTAAAGCCTTGGGGTACCTGGTGGCATAATCAACTACCACCAATATGTTTTGGTGCTCTCAAGCAGATTTTTCCACTGGCCCTATCAGATCCATACCAATCCGCTCAAAAAGCACGTCAATTATAGGGAGTGGTACCAGTGGTGCCTTAAACTCTGGCCGTGGGGCTGTCCTCTGGCACACTGGGCACTCTTGACAATACCTCTTAACGGATTCATAGATGCCGGGCCAAAAGAACCTTAGCTGGATGCATTGGAGTGTTTTCCCTTCCCTCAGATGGCCACCCCACAAATGCATATGTGGGGCTTCTAATACCGACCGCTCCAGTTTTCGGGGAACTAAGAGCTGATCTACCCTTTTCCCTTGTACAGTAGCAACATGATATAGCAAATCATTTAAAAAAAATAAGGTACACCCTCTGATGGTAAAGCATTGATTATCCTGCCATTAACCACTTTAACAGTCTCAATGGCATTTATTAAATTTCTATCATCGTGTTGATCTCTCCCAAAGTCGTGTAGTGATATCTGTTCACCAACTGGGTTCCACTAAGACTCAATCTCTTGGGGTGGTTCAAGACTGGCAGCATCTCTCCCAGATGTCAAGCTTTGGTAGTCTTTGGTCTGTGGCCCTTGAGTTGCTTCAGTGGCCGTGAGTTTGTTGCTGTCATGTCAGTTAACCAGCTCCTGCAGCAAGAGAAAGTCCTGGCCCTGAACAGATAAGGTGGCCTGGAGGTCACTGCCACTACCACCCTTAATGAGCAGCCTTGAATGGTCAGAGGTAGGTAGACATGTGGGCACTCCACATCACCATGGATGCACAGCACCCGGACAGGAGTCTGGACTTTGTCAGCTCAAGGATGAACCACGTTGGCTTCAACAATGGTGAGCTCACTGCCGGTGTCCACCAGGGCCCAGATCTCTCAAACTTCCAACTGGACCAACACCCGTAACAGGGAGGTCTCTGCTTGGGATACACCCACAGCTGTCATGCTGATCAATGGCCGAACCGTTTTCCCACCACTGCAACCATTGGCACTCCTTGTTTTGAGCAGTCCCGTTGCACATGACCAGACTCACCTCACTCAAAGCACACTAAGGGAGGTGGAGCCATTGATTTAACCACTGGGACCCGAGTTCTGGGCTTCGGTATTGGCACATAACCTGACCTGGCTTTATTCAGCTTTACCAATGTCAGATGCCACTCAATCACCACTGACAACTCCTCAAATGTATGGGAGTCCTCCTGAAGGGCCCACTGCTGCACCGATCCTGGTCCAGTGCAACTATCTCCAAAATCCTCACTGCATAGTTTTTATCCTTGGTGCTTGCATTCTCCACCACTTGTGACAATAGTATAGATGCCTATGATGAAGATAGCTTTGTTGTACAGTACTCAACTCAGGTGGCGACTGAGGAATGTCTAAGATGTCACCTCCACACTTTCACTTGTGAGGCTGGAAAGTGGTTATTGGTGGCAGTTTTTTTTTGTTTTTTGTTTTTTGGGAGGGGGGGGGGGGGCTCAGTAGATTGAGGTTTTGCCCAGGGTGCTGTGAAACCTTACACCAGCTGTTATGCGAAGGGGACCCCTGCCGGACCCTAACTCCGTTGCCTCAGACAGGAGTCAGCAGCTGTGTGCAGAGCTAGACTTCACCTGGGCCCGTCTCGGCTGGGGAGCGAGTTAGGCCCGCTCCGCTCCGCTACAGGCAGGTCTTAAGGGTGGACAACACCAGCTGCTGAGGCCAGGAGAGCGCAAGGGCAAAGCTAACTACACCTACAGAAGGCAGGGGGACCCCGGACGCCTGGCGTGTACTAAACGTAACAATACGTGAAGATGGTACTAAATGTAAATGGTGAACAAGGAAGCAACAATGCTACAAAGATGGGATAATATCACAACAACTGAGGGCAACAATGCCGAAGATGGAATATAAAGATAAAAGATACAGCTGGCAGCAATGCTTCTAACCAGGTGGAATATAGAGCTAGAAAGCACTGACAACCAGGTCCTCTGATGACACTTATCTGTAGCCGGACACAGGTAAACGGGACACGGCACGAGGAACAGCACGAGGCACGACACAGAACGGGAAGGCACAGGACTGCAGAGTACTTCTGGAACCAGGAACACCAAGACACACTAAGGTATGACCAAAGCTATAACCGGCGTCTGTTCCCAGCAGACGCCAGCTATTTATTTGAATCTGCCGCCTGTGATTGTGCTGACGTCAGCCGCGCTGACGCCGCACGCTGCTTGGAGACTCGAGAGCGTTGCCCAGCAACGCCCCGACGTCCAGCAGCCGGAACCACGGAGCCGGAAGCTCGGGGCGTTGCTAGGCAACGCCCCCGACGCTCCCCCGGCGCTCCATCTCCGCCGCCCGTCCCGGACGTGACATCACGCAGAGGCGCTCTGGGACGGCGGCGGCTGACAGTACCCCCCCCTTGAGGAGAGGTCAACCGACCTCCAAGTCCTGGCTTCAACGGATTTTGCTTATGAAATAATTGTTTTAAAGATGGAGCGTGAAGGTCCTTGTCCGGGACCCAGGACCTTTCCTCAGGTCCATAGCCCTTCCAGTGGACTAGAAAGAACAAACGCCCGCGAGTGATTCTCGAATCCAGAATACTATCGATCACAAACTCCTTGATGCCTTGACGAATTACTGGGGCCGGCCTGTAAGCACGTGGCCGATGGGCAGGTTTAAGCAATGAGGCATGGAACGTGGGATTGACCTTCAGAGAGCGTGGAATCTGGAGTCGAAAGGCCACAGGATTGATCCTCCTAATGATCCTGTAGGGACCGATAAAGCGAGGACCCAACTTCTTGGATGCCTGATGGATATTAATATTCCTGGTGGATAGCCACACCCAGTCTCCGACTTTAAACGAACAAGGTCTCCTGTGACGGTCGGAGAAGCGCTTTGCGGCCGTGGTCGCAGAGAGGAGAGCCCTACGGACCATAGCCCAGATACTTCTCCTACTGGTCAGGATCAAACGAATTGGCCCGAGGGTGGAAACCATAGTTACACAAAAATGGAGACATTTTGGTGGCAGAATGCCAGCCATTGTTGTAGGCAAACTCTGCGAATGGCAGATTTTCCACCCAATCCTGTTGGGACTTTGATACGTAACACCGCAGGAACTGCTCGAGTGTCTGATTCACACGTTCCGTCTGCCCATTAGATTGTGGATGATAGGCCGAAGATGGACTGAGCTTAATCTGTAACGCAGAACACATAGACTTCCAAAACTTGGCCACAAATTGAACGCCCCTATCTGAGACGATATCAGTAGGAAGACCATGCAAGCGAAAAATGTGGCATAAAAACAAAGAGGCCAACCTTTCCGCGGAAGGTAAACCAGTCAAGGGGACAAAATGTGCCATCTTACTGAATCGGTCTACCACCACCCAGATGGAATCACAACCCCTGGATAATGGTAAATCAGTTATAAAATCCATGGAAATGTGTGACCATGGCCTCCGGGATATTGACAAGGGAACCAACTGACCAATGGGCGAAGAACGGGGAGTCTTATTCCTGGCACAAACGTCGCAGGCAGCTACCCATACCTTGACATCCCTTCTCATGGTGGACCACCAGACAGCTCTTGATAACAAAGATAACGTTTTATCACTGCCGGGATGACCCGCTGATTTACATTGATGAAACTCCCAAAAAATTTTTTTGCGGAGCTCAAAAGGTACAAAGAGTTTACCTTCTGGCACGGCCTTCGGAGCCGAAGCTTGTGCCAACATGACTTGATCCATAAGGCTATGAGTAACCCCAGCAATAATACAAGAGGCAGGAATAATAGACTCTGGTTGTAAATGCGGTTCTTGGACAGCGGAAAAACTTCTAGAAAGAGCATCGGCAACGACATTTTTTGACCCTGGCCTATAAGTAATAATGAAATTAAATCGGGCAAAAAATAATGTCCACCTAGCCTGCCTCGCATTGACTCTCTTGGCTGATTGGAGATATGCCAGATTTTTATGATCTGTTATGATGGTAACTTGGAACCTGGCCCCCTCCAGCCAATGTCGCCATTCCTCTAAGGCTGCTTTGATGGCGAGAAGCTCCCGATTGCCGACATCATAATTACATTCCGCTGAGGAAAATTTCCGAGAAAAAAAAGCACAAGGATGTAAGAACCCATCCTGCCTATCCACCTGTGAGAGGACTGCCCCAATCCCTACTTCTGAGGCATCAACTTCCATGACAAAGGGTAATTCAGGATTGGGATGCCTCAGAACCCCGGCGGAAAGAAAGGCTGCCTTCAACTTACTAAAGGCGTTAACAGCGGCATCGGACCAGACTGAAGGATTGGCGTCCTTTTTGGTTAATGCAACAATGGGGGCAACAATATCAGAGAAGAATGGAATAAATCTCCTATAATAGTTAGCAAAGCCCAAGAACCTCTGAGTGGATTTGAGGTTAGATGGTTGAACCCAATCCTTAATGGCCTGGAGCTTTACTGGGTCCATTTGAAAACCCCGAGGGGAAATAATGTAACCCAGGAAAGAAATGCTCTCCACCTCGAACTCGCATTTCTCCAACTTGGCATACAAATTGTTCTCCCTCAATTTTTTTAGAACTGCGCATACATGCAAGCGGTGCTGCTCCAGTGATGGGGAGAAGATCAAAATATCATCCAGATATACTACGACAAAAACCCCCAAAAACTCCCTCAAGACGTCATTAATAAAATCCTGGAACACTGCAGGTGCATTAGCGAGACCAAAGGGCATAACCAAATACTCATAATGTCCCGAATGCGTATTAAACGCAGTTTTCCACTCATCACCGGCTTTAATGCGGATTAAATTGTACGCCCCTCTCAAATCGATTTTAGAAAAAATGGATGCCTTACGAAGCTGATCAAAGAGTACAGATATGAGTGGAAGAGGATACGAATTTTTTACTGTAATGGCATTGAGCTGTCTAAAATCAATGCACGGGCGAAGGGAGCCGTCCTTTTTCCCCACAAAAAAAAACCCGGCTCCGACGGGTGATTTTGAGGGCCTAATGAACCCTTTCTTCAGGTTTTCCTCAATATACTCCTCCATCGCCTTCTCCTCAGGAAGGGATAAGGAGTATAATCGCCCCTTGGGAAGTTTGGCCTCAGGAATGAGATTAATGGCACAATCATATGGTCTATGAGGGGGCAAGACGTCTGCTTCTTTTTTGGAAAACACATCGGAAAAAGACAAATAAGGTTCAGGTAACCCAGAAACTGAGGGAGTCACCATGCGGACTGGCAGGGCTAGACAATTATGAGAACATTGCTCCCCCCAACTTACAAGTTCCCCTGACTGCCAATCAAAATGTGGGTTGTGTAGTTTAAGCCATGGTAATCCCAGCACTACGGGTGTAACAGGACTATGAAAAATAAAAAAGGATAAGAGCTCGGAATGGGTAACCCCAACCTGGACCTGTAGGGGAACGGTGCGCTGTGTAATAACTCCATTGGGCAATCGATTGCCATCTAAGCCATACACCGAAATCTCTGGAGATACTGGTATGAGGGAAATCCCCAGTTCTTTGGCTAACTGGGAGTCCAGAAAATTACCCGCAGCCCCACAATCAATAAATGCCTGGCCATCCCACCTATGAATCTCAGAACAAATACATATGGGGATTAATAAAGAATTACTGGGAGATATAAGAGATAGGCCTGATAGGATGTCTCCCCGCATCCTCAGGCCTTGGCGTTTCCCGGGCGCTCAGGACAAGCATTTACCAAGTGTCCCCGCACCCCGCAGTATAAACAGAGGCCCTGAGCACGCCGTCTGGCCTTCTCCTGCGGAGATAAGCGAGCTGCGCCCAACTGCATAGGTTCCCCAAGGTCAACAGCAGAATCCTCGGGGACACTGGGCAATGGCACCAACCCTGCCCCTCGCTCTGAGCGTCTCTCACGGAGCCGGCGATCCACCCTGATAACCAGCTGCATGAGATCGTCCAAGGACATTGGTGTGGGATACTGCACCAAGGAATCTTTTATTTGGTCAGACAGCCCAACCCTAAATTGGGAGCGTAAAGCTGGATCATTCCACCCTGAATCATTAGCGTATCGCCGGAATTCAGAGCAATAGGCCTCTGCCACCTGGCGACCTTGTTTGAGAGATCGAAGGTGAGCTTCTGCTGCGGCTGCCTTATCTGGGTCATCATATAAAATCCCCATTGCCTGGAAAAAAGACTCCACGGACCGGAGAGCCGGACTGTCTGACTTCAGCCCAAATGCCCATGTCTGTGGATCCCCCTGGAGGAGAGAAATAACCAACCCCACTCTCTGTATTTCAGACCCGGAGGACAGGGGCCGTAACCGAAAATATAATTTACAGCTCTCTTTAAAATTAAAGAACTGATGTCTATCCCCAGTGAACCGATCAGGAAGGCTCATTTTGGGTTCTTTAACAGACATAGCCGTTGCAGGAGCTGCTCTACGAACCTCCTCCTGAGACTCAACTCTGAGAGTGAGATCCTGCAACTGCTGAGTAAGGTGGTGTAACTGTTCAGCAAAAACCTGGGCCGGAACCCCCGCATTGGGATCCATGCTAAACCAAGAGATACACAACCACTGTAAAGGTAATATGGTTGTGTTACAATATTATCTGGCCGGTTATAATGTTATGCGAAGGGGACCCCTGCCGGACCCTAACTCCGTTGCCTCAGACAGGAGTCAGCAGCTGTGTGCAGAGCTAGACTTCACCTGGGCCCGTCTCGGCTGGGGAGCGAGTTAGGCCCGCTCCGCTCCGCTACAGGCAGGTCTTAAGGGTGGACAACACCAGCTGCTGAGGCCAGGAGAGCGCAAGGGCAAAGCTAACTACACCTACAGAAGGCAGGGGGACCCCGGACGCCTGGCGTGTACTAAACGTAACAATACGTGAAGATGGTACTAAATGTAAATGGTGAACAAGGAAGCAACAATGCTACAAAGATGGGATAATATCACAACAACTGAGGGCAACAATGCCGAAGATGGAATATAAAGATAAAAGATACAGCTGGCAGCAATGCTTCTAACCAGGTGGAATATAGAGCTAGAAAGCACTGACAACCAGGTCCTCTGATGACACTTATCTGTAGCCGGACACAGGTAAACGGGACACGGCACGAGGAACAGCACGAGGCACGACACAGAACGGGAAGGCACAGGACTGCAGAGTACTTCTGGAACCAGGAACACCAAGGCACACTAAGGTATGACCAAAGCTATAACCGGCGTCTGTTCCCAGCAGACGCCAGCTATTTATTTGAATCTGCCGCCTGTGATTGTGCTGACGTCAGCCGCGCTGACGCCGCACGCTGCTTGGAGACTCGAGAGCGTTGCCCAGCAACGCCCCGACGTCCAGCAGCCGGAACCACGGAGCCGGAAGCTCGGGGCGTTGCTAGGCAACGCCCCCGACGCTCCCCCGGCGCTCCATCTCCGCCGCCCGTCCCGGACGTGACATCACGCAGAGGCGCTCTGGGACGGCGGCGGCTGACACCAGCCCTGTGTACAGCATAGCAGGTGATATTCATATACAGCTAGTATCACCAGCAGTAGCATACAGCCATAGCAGACTCCTCAATGGATCCAATGGTCCCTAATCGAATCCACACCCCGGCCTATCACTCGGGTAGATAGTCCACCATCGAGAGCCAGCAAACAATGCAATGGGAAGCCTTAAGTCAGGACATCCTGGGCATCTGCTATTGCTAACAAAACCTGATCTGGATCCTCCACATTACTTCCATGTGGGTGTTCGGCTCCCTCCTGAAAACTAGAAATTTGTGCCCTCCCATACAGCACTGCTTACAAACCATGCCCCTAGTAGCATCGGTGTCACTAACATATATTACATACATATATTACATATATTGTCTGCAGTAGCAGCACCGTTTAAATGCATAATGCCCATAGTAGCAGCGGTGATTAAATGCATAATGCCCATAGTAGCAGCACCATTTACCCACATAATGCCCATAATAGTAGCGCTGTTTACACACATAATACCCATAGTAGCAGCGTCATTTACATGCATAATGCCTTCAGTAGCAGCTCCCTTTACACACAATAATGCCCATAGTATTAGTGCTGTTTACAAACATAGGGGCAGATGTATTATAGCAGCGCTTATCGCGCCGCTATAATACTTCCTGCTTCGCCTCATTAGCGAGGCGAAGCAGGAGGGGAGACCGACAAGATGTATTAACATCTTGTCTGCCAAAGCGGGGGAGCGCTAACTCCCCCCTCCGGCGATGTCCCCTCCTGGAGATAGCGCATCAGTTTACACTGATGCGCTGTCTCCTGTCCCCCTGCCAGCTGCACTGGGCATGCGCGGGATCTCGCTACTCACGCGAGATCCCCAGCGCAGCCCACAGCGCTGTCCCTGCTGTTTAGATAGGGCTTCGCCAGCCTGATGCTGGCGAAGCCAAAAATGGCAGCGTGCGGAACGGTCAGCAATGCTGACCGTTCATACATTCAGCCTGCTATCATTTAGATAGCAGCGCCGATAAGGACAGGGCTCTCTGTCCTGTACCGCACGCTGGCTGCTTCATACATGGGAGAGAAGCGGTATAGTGCACATAACGTGCGCTGATACCCTTCTCCCCCATAACGACCCTTCATACATCTGCCCCATAATGCCCTCAGTAGCAGCACCTTTTACACACATAATGCCCATAGTAGCGGCGCAGTTTGCATGCATAATGCACATAGTAGCAGCGCCATTTGCATGCATAATTCCCTCAGTATCAGCGCCATATACACGCACAATGCCCATATCAGCCGCTCCATTTACACCCATAATGCCCCTAGTAGCAGCACTGCTTACACGCATTATAATGAGGGTAATTCTAGTTGAATCACTCCACTGCGCGTTCGCACAGGGGGCGATTTTTAGAGACTGCATATGCAGTCCATGCAACTGGATCAAATCTTGATCGAATGCGGCTGAAACCCATCCAATTTTGCTTATATACTGCAAGCAAATTTTAATAAATAAATAGACCAAATCGCATTGTGTGTACACCACATAGAGAACTTAAAATAGATTGCAGTTACAATCCCGGCGGTCGGGATCCCGACCGCCGAAATGCCGACACATTCTCCCTCCGTGGATGTCCACGACACCCCTGGAGGGAGAATAAATTAGTGTGCCGAGCGTAGCGAGGCACCGGGCCCGCTGCGTGGCGAGCGCAGCGAGCCCGCAAGGGGGGGGGCGATCCACGTCCCCCCCTTGTCGCCATTTCGGCTGTCTGGATTCCGGCGTCGGGATTCTGAACGCCGGGATCCCGACCGCCGGGATTCAATACTGAATCCCTTAAAATAGCTAAAAAATAAGCTTTCTGGTGGGTGGTTACTAGGACTGGGCAAGGAGAGCACTGATCTGGTCCCCTCGTGTGGGAAATATACTGTACCCTCCTGCTATTGGGAGGAAGCAGATAGTGCCCAAGAAGTTGTAACATGTTTAATGTGTTATTTTAAAGGATGAGGGCAGAATAATGGGTTTAGAGCTCTCTGCTCAACCATTTTATAGCCAGTCTTATCTATTCATGTTATTAGTTGGTAAGAAAAAAATTGTGATTATTTAATTCTTACCTCTCCATGAAGAGATCCAGGTCATGTTGTAGCCTGTGTCCTGACTGAAAAGGAATACCAAGGGAGGTCACTGGACTGCTGTGTCAGTACAGCTGCCACTGGGACCATAGTATTCAGCTGCAGCAACTTCCATCTCTGCCACCTGGCTGGCTGTCAAATGGGTAAGGACCAGAGGCGTAACTAGGCACACGGGCAGTGGGGTTGTCACCGTCCCAGGTCCCGCTGCCTCCAGTAGCAACGGTGTTTTCACACACAATTGAGGGGCTCTCTGACGGTGCCGGGACTAGACATCACTGTCTAGTGACCAGCCCCAGCGTGAAAAACGGAAGCGCTGCCCTCTTGCTGTTGTGCGCCGACTCTGGAGAGACACTAGTGGGCCAGATGTATCAAGCTTCAAAAGTGTTAAAATGGAGAGTGATAAACAGCCAGCCAATCAGCTCCTACCTGTCATGTCACAGGCTGTGTTTGAAAAATAACAGGTAGGAGCTGATTGTTGATAAACTGGTTGTTTATCACTCACCATTTTATCACTTTTTGAAGCTTGATACATCTGGCCCAGAGACATGGAGCCATTGCAGTGACCCGGAGCTCAGCTGCCTGCGCATGGGTAAGCGGAATACCCGGTGCAGAAGAAAAGACCCACTGCCAGTGCTGGAGATACCCAGCAATTTCAACTAATGGGGGAAGTGACACACAAAGTGCTACAATACCTGTCCTGACAGGGGGAGGGTGGGTGGGGGACAGTGCTATCTGTCCTGATGGGAGGGAGGGGACACACAGTGCTAGCTATGCTGATTGGGGCTGGATTAGTAGGAGTACGTCTTAACCCTTTGCAGCCCCTATTCTTTCACCCTCCACTTCTCTTCCCCCTCCACCTCTCTCCTGATCACATCTCTTCTCTTTTTTCTCTACTCCCACCCCCATCTCCTTTCTCGTTTTACTTATCTTCACCTGTCCCCCTCTATGTCTATCCCCCCTGCGTTTCTCACCACCCTTTCCATTCTATATCATCCAGATGAAAAATTCCTATGTTAAATGTCCCCCAGACCCGATTTTAGATTGTACACCCACCCTGATGGGTAATGACTATGTGAATTGGCCCCCCATTGTTAATGCCACCACACTATCAACGCCAACCCAAAGCGTGGTGAGCGCAGCAAGCCCGCGAGGGGTGGCGGTACGCATCCTCCGACCTTTTCATACCCCCACTATCCACGTCGGCGTGGAGTTGATTTTATATAGTGTGGCAAGCGCAGCGAACCACCGAGCCCGAAGCATGGCGAGCGCAGCGAGCCCCGTGAGGGGACGCGTAATACTTGTGAAGTTATGCGCGTCCGCTCGCCACGCTTTGGGCTTGGTGGCTTGCCACACTATATAAAATCAACTGCACGCCGACGTGGATAGTGGGGGTATGAAAAGGTCGGAGGACGCGTACTGCCGCCTCTCGTGGGCTCGCTGCGATCGCCATGCTTCGGGTTGGCGTTGATAGTGGGGTGGCGTTAACAATGGGGGGGGATTTAACATACTTATTACCCATCAGGGTGGGGATACAATTAAAAATCAGGTCTGGCTGGGCATTTAACATTTAAATCGTGTCGCATCGCATGCCATTATAATGGCATGCTTACTATTACAGGTCGAGTATCCCGTATCCGAATATCCGTTATCCAAATTATTCCGAAATACGGACATTCCAGAAAGTGAAATTTTTTTTTTTTTTTTGCTAAAAACTCACTGGGGACATTTGTAACAGCATCACTGGGGACATGATATGTAACTGGCACTATATATGTGCAAGACAATGATTGCTTGGCATTCAAATTCAGTGCTGAGATAGTACACACATTTTGTTTCACGTTTTGAAACCTTGTTTTTTGAACAATTAAAATATATTTGTGTGTATTTTATGTGGTAATAAAATATATTTGTGTGTATATTATGTGTTTATACAGCATAAATGCAAGATATTTCAAAATACATCATTGAAATATTAAAATATTCCGAAATACGGAATAATCCGTTATCCAAAATTCTCCTGGTCCCGAGCATTTTGGATAAGGGATACTCAACCTGTATATCATCCGTGCTGCCTTTGTGTAAAGTGTAGGTTGGCCATGCTCATAACAGAGTATACGATGTGGGGGGAAAGATTATAATAGATTGCAGTTCAAGATGTACTAATGTCTAAATTATAAATGGGAGTAGTATAGGTTCTAAAAAAGTTTTGATTTTCAGAGAGAATTTAAAGATGTGAAAACTATAAATGAGACCAGTTATCACTGGCGATGGAGGCAGACCAAAGATGGCATGAGAGGAGTATTTTAAGAAAACTTTGTAATCTTTAAAGCGGTATTGTTATGAAGGGGTATTGAAGGTAAAGGCCCCCATACACTATACGATTTTGGGACAATTTCATCCGATTTTGGCACTTTGGGCCGATAACCGGATAATTTCACCCCAAAATCGAAAGGGGTGTGATATATGATCCGATCCGATGCACGGTCCCGTGCGCATTGGACCGGATCAGGGAGGTCGGACGGTCAGCACATAAGATCATCCGACCTCCCTGTATGCTATGCATATGCCTGCCCACCTGTCAAGCATATGCATGCAGACACCGGGGGGCGGGGGAGCACGGCGGGCAGACACACTGACCTGGCCGGCATGCTGTGATCACAAATAGCAGCGCTGCCGCTGCGGGACGGGACGCACAGTGGCGGCTATTAGATTTTCAAAATACCTGTCAAATGACCGGCCGTTCTGTGATTGGCTGAGAGAATTTTGACTTTTCAGGAATTTCATACAACAGTGGGCGTACCCCAACTCACTCTGATGATATATGTTTTCAAACCTATAGCGGTTTCTTTTATCCTCTAAGGGTCGATTATTCGTCGCCTTCAGAAGTTTCTAAAGTTAATCTTCATAGGACATGCTCCTGTGTTATGAAAGGTAAAAGAACAACAGTGTGTAGATTCCTTTTATGTAGGTTGGAGGACTATTCCTATAATTCTTCTTCAAAATATGGTGTACCTCACTCACCCAAAAAGGTGGAGAGGGACGTCTAAAAAGGTATCTTTATAAGAGAAATTCCCAAAACTCACAATCAATATATATGACGACTCCCATAAAGGTTTCTTTTATCAAGATGGGTTCAAATGAGGGACGTACCATAACTCACAGTAAACAAGTGGTGAGGACTACTATCACAGTTTCTTTTAGACAGATGGTGAAGTCTCTTATCACGATTTCTATCAATATCTTCGGTATTCTTCCTTATTCAGGGCCCAGGGAGTTGCGTTTATATAAGTACTGAAGAACAAGGGGAAAAAAAAACAATGTGTAGTATTGCAGAAGTATGTATTCAGTATAAGAGCTATGGTGTTACTCCCATCACCTTTATTAGAAGAAAGGGAGGGGGGGGGGGGGCACACCTGTAGTGATTTCTTTAGCTTTAAGGCTGCCGTGAATAGCGTACCTAACTCACCAATTTGTGAGTAGTACCCAATGTGTAGCGTTTACTTTATATCTCTCCAACAGCAGGGGTATTTCTATTGGGGACTAGAGAAGAAGTACGTACCCTACTCACTGCTTGATATAGAGATCCTACACATATAATCGTTTATTTGATATCCCGTAATCTGAGGAGGGCCTTTAGTTTTCCTTTCTCCACCTCCAATTATTACACACTCACGTGTAAAAATTAAAACATTTATCTTAAGTACAGTAGCAGCAATAAGATAAAAAAGGTCCTTACTGACAAACACAATGGGGTAATGTTCCCCTAAAAAATAGGGGTTCAAAAACCACAAACCCTATATATTTTTAAAATCCAAAAAATAAAAACAATATTTATGTTGTGAACAGCCAATCTTTAATTACAGGAAGTGATGTCATAACAGGAAGTGCCATAAAAGTTATATCACATAATTTATGTATAATAACATGATAATCTATATAAAATAATGGAATCGAATAGAATAATATACATCCTAGCAAGGTACAGCCTTAAAATAATACATATAACAAGTATCAATCGTCATGGTGATGTGAAAACAACTTTCTGTCCCGCTGGATCCGATAGGGCGGATATTGCACATAGACTGAAGTTTTTACTATTTGATTCCCCCGATGGGGGTAGTGTACTTCATGTGGAGAATGGAACAATTATTTGGCAGTATCTCTAAATGCCAATTTCTTCGGCTGTGGACCTCTTTTGCGAGGTGGAACGCATCATTTCCACTCCTTTTTCCTCTGCCGGATCCGGAAGTGATGTCACGGCATCTCGGAGGGATGTAGGTGGAACGCGGAAGCTCTATCTAAGCGTTTCATATGCCGGTCACGTGGTATGGATGGTTAAAGCCATCTTTCTATAATTTGGAACGCATAGTCACTTCCTTGTGTTTCACTTACCGGGACCGGAGGTTGATTTCAGTGTTTAACTTAGGTATCCATGGCAATAAGTAACCATTCCTAAGACCTTTGATAAGAGGCAACACGTATTAGACTCACATTTGGAAAATTGGTCATAAATAGATATTGTACTTAGATGGTTATATGGGTGATGTATTTTGGTGATATTACAAGAAGTTTAAACGGACCTGCATCTGGGACCAGATGTTCCTGTCCGTGTACTTCGAGATTTCCCATCCCCATATGAATATATAAGTACAAAAGTGCTCCGAACTGTCCCTTCCCCAAAGCATACAATATAGGGATGCGGGTGCAACAATCAAACATAAAAGGCAATTTCTAAAGGAACCATTTGAGTTTGAAATCACTGTTCAGTCCATTAGGGAGCAAGGTGTTACATGTATAGATGAGATTCATTTCAGCTTTTGTTAATGGAACTGAACAGTCTTTTTTGTCTTGCATTTATTTTTATCCCTTTTAGTCCACCAAAGGAAATGATTTCCTTGGTGGAACAGTTATGTATGTCTTTAAAATGTAGCGAAAGAGCATTTGTTATTAAGCCCTTTTTAATATTGCGTAAATGTTCTCCCAAATGAATTTTGAGAGGTCTAGAAGTCCTCCCAATGTAGAATTTGTGGCAGCTACATTGTATCATATACACCACATTCTTCGTATTGCATGTAATGAATTCTCTTACTTTTATAGTTTGATCATTAATTATGAACTGTTCTGTTTTGTTATTACCTGAGCTTTTTATGTTCTTGCAGCCCAAAAAGCTACCACACCTATAGAAGCATTTTGAGAGAATTTGTGAAGTTTGAGTTTTAGATGTGAAATTACTTGACACTAAATTCGTACGGAGATTGGGCGCCCTTCTATAGATATGCTTTGGTTGAGATGGAACGAGTTCCTTAATGATTGGGTCTTTTTGAATGATGTTCCAATGCTTTCTAAACACCTGTTCTATTTTTTTGTGTTCATCCGTATATGTAGGGATGAACGCGAAGGCGAAATCTTCTAATTTATTAGTTCCTTTTTCAGTATAATTTTGGTCTGTCTGTGCCAACTCTAAACCTTTTTGGATGGCGTCTTTTTATACCCACAGGCTAGGAACTTCTTTTTCATATCAGTTGCTTGTTCTGAAAATGTGTTGTCATCAGAACAATTGTGACGCAACCTTTTGAATTGCCCTCTAGGTACCGAGTTCAACCAGTGGTCATGGTGACAGCTTGAGTATGGTATATATGCACCTGAATCAGTAGGTTTAGTGAAGTTCTTATATTTCAGGCAGCCGTCTTCTATATAAACCGTGATATCTAAAAAAAATATATTCGTGTTTTGGATTTCTACTGTTAATTTAATGTTTTTGTTATTATTATTAAGGGATTCACAAAAAGTTTCCAATGATGTTCTATCACCGTCCCAAATAAAGAAGATGTAGTCAATATATTTTGCTTAGGACAGCAGATTTGCTGCAAAGGGGGTATTTGCCCAGATGTTCTCAAGCTCCCATGCCCCCATAAATAGGTTGGCATAGCTTGGAGCAAATCTGGTGCCCATAGCAGTACCTGTCTTTTGGAGATAAAAGTCTCCATTGAACAGGAAAAAAATATTTTGCAGGATGAATTGAATGACCTCCAGAATGAAGTTCTTTAGACCTTCTGGTTTGTCCGACTTTTCGAGAAATAATTTTGAACTCTCTATACTGTCATCATGATTGATGATCGATCGTATAGAGAACATCAGCTGTTACCAACAGGTAATTCTCTCTCCATATTATATTCTTTAGAAGGTTCAAAAAATCCCAGTATCTTTAAGGTGTGATTTATTGAGCATTAAAAGTGGTTGAAGGTGATGATCAATAAACATGGAGAGGTTGGCTGTAATTGAATCTATCCCCGAAATAATCGTTAATCGATAAGACTTTTATGGACCTTTGGGAGGACATACATTACTGGGGTAATAGGTTTTTCATTCATTAGAAATTTCCCTTCTCCTTCGTTAATGGTTTCAGTGTTAACTGCTGTTTTGTTAAGTGTCTGCAATTTAGCGGTGGTTTAGGGGGTGGGGTCGCCTCTCCGTTTTTTATAGGTTGCAGGATCATCTAGTTGACGCATAATCTCTGCTTCATATTTTTTAATATCTAAGATGACGACCCCCCCCCCTTATCCACTTGCTTAATTACCCATAGCAATTTTTTCTCTACCTGTGAGGTTTGATTGTTTTTTCTTGATATTCAAATTCGTGATGTCATCTAGTACCAAGGTGGTAAAGCTTTCTAAAAACGGGCCACGGCAATGTTGGGGATAGAATATGGATTTCGGTTTAAAGGAAATGTCGGGTTCGCTGGTGGATTCTAAATTTGTTTTTGATCCTTTTTCCTAAGCAAAAACCTTTTTTAGCGTTAATTTGCGTATATATCTTTGTACATCGATATATATATATATATATATATCTTTGTACATCGATATATAATCAGAGGGTTGAATCAAGGAAGACAACAAGTGGCAGACTTAATAATTGATATTCTGGTTATCACTCATTACGAACGATAAATGGTTCTCCAGCCCATTAACTACTCTCAAGTAGGGATGGCCATCGTCCATCGATGATTTGAAATCATTGATGGTTAATGGGCGATGTTGAATGCTTTTGCCATCGATGGCAGAGAACCAGATGGTTTCCCTCCATCGATGGAATAGCAAATCAGTTTTTTTGTTTTTTGTATTAAAGTGTCGAGACACGGAGCATAGCTCCACCCCTGACACCCGCGAAGCCCCGCCTCCTGTGTTTTGATTGGCCCACACGCCAATCAATCGAATACAGTGGACGACCACCGATATGTAAAACTATCGATGGTCATCCATTGCATAGTTAAGCACTATCGATGCCCATTTGCAGAATTGCCATCAATGGCAACCATCGATGGCAATGGCAATGATGTCCATCCCTACTCTCAAGTGTTTAGAAAATGACAGAAGATGGTTGCCTGGAGCCCCAGTTAACATTTTTACTGAGTGATACCAAGAATATCACTCTTTAAATCTGGTCCAATTCAACAGGCTTTGAAATGGGTTGTTGTTGACCGTGAAATTCGAAATGTGGGGCCTTTAGGAGGAAAGAAGAGAAGTGATAAGGGAGGAGAAGTGATACAGTGCCTGGTACTTTATCACCTGCCAATCAGCTCCTAACTGTCCCCTTTTAAACCCAGACTGTTAATTAACAGTCAGGAGCTGATTGGCCGGTGACAAAGTACCAGGCACTTTATCACTTCCCCTCCATTATCACTGCTTCATACATCTACCCCTAAACCATTGTCGATAAGAGGTTTACTATGATAAGCACACAGCTCCTATATCAGAATCTTGTGGGACTCCAAGAAAGAGTGTAATTAGAAAGGGCTTATGGCAGAAGTACAGAACATTTAGGCAGATAGAACGTAAAACAAAAAAGAACTGTGTTGCAGAAGCCAATGGATTGAAAGTTGCGCAAGAAAGTAAGTTTTGAGAAATGACATATACATTTTGCTCTAAGTGATTTTTTATGACTTTGGAAGTACCGTCTGCAGATGACAATTTGAAGTTGGAGAAAGTCGATCATGAAAATATGTGAAAGCTTGTATTCGAGGATCCAGCAAAATAAGATGATAGAGCATTGAAGATGTATGGATAGAAAACAATTGTTAGGTGGAACAAAGAGCAAGAGCAGTTAATGGTGATTGCACGAACCAGGGTCAAAGAGGAAAAGGGAGTAACATTTATGGGTGTGAGGTTTGGTTCTGTTGGTCAGTGAGAAAGGCACAGGCTAGTGATGAGGAAATGGAAATGGAGCAAAAACTAAGCTGCTGGGGACAGAAGGGTTTAAAGTGTGTTGAAAGATAGTAGGAGAGGTATAGGGACTGATGTAAGAAAGGTGCATTAAGGTTGTTTTAGTTACACAGAGAGTGGGGAGGAGTAAGTGATCCAGGTAAGGCAGTGAGGATTAAGGGGGCTCCTTTACCATCCTGTGCACAAGTGATCCAGGCAGGGCCGGTGCTAGGGTGTTGGGCACTCCTGCAAACTATAAATTTGCGCCCTCTCTTCCATACCTTAGAAGCATGCACAATAAAAAAGGGGGTATGTGCAGCACATACTTTTTGTACTGTACTATGTGATGCGCGGGAGCGCGCATCACATAGTATAGAACGGAGCCGGTCCACAACGGACCGTGTATGGGCTCCTTTATTCATATTACATTGCATGTAGGGTTACTTAATTACATTACACCACACCACACACTAGTGTCCCTTATTCACATTATGACACAGAGTACAGCACATTATTTATATTACTTCAGACAGTAGTACCCCTTATACACATTACGCCACACAGTAGTGCCCCTTATTTAGAATGCCAACAGTAATAGTTCTTTTTACATATAATGCCCACAGTAATGCTGCTTACACATAATGACCAGAGTAGTGCAGGTTACACATAATGTCCACAGAAACGCCCCCTTGAACATAATGCCAAGAGTAGTTGCACTTACACAATGCCTAGAGTAGTGCCCCATGCACATAATGCACAAAGTATTGACACTTACACATAATGCCCAGAGTAGTCCCCCATACACACAGGGCCTTATTATGGTTCACTCTTTCTGACAAAATCCTTCTTAGATGGACAAAACCATGTGCACTGCAGGTGGGGCAGATGTTACTTGTGCAGAGAGAATTAGATTTGGGTGGGGTTTTACTGCAAATGAGATCTATATTGCAGTGTAAAAATAAAGCAGCCAGTATTTACCCTGCACAGAAACAAAATAACTCACCCAAATCTAATTATCTCTGCACATTTTACATCTGCCCCCCTGCAGTGCACATGGTTTTGTCCATCTAAGAAGGATTTTGTCAGAAAGAGTGAACTAGAATAATGCCCATAATAACAAGAGTAGTTCCCCATACACAGTCCCTCCTTCTCTACAATATTCATTGTGCAGATTGCCCCCTCCCTAATCCTGCCTCTAGGCACTCAGCAGAGGCGTAACTATAGCACCGCAGCCCCCGTGGCCGCGGGGGGGGGGGGGGGGGCGCAGTGCATGTGTGGGCGCCGGGGGGCTGTGGTGCTATAGTTAGCCCCCTCCCGTCCGCCCATCTGCCGCCCGCCAATCCGCCACCCGCAGCCTTACCTGACTTCACTGGTCCCGTCCCGGCTCCCTTGCTGGCTTCATTCTTCTGCTAGTGAGACGGACCACAATAAAATGTCCGCCCCATATAGCAGACAGTTCTCTGAAACTGTCTGCTGTATGGGGGCGGACATTTTGTGTTGGTCCGTCTCACTAGCAGAAGAATGAAGCCAGCAAGGGAGCTGGGACAGGACCAGCAAGACAGGTAAGGCTGCGGGGGGGGGGGGGGGGGGGCGCCTAATTCATAGTTACGCCACTGGCACTCAGCTCCTCCTCCAGTCTCCCATGTGTCTTCTGCACTCTGCAAGGAGTCACGTCCTGCTCCATCCTGCTCCATCCTCCTGGCTGGTTACTGCCAGCAGGTACAACTCCCCACTGTATACTGTGAGGCCACCGCTATGCTGTGCACCTGTCTTTTTCATTGGGGGCACCTGTCTCCTTCATTATCCCCCAAATGCTTTAATAGTAGTGTCCACCGCTGCTCTCCCTCCTCCATATGCAGTGACAGCGACACTTTGTCAACCTCCTGCACACTCACTGTTTCTCACCTGGTGGCTCCTCAGTCAGGCACACTGCACAGTGCAGCCTGCAGAGCGCCGAGCCTAGGACACAGAGGGGGAGCTCCACACTGATGCTGATGGGTGCTCCCCCTCTGTGTCCTAGGCTCGGCACTCTGTAGGCTGCACTCTGCAGCGTGCCTGTCTGACTGAGGAGCTGCCGGGTGAGAAACAGTGAGTGTGCAGGCAGGAGGGAGACGCCGTGCTGCTGTTATTGCATGTAGAGGAGGGAGGGCAGTGGTGGACTCTACTTTTAAAGAATTTGGGGGACAATGAAGGAGACAGGTGCCTCCTACAGCTGTGACACTTGGCAGTGGAGGGGGGGCGCCTCTCAGGTCAAGGGCCAGGCTGTGCTGAGCGGGTAGCGCCGGCCCTGGATCCAGGGCACTTGCAAAGGGCTCAGGGTCCAGCACTTTAGCAGAGCTGGTAGTATAGTAAATCCTTGAAACAAATATTTTTTAGTATGGTGACAGTACTCAGCATGTTACATGGTGGTTATCATTTTTGATCCAATTGAAGTGACTAATATGGACCTGCGCAATGTTCTATGGGTATCCGGATGCTAAGCCGACAGTCAATAGGTCGACTCCATACAGTCAACATGCACTAGGACGTCCCAAGCAAAAAATTACATAGCAATGGTCGACACATGCCTGGCTGTATGTGTTACAGTACTGTAGTGTACAAGGACCTGAGGCAGTGCAGTGTGTCAAAGGTGTAGGATGTGATGGAGTTGTGTGGTGCTCAGGAACTGTAGACAGACCAAGAGATGATGGGTTAAAATAGGCTGTTTTAATCAAAGAATTATTCATATATAAAACAGAAACGAGCAACACTCAAATACTTCTTTGATAAAGAAAAGCCAATAATAATTAAAGCAAAGTTCTTGAAAGAAATTTGGGGTGACTATTTGATGAAATGAGGATGCCTTGGGTAATGATATACGGAAAGAAGAGTGAATTGAATGACAATAATTGGATCCATTGAAAGACACTGAAAGACTTTGGGACTTTATTGGAACTGGATCCGGGACCAGAGCGGAAGAACACTGCCAAAAACCACAGGAGACCAATTGGACTGGACCAGAGGAAACGGACTGGGCCAGGCTGTGACTAATGCAATGGGAACAGGCCTTCAGAGGATTACTGACAGGTTAGGCTGGGAGCAGCAACGGATACTAGGAGAGTCAGGAGTCTTCCCAAAAGGATGCAACATGCTCAGAAGACTTTTGCACTGACCCAGATCAGCCTAGGCAGATCCCCTATATACCCAGTGGATGACTGCCATTGGTTGACAGGACAGGCGTACAGGAAAGACCCTGACCTGGCCCAATAGCTCACTTGCCCTAAACCAAGATGGCGGCGCCGGCCTCACAGCACCACCAAGCAAAGTCAGACTCAATGCAACACAACCATCCCCCTGACGCCGCTCACATTCCCGCAGATCCCAACTGCCTTCCGCAGACCCTGGACCCCCGGTGGACACATGCTAGCCGATGGCAGACACGGATGGGTGAGTAGCATGACCACCATGTACCGCTGCGGCGGCATGTGATACAATGCATCAGGCCCTTATATATAACACTCTTCCCTGTGTGATGCCCCAGGCCCAGACTCCAAGTCTGTCCACTTCTTCATAGTTGCTGCGCCATCTCGGCAGCGTGCAGTCTGGTACTGCTACTGCGGCGTTGAGTTTCTTTTCCTGGTTATAGGCTCCTGTTAATGTATACCCACCTCCAGTTGCCTGGATGGCACATTATCAATTAGGGTTACCACCCGTCCGGGATTACTCCGGACAGTCTGGTAATTAGACCGGCGCCCGGAGTCCGGACGGGTGGCTGTCCCGGACTATACAATGTCCGGGAACTCAGCCCTGGCAGCAACAGCTGCAGCTCTTTCACCCGCCCGGCCGGTCTAACTCTGGGCATAAAACACGGAGCTTAGTGAGGAGGATCACTAGACCAGCGCTGACGTCATACAGCCGCCGCACGCCAATCTCAGTCAGCCGCCAGCCTCTCTCTGCCCGCTCCCCGGCAGCAGCAGTAACCTGCAGGAATCCTGCTGGCCGGGTGGAGCTGAAAAATCAACAGAGACTGTTTCATCTCTGAGCCGAAGGGTAAGATTATTAGGGTTAGTGCTGCAACACAAAGTCCTCCCCTCATTAATTCTTGGCTGCACTGTGAATGACTAACTTAGGATCTACCAGCTGAGGAAAACAGAGCAGCGTGGAGGTGACATGCTATGGTGGGGGGGAGGGGGGGGTGGCGGGGTATGGAGAGCAGTAAAGGCAGACCCCAGTAAATGGTATATGTCACAGGGGAAGGGGGGGAATGGCTGAAACAGGTGGCTTTGAGGAAGGGGAAAGGGCTGACACAAAGGGCAACAGGGATAGGGCTGTCACTGGGGGAATGGAGGCAGGGCTGACCATGTGAGGTTGGCGTTTGGCAAATATTTCACTTGTGGGGGCACCCACACAAAGTCAATGTCCCTGGGCCCCCACCAGCCTTGATATAGCCCTGTGAAGATTATTAATCTGACACTGCAGTGAGCCAGTCTGTGAGCAGCGCTGGCTACACTGTGATTTACAGTGACTTCCTTAGGGTTACCACCCATCCAGAATTACTCCGGAGTTTGGACGGGTGGCGTTCCCGGGCTATACATTGTCCGGGCGCAGAGCAGGGAGGAAGAGTCTGGCAGCCACGCTTACTCGTTGCTGTCGCCAGGGACCAAGCTCCGGCAGGCAGCGATAATAGCCGCTGCCCCGACAACATCACAGAGCACTGCAGGTCTGCGGCTATTTTAAATCTCGAGGCAGCTCCTGATTGGCTGCCAGTGCCGGACCATGTGAGCTGATGCGAGATTTCAAATAGCGCAGACATGCTCTGACAGCTATAGGATACAGCCGCTGGGGTGGGCTGCGCTGCCGCTGATAGTTTCTTCAGTTCTCTGCCTGGCTGCCAGCCTCACCACTCCCCCTGCCTGGCCTTGCTGCTCAACCATGCCTGGCCTCACTGCTCCCCCTGCCTGGCCTCACCGCTCCCCCTGCCTTGCCTCACTGCTCCCTCTGCCTGGAGGAGCATGTAACCCCTGGCAGAGCATGTAACCCCTGGCATAGTGAACGAACCCCCCTGGCACAGAGCTTGCAATCCCTGACATCAACCTTGAAATATGAAACCCTTGGATCAAGAACTAAACCCGTAGCAATGGACTGTAGGTAAGCACAGCAGCACTTATATGTAATAGACTTTATATAATGGGCATTATAGTGTATGGCATAATGTGTAATGGGCATTATAGCATGTGGTATACTATGTAATGGGTGTGTGACATGTAATCGGCATTACAGTGAATTTTTTGGCCGCGTGTCTTCGGTGCGCACTGTCCATGTTATCCCTACTTTAGAAATAAATCCTTGCATAACGAGTAATGGGCATAATGTGTAATGGGCATCACGGTGTGGCATAACGTGTAATGGGCATTACTGTGTGTGATGTAACATGTAACTAGCATTATGGTGTGCACACTCAAGAATGAGTTCACAAAGGTAAAAAAAAAAACACATAAGGTGGGTGAAGGGGCAGGGGGCGGGGCAGTGGGTGTGTCAAGGGGCGGGCCACTGTCCAGGAATCTCTCAACACAAAGGTGGTAACCCTATTATCAATGGCTATCCAACACACAGCTTGGCAGCCATTGATGATGATGATGATGATGATTACCATGCATTACTGTGTGTGGTACAAATCTTGTACTGTGTACCATACCAGCAGGATATATTATCAGTTTCTGGGGGTACAGTGTGTATTACAATTATATGATTTCCTTCCATTCAAATGAAGTGGGTAATGTCAGCGTATCTAAATATATTTTGGGGTAAAAGATAAAAAAGTTCCCTGACCCCTGTTATAGAGGAATAATTATGTATGCATGTGTGTATGTATATATATAAATATAACATAACGCAGACAGAACCAGTGGTGTACGATACCAATAGCTAGTACTGAGTAGCAGGGACTTTATTTGAAATATGGCAATATCCTTGTAAATGAAAGAACATTTAATAGCTGTGAGGCTCAGGTGGTGATGCCTGGTGGCTGTGGCACGTACAGTATGAGGGGGGTGCTGCTGTGTACAATGGAAACACGCCAGCAGCGCCCCATCCCACCCCGTGCACATGCTGCTGTCGCTGCTTCTGGGTGCTATAATAAAAGCATGAGTGAGTGTGTGCGTGTGTGTGCAGGGCTCGGGCCGCGCGGTGCATTGTGGGTGTGCGGGACGGAGGCTGCGGAGGGAGGCGGATGGAGAGCCGGTAAGTGAGGGGGAGGGAGGAGGAGCAGAGGAATCACAGGGGAGGGCGCCCGCCACCACCGCTTAAAGGGGAACCGTTAAATAAGAAATATAGATCCGGTGAGTAGAGCCGCGTCACCACCTCGTGTGATCCGTCTGGCCGGCTGGTGAGGCACCGGGGGTGGGGGAGCAGGCCTGGCCGCCTTAAGGGCCGGGAAGACTGGCAGCGGCGGGGTTAATGCAAGCCAGCTGCCGACATCTTCACTGCCGCTTGCCTGCACCGAAGGCCTGGGAGACAGGGTATGCCTGTCCGGCCGACCTGCTGTCTCCCTGCGCCTTTAAGACGGGTTGGGAGGAGGGAGCAGCCCGGGGCCTGGGGCCCAGAGCCATAACAAATGGCTAGAGCGTACATGCTATGCAGCCTATTGTATACAGTGCATGCAGCATCCATAGGTCCCGGGCATGTGTCCTGTGCACACCTTGTATGTTCCTAACATGATCTCTCAGTGCTCAGCCAGCATCCCAGCAACAGTGTCACTCAGGCAGATGCAAGTGCTATCCCTGTGCCCACAGTGTACACACTTCTGTCTCCTTACATCCTTTGTCGCCTTAACGGGGTCGTATACTTCTCAGTATCTCTTATTAAAAGTGTGCTCTCCGTTTAATGTCTGCATTTAACCCGTTCTATACCCCCTCAATTAATAGCAATGTTTCAGTATAATGAATTGTATGCGTCCTTAATTGAAGACTTCTTTCCTTTGTTCTTGCATTGTTCCAGTGATCTTTGACATTATTTATAGACAGTATGTTGTATTCACAAGTGTGCTTCTTATAATGTAACATTACCATCTTTAATGTACCTATTAGTGGACAGTTTTCCCCTAGCCTATATATATGATTTGTGGTTTATATTTATGGGTCCTGTGACCTGGGGTAACCTTGTTTAGGGTTACCATAAGGTCACCACTACTGAGGAAATTAACTTCTACTACTCATATTTACTTTGTGGGTAACAAATGATGTAAAACAAATATATAATTAGTCTTGGCTAAGCTTCAATGTTTAAATATCTGCATTTTTTTGTATAGTAGTTAAGATTAATATAAATTAAGATACAGTATGACTTGGAAATGGTTGAACATTTGAATGTAGTAACAAATTTAGCTAATTGGCACTTGCAATAGGTGAGTTCTGTTGCTAAAATACTGTGACATCCACAGATGCCCACATGTTGATTGTCTTTTAGTTATGCGGATAGCCATCTACAACTGTCATTCGCTGTGGTTGATAAAGCTAAAACATTGGTGACATTTTATGTGTAAATGCTCAAATTGGCATCGTGTGGTGTCTGTTTAAAACAAAATAATAACGGAACCTGTTTGGTTAGGGTTTGTGGCATCTGATATGTCATTGACTAGTTTTGTTGGTTTCTTTAGCCCAGCTCTCGCCTACAATTGTCTGTGTTTTGCTGCTTTATTTATTTACTTAGTTTCTTATATAGCGCAGCATATTCTGTTGCACTTTACAATTGGAAACAACGGTAATAAAACAAACTGGGTAGAAACAAACCGACATAGATGTAGGAGGGCAGGAAGCTTACGAAAATTGAAGGGTGTCCCTGATTATGGCACAAATCCTAATGTGCGCAGTAGTCCTCTCATAGCAGGATACAATTACACCTTTCCTCAGAAATACACTTTTTTTAAAGTAATTTTTATCCATTTATTAGGTACTTATATGTTAGTTGGGCGCCCACTATAGTTAGTAGGCTCATACCCTCACTATCCATGTCCGCGTGGAGCTGATTTTGTATAGTGTGGCGAGCTTAGCGAGCCCCACGAGGGGATGCGTAAAATGAAGCAAATAGCTTAGTGGGTGCCCAACTAACATATAAGTACCGTATTTTATTTGTTTGCAATGCATTGCAATTGGAAGGAAAACCATACTCATGCACACAGGTGGTTCTGCATAGATATTGTTACATTTGTGCATAACGATGATTGCAAAAGTTCCGTCTGACTGAACTGAAACTGGTACAATATTGCAGGGGCTAGTATTCACAGCTGGAGGATGAGTTTGTGATTGTATACGGCCGTAAGGTCGACACCTGAAATAGGTTGACATGCCTAAAGTTGACACAAGCATTAGGTCAATAAGTTGACATGGTTTTTTCACTTTTTTTTTTTTTCTCAAGCTGAAATGTGCCGACAGGCGGTATTTCATGCCCTGCCATCCACTAGGGTGCGGAGGGAGAACAGTGTGCCAAGGGTAGTGAGGCACAGCGCCTGAAGCATGGCGAGCACAGCGGTGCACTTTGACGGTCTCCATGATGACTGTCGGCATTCAGTATAAAAAAATAAAAAACCAATGTCGAACTTTTGACTGTTGACCTAATGTTTGTCGACATTCCATCCATGTCGACCTGTTTCAGATGTCAACCTAGGCCATGTTGACCTTCAGTGGTGGAGGTGTGCACAATATTAAATGTCTAAAGCAAACTTAGGGTGAGATTTCATAGGATGAGAGATTCAGAAAGTGAGAGATTTGGTAAGAAATATCCAGTTTTTTTAAAGTGACAATCATTTACACTGCAAAATCAATCTGGTTTAGCAGTGTAAATGATTGCCCCTTTAAAAAAAAATGGAGATTTCTTACCAAATCTCTCACTTTCTCTCATCCTATTAAATCTCACCCAGCGTGTTTCTAAAGCGATAAATAATTTATTAAGTATTCAAATTATCTTAATAATAAACTAATAGATAAACTAAATACTTTCATTATGTTGCAAACTGTAAGCCCAAAATGAAAGCATTATTTGAAAATCCATAACTTATAGGGATGTTGTTATTTATTATCCTTTATTTATATGTCGCCACAAAGGATCTGCAGTGCCCAATTACAGAGTACATAAACAAATAAGTAAAACCGTGACTTAAGACACTTCCACTGGGGCGATGGGTACATGATGCTGAGCCAGCTACCTGAGCACACATTGCTGCACCTGTGATGTGCGATCTGTGCTGAGCAGTGTTTTTCCTTTGCTTCTAGACAAAACACTGCAATCTAAGCAGGATAGTGTATACACTGTCTATTCTCTGCAGGTGATGGCGACATGCGGGTCCGCGCATTGCCAATGCTATAGGGTGTACACTTGGATCGATCCATGCTTCATTGCTAAGCGATCTAGTCAAATCACTTAAATCTCCCCATGTGTATGCACCATTATAATAGAGGACACTAAATTAAGTATCAGCGAGGCAGAAAATCGCAGGATTTGGTGCCATCAAAGATGGTCTAAGTAAGAGAAGGGTAAAGCTTATGGCTGACTTGTGATGATAGGTAGAGAAGAAATGCAAAAGGCAAGTCAGATGGTGGCATAGGCACAAGAATCGGTAGCAGGGGGAAAAGGCAATAATGCCACTGTATAGGTCATTGGTACGGCCTCATCTGGAATATTGTGTTCAGTTCTGGAGGGGCTGGGCTCATTAGGTCGACCATAGGAAGGTTGAGAGGCCTTAGGTTGACACGGTCATTAGGTCGACATGGGTTTTTAACTTTGATTTTTTTTGTCCCTAATGTCGACATCAGTGCACTGTGTGCCCTCACATGGCTTGCGTTCGGGCACAGTGATTTGATGTGCTTGGCACACTATTATGTTGCACCCCCTAGTGGATGGTAGGGCATGAAATACCTCCTGTCAGCACAAAAAGCGGGCAACCAATCTGAATCTACTTCTACCTCTTACCTCTATGGGGTATATTCAATTAGTCGTCTTGTCTGCAGTTTCTGACTGTTTCAGGTTGGAAGGGGTTCCGATCTATTCAATGCTAGCTGCTTTTTTTCCGAGAGTTCAGAATGCTACGTCCTATCAGAAACCAGGTGGCTTGGCGGAGTAGCCGCAGATCCACCTGCTTTTGATGTAAACACGGCCAAATACGGCCCTAATTGAATATATACCTGTGTCTGTTTGTCACTACCCAGTTTGTTTTATCACTGATTCCTATTATAAAGCGCAACGGAAAACTGTAAATGTATGAAATAAATCTACTGCTTTTTTGCACCATCTAGAACAGGCATGTCCAAACTATGGCCCTCCAGCTGTTGTGAAACTACAAGGCCCATCATGCCTTGCCACAGTTTTGCTATTAGGGAATGCTAAAACTATGGCAAGGCATGCTGGGATATGTAGTTTCACAACAGCTGGAGGGTTGCAGTTTGGACAAGCCTGATTTAGAAGATACTAGAATCTGATTGGTTGCTATGGCCAACATCCCATCCTAGTAAATTTACCTCTCAACATTTGGAAAAATAAAAAAGCACTCATTCAACTTGGGGTGCATAAAGAAACAAATAGTTGTTTTTGGTTTTCTATTGGGCCTCCAAATCAACTATTTGTGACTTTATGCACCCCAAATTTAATAATAAAAGTACAGTTATCATTTGTGGTAAACTAATTATTGGACTAATTAAGCTATTTAGGTAACTTCCAATTCTCTAATTTGACATTGGAGATGGGGGTTTCTTTCTGCACAGTGTCCTGGCATTTTCATTTTAAAACTAAAATGTTTCCCTACCACCTCTATTTTGCACATTTCAGTTTGCAGCTCAAGAGGCTTCGATCTGAATTGTGTTTCCCTGGCTGCTTGCACACCCAACGGGAGCAACAATTGAATTGCTTTATCTAAGGACCCATACACATTATGCAATATTGTACATGATTGTAACGGTTTAGTTCAGTACAATATAGTATAATGTTTACACATGATTTGTCATAACATGTGCACTCCCGTGCATCTTATAAGACGTCGTCTGAAAGTCCTGCATGCAGTCTTGATGATGAGATATTGGGGGTTGCTCTGCACATATTGTATAGTGCAGGAGTTCCCAAACCTTCCTTTTTTTTCTTTTTCTTTAAACACGGCACCTTAGAGCAGTGGTTCTCAACCTCGGTCCTCAAGGACCCCCAACAGTGCATGTTTTCCAGGTCTCCACACAGAATAACAGGTGAAATAATTCGCTCCACCTGTGGTCATTTAAATGTGTCTGGGTATAATGAGGGCACTATTGGGGGTCCTTGAGGACCAATGTTGAGAACCACTGCCTTCGAGAATCAGAATTTTTTTCACAGCACCCCCCCCCCCCAAAAAAAAATAATAATAATCAAGTAGGTTGGGTTTATATTTTTATGGTCAATTATGTGGTAAAGGGCAGGATTTGCTTCTGCTTGTACACATTTTATGATTGGCAGTCACCAGCACTGGTTTTGCCCATAATAATTATCCATAGATAATTTGAATTGGTCCTGGACCACCAACCTGGGGCACCCCTGCAAGTGTCCCAAGTAGCCACGGCACACAGTTTGGGAACCACTGGTATAGTGTGAATTATGCAACATAAGATATCGTATAGTGTGTACATAAAGCTGGGCATACTCTAGGTGTCATCTCAGAGAAGTCACCCACGATCTGCCCTTGACTGCACGATTGCATGTGGTCCTTTTGCATGCGATATATCACAGGAAATCCAAGCCTGCCCAGCTCAAAGCAGACTAGCAGATTGCTTCTGCTGCTGCTGGTGCAACTTGCAGGTTCCAAAACGATGTGCCTGGGACTGTGCATCACATCTGACCTGCTGTCAGTCACATGCAATATGGACACTTTTCATGTGAATATTCTTTGCAATCGCATAAAAAGTGACCAAAATGCATGTAAATCGCCCTAGTATAAAGAGAAATTGTGTACAATATCTTATCAAATCCTGTTGTTCTAATGTATAGTGTTCATTCTAGCACCCGCCATATTTGAAAACCCTCTTCCCTGCCTGGGGTGTCGCTGTTTGCTGTAGTGCTTCTAGCACAGTGTAGTCTGTATATCAGCACTGATATGCAAACCAGACCAGTGCTAGAAACACCACAGCAGACAGCAACACCCCAAGCAGTGAAGAGGAACTGCATGGGTTTTCAAATATGGCGGCTGCTAGAATGAACACTAGTATACATAGTGTAATGACACCTTTTGTCAATCAGATTATGATCTGGTCAGATATACATGAAAGTTGCACTGGTGAATGAATACAAGGCACATGCAACTAACAGGGTTCTTATGGGGCATACACACGTAGCGATGTCAGGCCATTTCATGAGCGATCTCACTTCATCACTCAAAAAATGCCCCCACATTGCTCCATGTGTAGGGGCATAGTGATATCAAGTTAATTGCTGGGGTCAGGGCCAGTGTTCTTACCAGAGAACACTGGCCCTGACTGATCGCTGAGCACACAGTGGTGGCACACCGCTGTGTGCTGAACGTTCTTGCTGAGCGATCTAGCATCATTCAAAACTCTCAGCAGGGCCGCTGCATGTGTAGGCCCCATTATAGAGTAATACTTTTTGGCTGAAATTTTAAATGAAATGGGTGGAAAATGTTTTAGTGGCAGCCAGGTGAACAATTGACTCATCCCCCTGTTAAATTAGCCATTCTTTCCCATAACAAAATCAAAGAACATAATTTAACAAGAACGGCTTATTCCTATTTACATATTTAATTGTGTCAGTTGCGGTAACTGTTCATTACTGGCATAGTACTTTGAAAGCAGTGTTGATTTATAGAATGAGTCAATTATGCTTCATGTAACTCTTTTATTGGCCTATTTATCGTCAGTTATGCCATTTAAAATATGTGTAATTGTCTGTTTCTGCATATTTTAGGGCAGAATGAAGTATACCGGCTTAGATATTTTGTGCTTTTTGACTGCCAGCCTTCGCATCAACTGTAGCCATAGTTTTTATGTGGGGACAGTATTTAACAAGATCAGCTAAGCGGGGTTATTTTTAAATTGATACATTTGAGCGAAAGAAGAATCTTGTGGTGCCATGATATTCAATACGAATTCTTAAGGTTTGTTGAATATTTATAATTTTTTATTTGATCATTTTTATCATTCCCATTATAGTTGGGGTTAGCTGCTAAAACAGTCCAAACTAATGGGTGTGATGCAAAAAATCCTGTTTAAGCGCTCAAACAGGTGACTTTTTGAGACCTGAAATGATGTTAGCGCATCTGCTGCTAGAACAATTGAATACCACTAGCATACGTGCATGGATTCGGGGACGGGTGGTAACAATTGTGATAAACCTTAAGACGGCTGAGAAGTGAGGTAGCAGTTAGCTGATGATCTCTTTTTATTGCAATATCTTAAGGTTGCCATACATGAACGATGTTGTCAACAATATGATCTTGTTAATGATTTCCCTTGAACTTCTGAACAATCCCAGACAAATGATATTGTGTATACACATGAAAGTATTGTAGAAATGATACATTTGCCACAGCAAATAGTTAATTTTTTTTTTTTGGTACCAAAAAAACGCACAACTCATCATAAAGACTTGGGGAAAATGGAGGAGGGGAGCGGGCAGGCAAAATGGTGCCAAATTGTTTGTCAGCCATGACATGGTTCATCATACCTACACACAAAATGATGTGTAGAACAGGTCATAATCTTTCTGCAACCATGACTACAAACCACGGGTGCGAGCATTGCATAGTTATACACACGGACAGTTCTTAAACATTATGTCGTTCCTATTGGATGGAAATGGTGTTTAAAATATCTTACCAAATGTGTGGCTACCTTAATAACTTGCATTTGTACTGCATGCTGCTTTTATACTATTGCTGCATCTATTGCTAAATTTGGGAGCTGTTCTGTACTGAAAATCACAAATCCGATAAAATCCTATTGATACAGTTGGTATACATTATTTTTATTTAAGTCGGTGGTTTAGTTTTAACCCCTTCCTGACACAGCATGTTTTTGCCTTCCTGACAGAGCCCTTTTTTTCAAATCTGACATGTCTCACTTAAGTGGGGATAACTTTTTTTTGCTTTTACTTATCCCAGTGATTTTGAGATTGTTTTTTTGTGACACATTGTACTTCAAGTTAGTGGTAAATTTTCGTCGATACAGTCTGTGTTTTTTTGTGAAAAATACCAAAATGTCGGAAAATGGAAAATTTAGCAATTTGCAAAATGTTAAATTTTCTGCTTGTGAGACAAATAATCATACCACTCAAAATAGTTAATAACTAACATAGACCATATGTCTACTTTATGTTTCCATCATTATTTCAACTTCCTTTTAATTTTTTTGGACACTAGGAGGCTTACAATATGAATAGCAAATTCTCAAATTTTCAAGAAAATTTCAAACACTGATTTTTTTAGGGACCAGTTCAGTTCTGATGTGACTTTGAGGTACTTGTATGTGAGACACCCCCATAAATGATGCCATTTCAAAAACTGCACCCCTCACAGTATTCAAAACAGCATTTTGGAAGTTTGTTAACCCTTTAGGTGTTTCACAGGAATTAAAACAAAGTGTAGGTGAAATTTCAAAATTTCATTTTTTTTGCAGATTTTCAATTTTAATACATTTTTCTAAGGAACACAGTAGATTTTACGAGAGAAATGTGACTAAAAATTGATTCCCCCAATTCTTTTGTTTTCATAAATATCCTATATGTGGCCCTAGTGTGCACGTTGACCAAACCACAGGCTTCATAATAGAAGGAGCACCTACTTGATTTTGGAGCCTCCTTTTTATGAGATTATTTTTTAGGCACCATGTAGGTTTTTAGGCACCATAAGATGCTAAAAGTTAGGAACCCCCCCACAAGTGACCCCATTTTGCAAACTACACCCCTCAGGGAATTCATCTAGGGGTATAGTGTACATTTCAAACCCCCAGGGGTTTCACCAATTGTGGTACAACTGGGCAGTGAAAATGAAAAATTACATTTTTTACACAAAAATGCAGTTCTGGCTCAAAATTTTTCATTTTCACAAGGAATGAAGGAGACAAAGCACCCCAAAATCTGTGCCCCAATTTCTCCCGAGTACGGCAATGCCTCACATGTGACCAAAAAATACCAGTTGGGTGCATGGCAGGACTCAGAAGGGAAGGAGTGATTTTTGGATTTTGCAGCTCAGATTCTGGTGGAATTTTGGTGGGTGCTATGTCGCATTAGCAAGACCCCCAAAGCACCAATACAGTGGAAGCCCCCCACAAGTGACCCCATTTTGCAAACTACCCCCCTCAGGGAATTCATCTAGGGGTATAGTGTACATTTCAACCCCCCAGGGGTTTCACCAATTTTGATACAACTGGGCTGTGCAAATGAAAAATTACATTTTTTTACACAAAAATGCAGTTCTGGCTCAAAATTTTTCATTTTCATAAGGTATGAAGGAAAAAAAGCACCCCAAAATCTGTGCCCCAATTTCTCCCGAGTATGGCAATGCCTCATATGTGACCAAAAAATACCAGTTGGGTGCATGGCAGGACTCAGAAGGGAAGGAGTGATTTTTGGTGGTGGAATGAATGGTGGGTGCTATGTCGCATTAGCAAGACCCCTGAAGCACCCATACAGTGGAACCCCCCCACAAGTGACCCCATTTTGCAAACTACACCCTTCAGGGAATTCATCTAGGGGTATAGTGTACATTTCAAACCCCCAGGGGTTTCACCAATTTTGATACAACTGGGCTGTGCAAATGAAAAATTACATTTTTTTACACAAAAATGCAGATCTGGCTCAAAAGTTTTCATTTTCACAAGGAATGAAGGAGATAAAGCACCCCAAAATCTGTGCCCCAATTTCTCCCGAGTACGGCAATGCCTCATATGTGACCAAAAAATACCAGTTGGGTGCATGGCAGGACTCAGAAGGGAAGGAGTGATATTTGGTGGTGGAATGAATGGTGGGGGAGGGGGGCTGGCGCTGCGGCTGGTGGGGGGTGGGAGGGGTGCTGGCGCTTCGGCTGCCGGGTGGGTGGGAGGAGGGGGGGCTGCCGGGTGGGAGGGGGGGGGGGGGCTGGCGATCGGTGGTGATCGGTGCTGTACTTAACAGCACCGATCACCACCGATCACTGTGTTACCGAGCGGCTTAGCCGCCGGTGACACAGAAAACGCTGCAATTGGCTGTTCACATTTGAACAGCCAATCGCAGCGATCGGCGGCGAGGGGGGATGTCTGCTGTCAGGGACAGCAGACATCTCCAAACTGTCACCGCGTCTATAGACGCGGTGACAGTTCAAAGCCATGACGTATATATACGTCAACGGTCGGGAAGTACCTCCCGACCATGACGTATATATACGTCATATGTCTGGAATATCTATCTGTCTATATATATATATATGTGTGTGTGTGTGTGTGTGTGTGTGTGTGTGTGTGTATATATATATATATATATATATATATATATATATATATATATATGTGTGTATATATATATATATATATATATATATATATATATATATGTGTGTATATATATATATATATATATATATATATATGTGTGTATATATATATATATATATATATATATATATATATATATATATATATAGATAGATTTCATTTTATACATTTTTTAAGACTTTTACATGCATGGGGGTTGGAGCTGGGGGGGAGCGCTGCGGCTGCTTCTTGCTGACAGGGAGCGAGGGAGGGAGAGCGGCTGCCGGAGGGAGAGCAGCTGCCGGGCGGGTGGGAGGGAGGGAGAGCGGCTGCCGGGCGGGTGGGAGGGAGAGCTGCGGATCGGTGGTGATCGGTGCCAGCACCGATCACCGCCGATCCCTGTGTTACCGAGCGGCTTAGCCGTCGGTAACACAGAAATAGCTGTGATTGGCTGTTCACATTTGAACAGCCAATCACAGCGATCGCCGACCGGTGGGGGCATCCCTGCCCCCCCCCCCGGGCGGCGAGGGGGGATGTCTGCTGTCAGGGACAGCATACATCTCCAAACTGTCACCGCGTCTATAGACGCGGTGACAGTTAGAAGCCATGACGTACATGTATGCCATGTGTCGGGAAGTACCTCCCGGCCATGACGTACATGTACGTCAAATGTCGGGAAGGGGTTAAAGGAATTCCAAACCTCTGATTAATGTGTTTGAACTGGGCATACAGTCTTGCAACTATTAATAAATATATTGAATATTTCTAGTTTCCGTTTTTTCTTTTAAGCCATACCTTATATGAGCAGGATAACAAAATAAACAGTACAAAGCTGGTCTCTGGACACAAGTTTAGCTGTTGCAGGACTGCTTCATATTAAAGGCAACTAAAATAAACAAATCTGGCTGAGAATATAAATATCTTTAAAAAAAAAAATTATATAGAAAGCTAAAAAGAACCGTCATGTATATAGCTAACCTTGGGAGTATAAACCAATACATTATAATCCGAATGTGGACAGTAAAGTTGTGCTGAAAAGCCTACACTTTATTGGTCCATCCAAGTTTTAGAAAAGCTGGTGTAGGTTATTTCTATACCTTACTACCAAATTATTAAAGTTTTTTTGGTACTTGCTTCCTAGCAGGGTGCCCGTTGGGTCCCATCACATACCTTAACTTAAGGTATGCGATGGGACCCAGCTTTCCTGACAATGGAAAAATCGGGTCCATCCCATGCCATTATAATGGCATGTGATGCGACCAATGCGATGGACCCGATTTTACATAGGAACCAATGTTAAACATCCCCCCCCCCCCATACCCGACTTTTGATTGTATAGCCACCCAGATGGGTAATTTGTATGTCAAATGCCCCCCCCCCCCCTTTGTTAAAGCCACCCCACGATGAACGCACACCCGAAGCGTGGCGAGCGGCGGCGGTACGTGTCCTCTGACCTTTTCATACCCCCACTATCCACGTCGGCGTGGAGTTGATTTTATATAGTGTGGCGAGGGGACGCGTAATACGTCTGAAGTAATGCGCGTGCGCTTGCCACGCTTCGGGTTCACATTGATCGTGGCGTTTACAATGGGGGGGCATACAATGAAAAATGGGGTCTGGGGGGCATTTAACATTGGAGCCAATGTAAAATCGGGTCTCAGAGACCATTTAACATTGGTTCCAATGTAAAAAATTGGGTCGGTCGCATTGCATGCGATTTGGTTGCATGCGATGCAATTGACCCGATTTTTGCGACTCGATTGCATACAATTAAAATCGGTGGCGCTGTGCTAGGAAACAAGTACCGTTTTTTTTTCCACAGAAACCCAGAGGCTACTCTGTTGAATTGCTGTGAAGGGGAATTGATCGGAATCCACAGGATTTTATGATTGCAAATGATTACTAGACCTTTTTTCTTTCTTCTTCAGGAATTGGTCAGTGCTGACATACTCCCTGGCTATAGCAGATTTAAGTAATATAGACTGTTTCATTTGTTTTTACATTTTTATTTTTTTATTTTATACATTGGCAATATTTTATTGTATCCTACAGTGCACAGAAAAGGAAAGCTATTTATATAGAAAGTAAGCTCTCAAGAGTAGGACCCTCTTCTATCATGTGCTTTTTTTCCCCCCCTCTTACTTAAACACCATCTTCGACCACACACGATCCTGTAGTTTTTCTGGTAACTTTATACTACTTTCAGTGTTGGCTGATGCAGCTCTGTTTACATTCCCTGTTCTTGTCCTATATTGTTTTTAACTGTAAAGCCCTGTACACACGGGGCAAGTTCTGCTAGCCAGCATGCTGAGCAATGCAGGCTAGGGAAATCTACCTTGTGCTTCTCGGCGGCTAGTTGGCTCTTACACATGTATCGATGTGTGTATGGGTGATCCAGTGTTCTTTGGTTAGAACACTGGCAATCTGACTAGATCTTGACTGCAATGTAGTTAAGTTCTAGTCAGGTGATGGCAACATTGCGGAACCGTGCATCCCTGTTGCTCATGGGCATGCTCACTGAGCGCTCCATGCTTAATTTCTAAGCAATCTTGACAGATCACTAAATAGCTATCGAAATGGTTAAAATCGCCCTGTGTGTATGCCTCCTTAGTCTCTGTTCCCAGTTTTTGCCTTTTTATTTATGTACACTGTAACTGGTCATTGCAGATCCCTTAAATAAATAAAGGCTATTAACTGTTGATGTAATGCTATAGCCATATTTCCACACATTCTCTAGTGTTCAGTCAGGACAACTGACCTAGGCTTGTGTGCTCAAAAAGGGCATGGTCCTGTGACATGCCCCCTTTTTCAATCAGTCCAAGGGCATTTCACAAGACCAAGCCCTTTCTTTGGCCAACAGCATGTGTCCTCCTGACTTAACTCCTGAAGGTTCTGGGCTGCTTCCAGGCACTGACTGCACTATGCATAGATAAGGCTGGACGCTGCAGACCACAGAAGAGAAGGTAGGACCACTCCTGAAAAGTGGGTCTGTTCTACTGAAAGGTGCACAGTTGGGAGATATGCTTTAGCTGTGTGGTGTATTATAAATAGGGGGCTGCTTATTCAGTGTAATATTTTAAAATTCTGCTATCTGGAGATACATGGGGCTTTGTTTGCATCTTTGGTCAGAGGAAAATCAAGCCCTAACGTATGTTAGCAGATATTTCTGCATTCAAGTGAAGACCGTCAGAAAAGAGGTGACATGGGCTCTTATTCTGGTTGCCTTGCGAGTCCCCAGACGCCACTCTCAAGTCACTTAGATTTGCGTGCACCCTCGACGGGCAGCTGACATCAGCCCCCGCTTCACTTGCTGATTTCCATGGGAATGCCCATGAAACATTGGGTGTTCCCATGGGTGAATCCCTGGCCCACTGCCCCATGCCTCCTGCCGCAGTCTTGGGTGCGTGTGCCTGGCGAACAGTAGGTTTGCCGTAGCTACATGTACCTAGCGCATGCACATGTGCAGAAATGCACATTTCAAAAATGCTTTGCTCGCATGTGACGCTGTCAATCAGAATAAACCCCAGAGTGCATAGCGGGGAAGAAGCAAGTTCCCCTTGAAGCAGAGTGCATCCATAAGGACAGGGAGCTTTGTCACCCCCTTAAAACAGCCTATCAGGAACACTAGTGAATACAAACTACACACTGCTAAGGCCTTGGCGGGAGATTAACCCAAATCCTTGGTCCTGAGGGGCAGTTCTGCTAGTCATTACACCAACTGTGCATGTTGAGCTGAATGTTGATTACATATCCATTCCATTTGATATTTGGCACAAATAAGTCTTTCATTAAGAGCCTTTGCATGTGCTGTTGTGTTTATTGACCAGTGGAAATGTTCACCTATTTCTGATCAGATCATAATCTGATTGACCTTGCCAGTGGTGGATTATAATAGGGGAATTTAGGGCAGTTGTTTTGGACCTAGCGCTGTAAGAGTCCAATTGTTCACTTTGTGTTATGCAAGTAGTATATCTGTAAAAGGAACATTTGTAGTGTTTACTTACGGTATATTCCGATGAACTTGGAGAGTGTCTTGCTGGTTATTGTAACGTCATATGTATATTTATAAGATAATCTGCAGTTCATATTAAAACTTGTTGGGGAACGCAATTGGTATAAAGGAGTGGGGGGGGTTTCACTTGTACAGGATAGACCAGGGCTGGGCAACACCGGCCCTCCAGATGTTAATGAACTACACATCCCAGGATGCTTTGCATTAGTTTCAGCATGGCCACATAGCAAAACTAATGCAAAGCATCCTGGGATGTGTAGTTCACTAACATCTGGAGGGCCGGTGTTGCCCAGCCCTGGGATAGACAGATGTGCTATTCCAGAACAACACATTGGGGGTTATTTTGGTTCAATCTTTCTGACAAATTCCTTCTTAGATGGACAAAACCATGTGCACTGCAGGTGGGACAGATGTTACTTGTGCAGAGAGAGTTAGATTTGGGTGGGGTTTTACTTCAAAGTGAGATCTATATTGCAGTGTAAAAATAAAGCAGTCCGTACTTTCCCTGCACAGAAACAAAATAACTCCCAAATCTAAACCTACCCAGGTCCTAGCCGTGTTCTACCAAGGACATGGGTAGAAGTCCTGTGTAAAGGAACACGGCGTGTCCCATTTACACCGCCTCTGACCCGCTGAAGACCCGGGCGGCGGTGTAAAAGTGGTTTAATTTTGTAAAGATTTCTGCCATTTTACAACATAATCCTTGTTTTAATATCAATGTAATCAATTCAATTTCTTTCTTTCACTGTCTAGGTTCATCCAAAAAGGACTTGTTAATTTAACAACACAAACTGGGAAAATACTGTAACTGCTGAACATGTCTGTCCGGGAGTCCTTCAATCCAGAGAGTTATGAGCTTGATAAAAGTTTCCGGCTGACGCGCTTTGCAGAACTCAAAGGCACAGGTTGCAAAGTTCCTCAAGATGTTTTACAAAAACTGCTGGAGTCCTTACAGGAAAACCACTTCCAGGAAGATGAGCAGTTTCTGGGAGCAGTTATGCCAAGACTAGGTGAGTGCTTATGTGCTTTCTTTCTCATTGATAATTCTTGTATCAGTTTAAGAACTTTCATATTTATAGAGCTGTATACAGTGTTTTTATCCAGGCCCAATACTTGGTACCTGACTAAAGGGGGGATATATGTGTGTCTATCTATATCTATATATCATGGCCGTGCCGATAATGACACTGTCATGGAGCGTAATTCTCCCCCATAATGACAGTTCATACATGTATCCCACTGTTTTCCACAATTCCATTTGCACCACATATTATGTGACTGGCATAAAGTTTGTCCCACTACATATGTGCACAAGTAGAATAGAGCGTGTTTTTTTGTGTGCTTGAAAAGGAAGGGTTGTGCATGTTTAGCACTGTAGGAGCGTTAAAACACAAGTAAACTACACTCTATTGGGTACATTTACTAAAATGAGAGTTCTAATAAAGATGAGATTTTGCCTATAGCAACCAATCCGATTCTACTTCTTATCTAGCACCTTATAGAAGAAGATTGGTTGCTATGGGCAACATCCCATCATCAATAGAACTCCCATCTTAGTAAATGTACTCCGGTACTTGTTTCCTAGAACGGCCACAACGATTTAGATCGTTGTGGTCGTAAGATAAAAAATCGGATCGATCGCATCGCATGCGATTTGGTCGCATACGATGCGACCGATCCGATCGACCGATTTTTCACCCGATTTTTTTTTTTTTTCACCTCATTAATTTCAATTGCCCCCACAAATGTTACTAAGTGGGCTAGACCCCACGATAGACGTCAACCCGAAGCGTGGCGAGCGCAGCGAGCCCGCGAGGGGCGGCGGTGCGCGTCCTCCGACCTTTTCATTCCCCTACTATCCACTAGGGCGTGGAGTGAGAATAGAATAGTGTGGCGAGCGCAGCGAGCCACCGAGCCCGAAGCGTGGCGAGCGCAGCGAGCCCCGCGAGGGGACGCGTCTAACTTCACAGGTATACGCGTCCCCTCGCGGGGCTCGCTGCGCTCGCCACGCTTCGGGCTCGGTGGCTCGCTGCGCTCGCCACACTATTCTATTCTCACTCCACGCCCTAGTGGATAGTAGGGGAATGAAAAGGTCGGAGGACGCGCACCGCCGCCCCTCGCGGGCTCGCTGCGCTCGCCACGCTTCGGGTTGACGTCTATCGTGGGGTCATGGCGGGCACATAAAAAATGTGAAATGGGTCATATTGGCCCATTTCACCTTTTTTAACAATTTTCCCTATGTGAGATGGACTTAATCAAGTCCATCTCATCTTGTGCCATTATAATGGCACAAGACCGACAAGATCCTCCCGATTTCAATGTTAAAAGATTTTTTAACATTGAAGTCTATGGAAAAATCGGGTCAATCGGTCGGTCGCATCGCGGCCGATTTTAATTGGTCGCGACCGACCGATTGACCCGATTTCTGTCAATCAAAGTCAAAAAAGTGTAAAAAATCGGCCACATCGTGAGGATCGTGTCCCTTAATTAAGAGCCACGATCACTCACGATTGTGGCCGTTCTAGGAAACAAGTACCTGTACTCCTATGATTTCTTATGCTCTTTACTTACAGGCTTTCAGTGTGTCATGATTGGTGCCCACTCGCAGCAGCGGGGAGAGCATTAGTGGTTTCTGACCATAGGCCTTGAGCTCATGCTCTGTGTTCTGTTTGCTGGTCCACTCTGTGTACACTTCAACAACTGCAGCCCTCCGTGCAATCATTTGGCTAATGCTCTAGACATCCTACTTAAGCATAATCTATGCAGTATCTACTTTGCATAAAATCGCTGGTGGTCATAATAATTTGGATACTCAATGTATATTTAGCTATGAATTAAGCCCTACATATTTATTGCAGAAAATGTATTTGTTGTTCAATTTTTGACTGCAGAAATACCGTGATACCTATAAATGAAATTTGTTTATATAAAATGGCAAGAACCTTTGTAATAGTTGACAATCCTATCTAATGCTGGGTACACACCTACAGATGTATCTGTCCAATCTATCTGGTGGTTAAAAAAATGTGGCAATGTATGGGAGCATATGACACTCAACCGTTTGCTCCCAAATGCTGGAAACCAAACAATAGTAATTCAGATAAATTGGTTAAAATCGTTTAATTTATCACAGGGGACCTCAAACTATTTTGTTCTGGGACCCCATCAGACAACAAAAATAATTACGGGACCCCAGAAAGTTACTGCAGAAGGTTATCACATCACATGTGTGGTCAGCAGACAGCACATACATGGCAGCATTGTGGAGGCACAAAATGATGGGAGGAGTCTGAAGTAACACAATTCAACAGATGTTTCAGACTCCTTGAATCACTGACTGAGATTAGAAAAGTCATCAGCCTGATGGTCAGCAACATGGAGTCGCGACCCCATCCTGAGAAGGTCGGGACCCAGTTTGGGGTCAGGACCCACAGTTTGAGAACCGCTGAATTGTCAAATTAAACCGAACAATAATTTTTATCCATTTTCCAGTGTTTGGGAGCAATTGATCAATTGTCATTTTCTCCCATACATTTCCATATTTTTTGATCCCACCAGACAGATTGGATAGAAATCTTTGTGTGTGTACCCAGCTTTAGTGGTTTTCTTCTCCAGTCATCACATACCACACAGTAGATTGTGATTAATCATTCACAGGTGAGTTCATCTGTATTGCTGGATCAGTAATTATCGAACCTGCTTCTGTTGAACAAAATCTTCAAACTTTTGGGGGTGCTTGACCACTGTTAACAATCGCTGATCTACTGAGCGGTATTTAATGCCCTGAGGGCAAGCTATTGGCACATAGAAGTGCCGATAGCTCGCCGTCAGGGTACTCCCCGAATCTGGTTCACTCGCCATTTGCCTCATTGCTTGTTTCCCGAGGCGAGTGTGGCCATTAAAATGGCAAAGCTTGCCACAAAATGTGGTGGACTCGCTGCATTTGTGGCGAACCTTGCCATTTAAGGGGATCCTCGCTGGCCTCTCATGGCAAGGATTCATCCCTTACATTGAATACAATAAGGGGGTTTAACGGCGAGGACTGCCTATTTTTGCCAAGGAAAACTCGTCCTTGCTGTACAAACCCCCTTGCCAGTGGCATTAAATACCGCTAATTGTATCTGAACATAGCCTTACCATACTATCAATAAAGACTGGGACACTCATGAATTACACAGGTTCTATGGCTTACTAAAACCAGGTGACAAGCTGGCTTGAAGTTTGCTAGCCACAGAACCTGTGTAATTCAGAAGTTTCCCAGATTAAAGTGATAGTATGGTAAACCTTAATATTTTACACAGCAAATTGATCCACAAGTGCAGGATATCACTCATATTAATGAAAAATAATCAAATTTATCAAAGTAATCGCAGATTTAAACAAGCCTGGTTTAGCATTTATTACAGTTGGCTTTTTAAATCCATCAATTATAGTTTATAAACATCGACCACTTTGATAAACCACTTCTTTATCAATTTTTCTCTAGGAGTTATATCAAAACACATATTGGAATTGGGAGTGACTGACCTGGTGACATTGATTTGTTTACATATATGTAATAGAAAAAGGCCTCAAGTCGGTTTAAATATTTTAATGTAGTAAATTCAGTTGCATGTGAGTTTTTAAAGCTCCTGGGATAGAAAATAAATGTGTGTGTGTGTATGTATGTGTATATATGTGTGTATATATATATATATATATATATATATATATATATATATATATATATATATATATATATATATATATATATATATATATATATATATATATATACCGTGTTTCCCCGATAATAAGACACTGTCTTATTTTTTTTAAACCAAAAAAAAACACCATAGGCCTTATTTTCAGGGGAGGTCTTATTTTAAACATGCCCCTGTCCTCATTTTAAACATGCCCCAGTGCACCTTTTAAACATGCCCCAGTGCTCCTTTTAAACAGGCCTCAGGCCCCAGACCGCCATCTTTGACATGCCCCAAACCCCCTTGATGTGGTACACATGCCCCTGTCCTCCTTGTAAACATGCCCCCAGTGCTCCTTGTAAACATGCCCCCAGTGCTCCTTGTAAACATGCCCCAGTGCTCCTTGTAAACATGCCCCCAGTTAAAGAGAGGGAACGTACCGTAGCCTCCTTTACACACCTCTCCTCCTCTCTGTCTCATCAACGCCAGCGCTCCGTGCTCTGCTGCAGCCGCCGCGTGAAGTGCGCGGCGACGTCACGCGGCTCCCGCAATGCATCCCTGGGACCGGGAGCAAAGCGGCATCTGTAGAACCCGGAGGTCTCTAAATACCTCAGAGGTATGTATATATATATATATGTGTGTGTATAAAAAAAAAAAAATATATATATATATATATATATATATATATATATATATATATATATATATATATATTTTTTTTTTTATAGTATTTTTCTAATACAGATGTAGTGATTTTTTCAATTACTAAGCCAGTTTCTATGCCTGCATCCACTCTTGAGTACTGTATATTGCATACTTATAATATATATTGTGCTCATGTGCCTTTGTAACCTAGCATTGTTTACACTCCTGTGACATGCACACTTTGCATGCACCCATCAGTTGCTGCTTTTTTTGGTTTAATATGTTTAGTGTGGAATGCTGCCCCGGCTGATAGATTGAATGCATGGTGGAACGCAAACCTCTACGAGGAGGTTATTTTGCTCTATTGTGGCTAACCCCCTATGATATCGGCGGTCTTGTTGTTCGCATTATTATATTTAATATGATGGCTTAGTTGTCATGATAATGGTGGCCTTTGTGAGTGTTCTAGATCTGTGCATTCCACCAGGCAGAAATTATTTCTGAACCCTCCCTTCCTGGCAGCAGATCTGATTAGGATGGATATAACTATAAAATCTCAGGGCAATACTTGATTACAAAAAGGTTTACATTTTTTTTTTCCCACAGAAAGATGGGCCAACTGGTTGGAACAATATTGTCCTAGTATGGCCAGCTTCGGATCACATATGCAATCCAACCTGCATGAGAGTCCAAATAAAATTATGTTAGGGTGCCAGTAAATGTTGCATTTATTCTGTGGTTCTTGGGTGTCTTACTTTTAAAAGAAGTATGCATGCTCCAAGACTTTTGAATGTACTACACTGCTTCAACCACCACAGATCATTGCAGTGACTGCCATATAATAGAGAAAACATCAGTGAGCACCCTGTCAAACAGCAAGCCTTTGTGAGTGCCATATCTCCCCCAAAAAATAAATAACCCCAAAAAAACAAAATATACCTTTATCTTTTTGCAGCTTCATAGTCTTTATTCAGCAGCTTGTCAGGCCAGTCAGGTCTAGGCTGTGAGTGCGGAGGGAGGAGTTATTTAATGGTGCGGGATGTGCAGCTTATTTCTGTGGCTGGGCCTCCCCAACTGGCACCTGCTTTTTCCACAAGCGGCACCAGAGCCCTCTAGCTGAGCACAATAAAAAGTATTTTTCTTTTACAGTACTTGGCATAGTAACATTTTGAATTTGTGGCATAAGGCTTTATGCATGTGGGAAGTTTAAAATACAACAAATTGGATCCATTAGACATTCAATTTGACTGTGCAATTAAATGAAAGTTTATATAACATTTAAGTATATACTGTATGTGGTATATGTGCTGAAGAAGTAATCTCCGAGCTTCAGCATGATCAGATTGTAGAGCAATATCTGAAGGTGCTGACTCTGTATTATTAACATTTGACATTTATTTAGTGCCAGCATATTCTTTTGTGGGCGTTTTTTTTTCTTTTAGTTGAAGTTGAAATCTGATGCTTCTGAATCAGTGTCAAAATGGAGGCAAATTTGACCTTTTTTTTTTAAAATAAAGTATTTTTATTATACAGGTCATAAGTACAGAGCAGAACATTAACTCAAGCAATATACAAGAATAAAAGTCACGTAGAGTCTAGAAATACATGCCAGATTGTATATTGAGTTTTCATACAATATTATCAAGTTACATGTTTATTTAGAATGAAATAAAGTATCAATTCAATAAAGAATAGTGATGTCCCTGTTCTGTTCTAGCTGGTTATCAGTGTTTCAATTTTCTGAATTATATATTAGAGTATAGAAAAGAAAAGGAACAAGAAAGAGAAAGTAAAAGAACATTAGTCATGCATTGGTATACATAGTAGAGGGTTTCATCTCGCTCAGGGCGGCGTATCTATGCAATATCTTAGGTTGAGCAGTCATTGTGTGTACATTGTGACTATTAGTATCCATATATAAGATCACCATATAATACTGTTGCGTCAAGGGTGTGAGGAGTGCGGAGACTCTATCCACCTGCCCCAGATCTTTTCAAATTTAGGTAAGGTGCCCCGAGACATGTAGACATATCTTTCATGTTGTACAGTGGTCTTGACTAGAGCCCTCCACTCCGCCAGCGGAGGTCCCGAGCTTGCCATCCAATGCCTAGCTATGACGACTTTAGCTAGGGAGCATAAGTTAGTCACATATTGTCCCTCCAAATTGTTCAGAGGGGCGTTTTCCTTGCTTCCCAATATACACAATTTAGGCGTCAGGACCCGCTCAGGGATCCCAGTTGATGATATTGTCGATTTGACCGCCACCCAAAAAGCGCCAATCAGGGGGCAGTCCCCGAGGAGATGCCAAAGATTTCCCTGTGGGGAATTACCTTTTGGGCAGTCTGGAGAGGCTCGTCCACCAAATTTAACCATAGTACACGGTGTTAAGTATGTTCTATGTAGAATAAATAGCTGGACTTGTTGGAATCTTGCGGACACCGTGGCGTGTCTTGGTGATGCCAGGGCCTCCTCCCATTCCTCCTCCTCAAAACCACCCACATCGGCCTCCCACCTAGCCCTCAGAGCGGGCAGTGAATCCCTGTGCATAAAGGAGAGCAAAAATGAGTATGCTAGAGAGATAGTTTTAACCTGTCCCAAGTTATTAAGAAATATTTTTGCCGGGGAGGGTAGCAGGACCGGGGAAACGCCACTGAACTGAGTGTTTAGAGCGTGCCGTAGCTGCAAGTACCTGAAGAAATACACCTGGGATAGTCCGTACTCCTCCTTCAGCTGTTGAAAGGACTTTAGCACAGCTGCCTCATATAGCTGCCCAATCGTCACCACTCCCCCGCCTGACCACAGTCTCCTGCCCGACAGACAAGCAAGTTCGGATAACCTAGTGGAGTGCCAGAGGGGAGCCTCAGGATCTATAGCCGTATAACCCATCAGGGATTGGGTCTCTTGCCATATCCTAATGGCTTGAACCACCAGCGGGGGGGCCCCCCCAGGAATCTTCCCGCCCAAGAGCAACTGCAAGGGTGAGGTGTCGGGGTACATCTGGTGTAGGAATGCGGCCGGGAGCGGGGCTTGGTCAGTGTCTTGTAGCCAATACCTGAGATGTGAGAGTTGGCCAGCATAATAATATAGTCTGAACTGCGGTAAAGCCAAACCCCCATCTGCCCGTGGTCTAGTGAGGGTGCCTACACTAATTCTGGGACGCTTGTTCGCCCATATCAGTGAAGATAGCAAGCTGTTTAAATGCCTGAAGAACGAGGCCGGCACATACATCGGGGACTGGTTTAGAACATACAGTATTTTGGGCTGTAAAATCATTTTTATTAAATTAACCCTGCCAATGACATTTAGGGGTAATTTGGTCCACACCGACAGTTTGTCTTTGACAACGGATAACAGTGGATGCAGGTTCCCAGGAAGAAAGTCCCGACTGTCATTGGTTACTATTATCCCCAGATATTTAAATTGGGATACCCAACTAAGTGGGAGGGGGGCGTCTGGAGTCAAAGGTGGGGGACCACGCAAGGGCATTATGGAGGATTTAGACCAGTTAACAGTGAGTCCAGAGAAGCCACCGAACTCCTCCATTAGCTGTAGCGCAATAGGCATAGAAAGTCTATAGTCCTTCAGGAAGAGAAGTAAATCGTCAGCGTAAAGTGCCACTGTGTCTATCCTCTGACCCACCCGGAGCCCAACGATGTCTGGGTGATTTCTAAGAATACAGGCCAGCGGTTCAATAGCTACCGCAAAGAGCCCAGGGGAGAGGGGGCACCCCTGTCTGGTACCCCGGCCCAGGGCAAAAGGGAGGGAAACATGGTTGTTGACAGAAATCCTGGCCACCGGATGGAGGTATAGTAGCTGCACCCATTTTAAGTATTGCGGGCCGAAGCCCATACGTCGCATTACCTGCCACAGATAAGACCACTCGACAGAATCGAAGGCCTTATTGGCGTCGAACGACACGATGGCAGAGTGAGTCTCCTCCTCCATGTGAGTAGCCTGGATATGTGTATACAGCCGCCTTAGATTCGTACTGGTTGACGAACCTGGCATAAAACCAGTTTGGTCTGGGTGGATAATGGACCGTATCACGCCATTCAGTCGAATAGCCAGGACCTTCGCTAAAATCTTGACGTCAGTGGTGATTAAGGAGATAGGTCTGTATGAGTCAGGGTAGTTGGGGGTCTTTCCCAGGTTTGGGTATGACCACTATGATGGCCTCGGACATAGAGTCCGGTAGGGCAGTGAGCTCGAAGAGGCCATTAAATAAATTCAATAGTTTGGGGGCGAACAAATCCAAGTTCGATCTGTACAGCTCCACTGGAACCCCATCTACGCCCGGAGCCTTCCCCCCGGGAAAGGACCTAATTGCAGTCTCTATTTCGGTAATTGTAACAGGTGCTTCAAGGGAGGACCTAGCCTCCTCAGACAGTTCGGGTAAGTCAATGTGGTCTAGATAGTCAGAGAGTTCTCCCTGTGGGCATCCCAGGCGTGAGCGGTAGAGCTCCTGGTAAAATGTAAGAAACACATCTGCTATTTCCCTAGTGGATGTCCTCAGTACCCCATCAGTACCATATATCTGGGCAACAGAATTAGTTGGGTGATCTGAGTGCACCAGATGGGCCAGGAGACTGCCCGTCTTATCGGCGTTCATGTAAAGTTTATGGGAATTAAATAGCAGGTTGCGAGCGTTGCGCTCCTCCAAGTGGGAGACCCAGGCGGCCCGTGCCAACTCCCACCTAGCCCCAGACTCCTCCGAGCCATCATCCAGGTGCAGAATCTCTGTCCGCCGACACTCATCCTCCAATTCTGCTCCCTTAGCCCTGTGTGTTCGTTTAATAGAGGCTATTTTAGATATTAGAGTACCCCTCAAATATGCCTTGAATGCATCCCATACTACCGGGGTGGAGGCCGTGCCTATGTTATCACCAAAATAACCATCCCATAGAGCCTGTAGACTCGAGGAGTCACCAATTTGCAGTAACCAGGAGGGGTGTAATTTCCAAAATGACTGTCCTCTCTGGCACTCCATATCCACCGCCAGCAGTAAGGGAGAGTGGTCTGAGACACCCCTTGATTTGTAACAGACGGTTTGGAGTCTAGGCAGTAGCGAGGGAGAGACCAAGGCCAGATCTATACGTGAAAAGGAGTGGTGAGTCTTAGAGAAGCAGGAGTACTGAGCATCAGCAGGGTGTCTCTGTCGCCAGGCGTCCTTTAAACCAATTGAGTCTATATAATTTGAAAAACCCGTGGGACGGTCGTCAGTGGGTGCGGAGCCAGGAGGCCACCACTTGTCCAAAGCATGATTCATTAGCTTATTAAAATCCCCCAGGCATATGACAGGTGTGTCGGGGGATTGAGCCACATAAGTGGCCGCGTGTTTTAGGACATCATAATTAAAGGGAGGGGGGATATATACCGCTAGGATAAAGAAAGGCTGGGAATACAGCCTGCAATGTAGGAAGACGTATCTACCCAGTGGGTCTGTCTTAACAGCAAGCAGGACAAATTGCACCGATTTATTGATCAGTATTGAAACTCCCCTAGAGTGAGTAGTGTGGGAGGCATGATATGCCCAGCCCACCCATGGTCTGCGTAGGGACATTAATCTATTGCCCTCTAGGTGGGTCTCGACCAGGCAGGTGATGTCCGAGCCGTATTGCTTAACCATTTTGAGAACTAGGGAGCGTTTAACTCTATCATTTATCCCCCGGACATTCCAGGTGAGGACATTAAGGTGCGTCATATTGGATTAGAGAATGTGGGATACTAGGAGCTGTCATACCTGTACTGCCACCTCGTAGAATTACATGTACCACAATCATTGCATCAAATAGCGCCAAACCCTTCTGTTTAAGGCTTAGTAAATTGGTAAACACTGCATGATAATTAGAAGAAAGAGAGAGAGAAAAACAAAGAGAAATAGAGAGACATAGAAAAACAATCCCAACAAAATACACCCCCTCCCTGTATACCTCCCCGAACTGTGGCATACTTATATCCCTAACCTAGTAACTATTGAGACCAAAAGGGTCGGTAACTACCTAGGTAACTTGAGGGCAATCGACTAATAACTACCAATGCGAGCATCGGGGCCCCCCGGCCATATAGTAGGCCTATAACTTGTCTAAAGCAACACATATGTAAGGAGATATAGTGCATAGTTATAGTTCCCCCCCCCCCCACCAGCAGAAAGCATGATAAGTAACATTACAGTTAGTTGTACCACATCTATAGTAGGAAATATAGTATAAACAGTATAAGCGCTCCCCCAGGAGTGCAATATGAGCATAGTAACTATGACATATCTATATTAATATTTACGCTTCTTGAGCATTGCGTTTCTTGAGCATCTAGGCCCAGGATGATCTCCAGGGAGCGATAGAGAATGGCGCAGCTTGTCCACAAATATGTAGTCCACTGCCGCCACTTGTCAGATATGAAAGATCAGGGCGGGGCCAGCTGCCTCACAGCAGGTGCATATCGATCAAGCCAAGCCGCCGCCTCCCGAGGATTACTGAAGAATTTTGTTTCTCCCTCTGCCACCACCCGTAACCGGGCCGGGAATAACATAGAGTAGGGAAGGTTTAGGTCACGTAACCTTCGCTTCACCGGTGTGAACAGGGCCCTCTCCTTCTGTACGTCAATGGCGAAATCAGGAAACGTAGAAACAGTCACCCCATTCCTGACCATGGGGCCTTTGGTGCGGTTTAGCCGTAGGACCGCGTCACGATCTTTGTAGTGGAGGAACTTGGCTATGAGTGTCCTAGGAGGAGCCCCCGGAGGAAGCGGACGGGTGGGGATTCTGTGAGCCCTCTCGACAGCGAATTGAGGGGTAAAGGATTCCTTTCCATATAGGTCAATTAGCCAGGTCTCCAGGAAGGATTCTGGTGACGAGCCCTCCTCCCTCTCTGGTAGTCCAACGAATCTGACATTGTTCCTCCTCAAGCGGCCCTCCATGTCTATGAGTTTATTCTGTATACCTGTGACCTGCTGTGTCAAGGTAGTGACGGCGTTTTTTAGGGGATCAACTGCATCTTCTACCGTAGAGACCCGCGTCTCCACTTCGCCAACTCGCTCCCTAATGCGTTGTACATCCTGCCTAAGTAGGGAGAGGTCGCACTGGACTTTTTCTATTTTATCTGAGAGCCTTTTTTCGCTACCAGCAATGGCGTCGAGGACTTGTTGTAGGGAGAGAGGTTCAGGCAATGTCTCATTTGGGGAGGTCTTGGAGCCACTTGGGTTGTCAGGGTCTGGTGTTTCTTCCACATTTGACGCCTGCTGGCCCTGTGTATCAGTGCCCCTGGCATATTTGGCCAGTTTGGCTGCGGGAGTGTTGTGGTGCTGTTTCACCATGATTAGGGAGTACAGGTCTGCACGGGGTTATACAGCTGTCCGTACTCTCAGGGTAACAGGGTAGATTTTGACCGTGGCTTTATGGATGACCAGTCACTGTGACGTCAGGCGAGCTGCCCTGGCTCGGGGCCCCCGATGGGGTAGCTGTGACAGTGGATGAGAGTCAGTAGGGTGTACTATAGAGGGCAATAGGGCATAGGGAGAGCAGCAGCAAGTACAAAGAAGGTCCCCCTGCACTATGACCGGTCTCCCAAAATGGCCACCGGAGCACGGGGCAGCAGGGCAGGTGAAGAGCACTAAGGCTAATGTCAGTATGGCCAGTGGGGTATAGGATTCGCAGCCCTAATGTGGAGGCTGGAATCGGCAGCGGAGGTCTGTGAGGAGCCTGTAGAGCCCTTCAGGGTATGTTCAGTGTAGGATAATAGGGCAGAAGAAGAACAGCTGCAGGCTCTGTACTGCGGCAGGTCTCCCAATATGGCCGCCAGAGCAGGAGACAGCAGGGCAGAGGGGGAGCACTGAAGCCGGTATTAGTATGGCTGCTGGGGTGCAGGGCTCCTGACCCCAGTGTAATGGCTGGTATAGGCAGCGGTGGGCTGTGAGAAATCAGCAGGGCACTTTAGGACGGAGGGAGAGCAGGATGTTCCCTCTGCGCTGCGATGGGCTTCCAATATGGCCGCCGGGGCACGGGATCTCAGTACTGAGGCAGATCACCGCGCCTACCGGAGCCCAGGGAGCCGCTCGCTAGCGGAGGGGGCCGCCGCCCAGCACAATGGCAGCGCCGGGTTAGATGTCCCAGGCGCCGCAGCACTCACCCAGCCTCCCGATGGTGTGAGAGGAGGTGCGCCCAGCCGGAAGTCCCCGCCTCAGCACGAGAGACAGGCCGCGGGTCCCCGCTCGGTCCAGGCGGCTCGGAGGAGGCCCCCGACACCGGGTACGTGGGGGGGTGGGATGCGGCAGGTATCAGGGGAGCCTTGAGCGGGTGTCTCCGTGTGTTGCCCGACTGCAGGATCTTAGATCAGGATGGGTGACCGGAGAGCTCCGGAGTCGCGCGTCCTAGCTGCTCGCCGCCGTAGCCACGCCCCATGGCAAATTTGACCTTTAAGTATGTGTGCCTAGGCCCATTGGACTAGAATGAATGAATATATATATATATATATATATATATATATATATATATATGTATACCTTTAGCAGAGGTGCGGCACTTGAATGAAGTAGAGACAATACAGTGTCTTTAGGTGAATCAATGTTTCAGTGCTTTTATTTCCTAACTTCCTGATAATAGTGCGGAAATAAAAGCACTGAAACGTTGATTCACCTAAAGACACTGTATTGTCTCTACTTTATCTTCATCCAAGTGCCGCACCTCTGCTAAGGTATAATATATCTATCTATCTATCTATCTATCTATCTATCTATATATATATATATATATATATATATATATATATATATATATATATATATATAATTTCAGAACTCTTGCCTACATCCTGCCCACCAGCAGTGTCCACTTTCAGTCAGGAACAGAATGCTCCACCAAAATGTACAATATGCAAATCCCATAAGCCCAATCAGCAAACATTAGGCTACACATCTCCTATAACCCATGAAACTATATATAATCTTGGGCAAAAGCAGCTGTTATAATGTTATAGTAAAATATAATTCATACTACAGTAACGTAGAAATATACACATCAGAAACTCATGTTTGACCTTTGTCCCACTAATTTGTTCCTATATGGAGCAACCCCTTTTGAAACTAATCCAGTACTCCACAGAATGTTATCTAAATACATAGTTGACCTCACAATCTAATAACTTTTTATAAATCTCTACCAAGGTCATGACAGATCCCATAGTTAATGTATCCATATATACAAAAATGTGTAACAGCCTTAATTTTAATGATTCCTTCAGCCTATGCGGAATGGCAGTACTGCACATGAAAATACATGTGCTTTCTAATTGAAGCAAATTTTTGCATTTATCAATCAGCAGAGCATCGCTTTATAGTGCTTAGCCTCTAAAAAGTGTCTTGTTGCTACCTCTTGGTCACTAGTACCTGAAGACAAGCATGTATGGCTGCCCTATGCTGTGCCATCCTTTCCTTAAATTCCCTGTCTTGTCCATGTTGTATAACCCACATGGGCAAGACAGGAGGTAGACTGCAAGCTTAGTACAACTTAGCGATGGTATAAACCTTTTTGAGTAAGAATTAGTGAATTTGTCACCAGTTGCCAAATAATTGCAAGTGACACACCATGTACATTCATGTACAGGTATCTCTGTACCTCCACCTTTTCTGCTCAGGAAATGGGTATTAACCTTGCCCTTCCCCATTTTATATGTTTTGACCACTAGATGTCTTTATACTAAGTCCCCAGGAAAAACTGGGCTTTCTAGTCTTCCAATCATTTCAACACCGGGTTTGTGGTAATAATTCGCAATAGATCTTTGGTCGTCGTCGTCTTCTTTTTTTTTTTTTTTTTTTTTACATGTATGATGACTTATTTGGTCAACTGCTTACCCAAGTGTATTCTTCATTGTTTTTGACACTTTTTATTTCAACAAATCCTCAGTAGTCCTCTTTGATGCTTTCTCTGTAGCTCTCAACAGCTTTTTCAAAGGCATGTCTCTCTACAAATTTCTGAACCGCGATGGTCCATTTGCCTCTTTTTTTTTTTTTATGGGGATTGCTGTTAATGTGACATACTTTAATAAAGTATGAGTAAGGTAAACCCGGTACTTATGTAGTATCTGGGCGTCCGATTTAGAAATCGGATCGCATCGCATCCGACCAAATCGTATGCGATGCGATGGTCAAGATTTTTCCATAGGATTCAATGTTAAAATGGTCTGAGTCCATTTTAACAGAGAATTCAATGGGAAAAAAGGGGTCATTTTCCTTTCCCCACTATCCAAGTGGGCATGGAGTTGGATATAAACCTGTGGCGAGCGTAGCGAGCCACCGAGCCCGAAGCGTGGCGAGCGTAGCGAGCCCTGCGAGGGGACACAGAATACTTTTTAAGAAATATGCGGCCCCTCGCGGGGCTCGCTTCGCTCGCCACGCTTCGGGCTCGGTGGCTCGCTGCGCTCGCCACGCTATATAATATCAACTCTATGCCCACTTGGATAGTGGGGAAATGAACAGGACCTTCTTAACATTGAATCCTATGCAAAATTGCATCGCATCGCATCTGATTGTATGCCTTAAGGTAAGGCATACAATCACAAAATCGGCAGCCCAGATACTACATAAGTACCGTAAACCCTTGTTTGTAGATTTGGAGTGGAAACTGTTGTTATTGTAGTTGATAGTGTAGTTATAACCCCATACTCTTCTACACCTTCTCCAATGGAAGAAGTCACAGCCAATCCCCTTTGAACTGCCTGTGAGCTCCCATGCAGCTGTATCACATAAGATCTATCCTATGCTGTCATTATGCATACGATATATCGTATGTGATCCCATTCACCACTGCCAGAGACTGTCCGATCTGACCGATCTTATGTGCAGCACCTCCTGTCTGTGACTTCGATCCGATACACATGGAACTGCACATCGGATCCGAATCTGAGACCAAAACACTTACGATTTTCCTCTTTTCATCCCAATTTTCGGCCCGATCCGTCGGAATTGGATGAAAAGTGTCCAAATCACACACAGTGTATGGCCAGCTTTACTTACTGACCACCAGTGTTAATTTAGCTGGATGGGTGGAGTTGTTATGTATTTGTATCAATCCGCTCTTAATCCTCACCTGTCCAAAACAATGGCAGATCATTTATATGCCGGTAATAATAATACATTTTATTACTAAAATGTGATGTACTAAAAAAATAGCTTTTGTTCAACTGTAAACATAAAAGCATTGGCATTGCGCAACACACTATTTGAATAAAAAAGTCAGTGGGCAGTATTCAATGAGAAAAATTCTCCGTGTTTTATGGAGAATTTTTGCTTTTTTTTCGCCTTGGACGGAGCATTTTGCTCTCCAAAAGTGAACCACCCTATTCAATGTGAAATATTCGCCGTCTTTCTAAGTGATTTTCACTGTCTCTCTCCGTGTAGAAATTATCCATCTTTTGATGGAGAGCTGGAATGTGAACTTTTAAACTAAAAGGTTTTTTTTTTTAATTTTTTTTTAAAATCTGTTTTTTTTTTTTTTTTCTGTGAAGGGGCATGTTATTTTTATTCATGTGCTTTTATAGCACATGAATATATATTTAATTTAAAAAAAAAATGTTAATTTTTTTTTTTTTTTACACAGTGCAGCCAGCAGGGGGCCGGAGCGCTCGAGCCGCTCATTAGATATTCATATATTCACTGCACCCGATCGTTAATATGCACGATCGGGTGCAGTGAATACTGGGTCCCCCGCTGGCTATAGGGGGGGCAGCCTGTACTGCCTGGGTCCCGGGGAGCCCTCCTCCCCTCCACATTCCTCTGGAGCAGCCAGGGAGACTTTAATCTCTCTGGCTGCTTCCGTCCCCCGGCTCCCTGAAAGCTCCCTGCCGCGGACGCTCGTCCGCTGCAGGGGTTAAGACTCACCGCGAGTGGCGGCGAGTCTTAAATACATTGAATAGTGGGAGCAGGAGGCTCCGGAACAGGGAGAGTGCATGGCGAGAGAAAAAATCTCTCGCCATGCACAGAAAAAAATTTTCATTGAATACTGCCCAGTGACTGCGAGAGCACTGAGGAGAATATTTTATACGATCTGCTCATTAATACCGAGTGGCCCCCGGAGCCTGATGTCCAGGAGAGATAAAAGTGAACACCTTTTGGAGAAGGAAAAAAACAAAGAGCTACTAGAAGGGGAGTATACCTTTCATATATTCTATAAAGCAGAATAATATATATATATATCGTTTTACTGTACCGATATGAACTGTACCACTGAACTTTTTATGATCTAATTTAACCACCATTGGAGTGTGGATCCAGAGACATTTTAATAAATTTATATATGAATTTTGGACTTTACTTGTATGTGTATGGAATTCCAACTTAAGGCTTCATAGATCTAATCATTTAAGATCTTACTAAAGGGCGCCAACCCACAACTGCTACTCATATATATATATATATATATATATATATATATATATATATATATATATATATATATATATATTTACAAGAAAACCTAAGTAGGAATCCCCTGAGCCTGTGAGGAGAGCGCCCAAATCCCGAGTACACTACCCAAAATCATATTTGTTAACTAAGGGGAATATATCCCATTACCCGGGACAGGCGAACTCCAATCATAGTAGCGCTAAGGATTTTTTCTAAATTTCGAAAACTTGTTCAGTATTCTGTATTATAATTCTTTAACTTGCCAAAGAGGGAAGATGTGTCTTTCAAGTAAGTGAATGTCTCCTGTAAAGGACTTTTACTTTTAAACATTTGCCATGCTGAGGAGTGCCGCCTTTTTTCCCTCTACATACATTTGGGTCCACTGCGGTTGCAGCAACTAAATTAGAAAAACACTTTGAGTGTTGGACAACTGTTGTGGATGAATGTATTTAATTAATTAGAGTGCATTTGTCATGGATATGCCTCTTTAAATATTCTCAGAACAATATTCGGTACTTGTGTAATATCTGGGCAGCCATTTTTTTATTAATGCATGCCTGTACTTAAGGCATGCGATGCGACGCGATTGGACCCGATTTTCGGGGGTTTTGGACGTTCCTGGTACAATGTAAAAATCGGTCGCATTGCATGGCATTATAATGCCATGCGATGCGACCGACCCGATTTTTACATTGGAACCAATGTTAAATGGTCCCTCAGACCCTATTTAACATTGGACCAAATGTTAAATGCCCCCCAGACAATTTTTGATTGTATACCCACCCTGTAGGGTAATTATGAGGTCAAATGCACCCCCATTGTTAATGCCACCCCACGATCAACGCCAACCTGAAGCGTGGCGAGCGCAGCGAGCCCGCTAGGGGCGGTGGTACGTGTCCTCCGACCTTTTCATACCCCCACTATCCATGTCGGCGTGGAGTTGATTTTATATAGTGTGGCGAGCCACCGAGCCCGAAGTGTGGCGAGCGCAGTGTAATACGTGTGAAGTAATGCGCGTCCCCTCGCGGGCCTCGCTTCGAGATCAGTGGCTCGCTGCGCTTGCCAAACTATATAAAATCAACTCCACGCCGACGTGGATAGTGGGGGTATGAAAAGGTTGGAGAACGCGTACCGCCGCCCCTAGCGCTTTGGGTTGGCTTTGATCATGAGGTGGCATTAACAATGGGGGGGGGGGGCATTTGACCTAGTAATTACCCATCAGGGTGGGTATACAATTAAAATTTGGGGTCTGGGGGGGCATTTAACATTGTAATCAGCCATCAGGGCAAATTGGCACCCAGATATTACACAAGTACACAATGTTCTAAAGCTAGCCCTACAGTATTGCTAGGGGTGTGGTATAGCAGTCCTGACTGCCTGTACTCTGACAGGGAAGCCGAGCATATCGGAGCCCCTTGTGGGCTTGTCACACTGCGGGCTAGGTGGCTTGCTGCGCTCGCCATAGGTGCTTTTCTCCCTCTATGGGGCTTGTGGAACCCCACAAGTTAGAATAGTCCCTGGAAGTCGGGCATTTAACAGTTGGAATTCCAATTTTGGGTCGAGAAATCGGATGACAAGTGAAAATCCCAGGGGTTTGTCACCTGATCCTATCCGAAGCACTGTCTCATGCCCATCCTTGTATCCAGAGGTTTAACTTTCTGGCCCACCAGCTGCACATCGCGGAAGCTTATTAGCATCCGCTTTTCCCTTTAACTTCCTCAGCAGCTCCTAGTGAGTCTTTTTTACATGCAATAAATCGATTTTTATTGCATGTTAAAACAAAAATAAAAAAATGACACATCAAGTACCAGATCGGGATGTGAGGACTTCCAGGTAGCTGTCGATGAAGTATAAGGGAAATTTGTGTCTGAAGTGTGGATTGGACAAGTGTATGGATGCTTAAAGGTATCGTGGGGGATATGTTTTGTTTTACTCCTGTTGGTCTTCCTTTTTTGTTTCTTTCAATTTTGCCATGTTTGGCTTTCTCTGCAGAGATCACATGGATGAACCATCTGTCTATGCAGGGACTTTGTGCTGCTCAGACCTTTTCTCTGAGGTATTTGCACAGTGGTGCAAACAAAGTAAAGATTACCTGTAAAAGCAATCTGACAAAGAAACAGGATATTTGTGGCTTCATGCCAAGAGGTTAAAGCAATCTGATGCGGATTACAGAACCTGTTCATCTGTATACAACAAGTACATATGCTCAGAGACAAAGGTATACTGTAAGAACCTTCATTTGGCTGCTGTATAAAGACCTGCTTGGTATTTATGTGGACATACTAGCCTGTTTGCTCTAAACCAAAATTAAATGTGCTCGGATTTTTTCTTTACTACTTGTGATCATTTTGTTCAGAGGACAACTTTATAATGCCCATTTAATGAAAGATTTGTATACGGTTTTGGCTTTATTGGCCATAGGCATGGATAGTAGGCCTGGTAGTTTGTTGATCTGTTAGGTGTGTTATATTTCATCATGCAAAAGATAAAATATGGTTAGCTGATCCATACCATATATTTATGTTGCATGATTATTCTACGTATTATTTGTGATCCAGTTCTACATTTTTGTACCGCTTTAAGTTTAAGAAATGTAATTGTTCCCTCTTAAATTGGCTAATTTGTAAATTATAATACAAATATATGTCATTATCTGTGAAAGATTATTAATTTTTTTTTTTTTATAAAGTCAGAAAAGAACAAACAAAAAAAAGAGAAGGGAAAAAACGTATGCACGGATGCGTCCGACAGAGAACTATATATTGTTGCTCTGTTCTCGCACCCATTGGCCTTGTGAGACACATTTAATCTTACAGCCACCTGAAACGTGTGTGACGTCTGGTTTAGGCACCCTACCCATTGCATGTGGGAGTACCAATACTAATGGGTACCCAAACAAAGAAACAATTAAATTGCTTTGTTGGGCTCTCATATGTGTATGCGTCCAGCAGGGGATATGACAATCTATTGAATTGTTCCCTATATTTCTGTGAACCCTGAATTGTGCTAGATCATGATTGTTGAAATTGTTACATTCACACTATTGAAAAGGAAATAACTGCTTGTCCACACAAGTTTACTTCATGTTCCAAGAAAAAAGTGAATTATAAAAACCTAGTTAATATATTCATATTGAGCTTGCAATTCAAAAAGCTAGCACATGACATGCCCACTATTTATCTGTTACAAACCAAATTCCAAGGAATAAGCAGGAAACTTAATCCTAAACTGAAATGTCAAAATTCTTATTTGTTGAAGGGGTTCATTATATGAGTTTGTTCAAATACAACTAGTCATCGGACTTAATTATTTGGAAATTTTAGCTCGCTAGTCCATACCATTTGCATAACTCACAAGTGTTGTCTATCTACATACACTACTGTTCAAAAGTTTGGGGTCACCCAGACAATTTTGTGTTTTTTACATTAAAACTGACTTTTATTTATCAAATTAGTTGCAAATGAATAAAACATATAGACAAGACATTAGCAAGGTTATAAATAATAATTTTGTCCTTCAAACTTTGCTTTTGTCAAAGAATGATCCATTTGCAGCAATTACAGCATTGCAGACCTTTGGCATACTAGCTGTTAATTTGTTGAGGTAATCTGAAGAAATTTGACCCCGCGCTTCCTGAAGCACCTCCCACAAGTTGGATTGGCTTAATGGGCACTTCTTGCGTACCATATGGTCAAGCTGCTCCCACAGCAGCTCAATGGGGTTGAGATCTGGCTACTGTGCTGGCCACTCCATTACAGACAGAATACCAGCTGCCTGCTTCTTTCTTAAATAGTTATTGCATAATTTGGAGGTGTGCTTTGGGTCCTGTTGGAGAAAGAAATTGGCTCCAATCAAGCTTTGTCTACAGGGTATGGCATGTGTTGCACAAAGGAGTGATAACCTTCCTTTTTTTAATTGAGTCTTTATTTAGAAAAGCGGTACTTGTTTCCTAGCACGGCGCCCATCGCATACCGTATTTAGTGGTGTGCGATGCGATAATCCCGTTAAATTTACAGGAGTGCTTGTACAATGAAATATCGCATAGCATTGCATGCCAGCAAATGGCATGCGATGCGATTTTTAATTGTACAAGCACCCTGATGGCTGCTTACATTGTAAAATGCACCCTCATTGTCAACGCCACCCCCACTATCAACACCAACCCAAAGCGTGGCGAGCGGCGGCGATACGCAGCCTCCGACCTTTACATACCCCCACTATCCACGTCGGCTTGGAGTTGTTTTTAGATAGTGTGGCGAGCGGACGCGGAATACGAGCCCGAAGCGTGGCGAGGGGACGCGGAATACGTGTAAAATAATCCGTGTCCCCTCGCGAGGCTCGCCACGCTTTGGGCTCGGTGGCTCGCTGCGCTCGCCACACTATATAAAATCAACTCAACCGTGCCCCCACTCTCATCATTTGCAAGGCTCCTGCTGCTAGGTATTCCCCCCCTGGATTTGATATTCCAAATTACCCTCAAGTGGGGAACATAGTTCATGTATTTTAGCTGCCAGTTTATCAGAAGTTGTGACCTTATTCAGGAGAGAGACTTGCAAATCTTAACCCCGGGCAGCACAGGAGCAAGTCCATACAATTTAGATGTAATTTAAATATCCAGCTGCCAACTGGCTCTAGCCCGGAGTGCCCAAATTTAAAGCAAGGTGGACTATTTCTGTCAACCCTGCGTTAAATATAATTTCAGGAGAAGTTAAAAATATTATCCACATTGTCAGAGGGATCATTGTAACCAATACAAACAATACATTCTATTCCAAAATGCAAGTAAAAAGTATTTTGATTCAAACCACGCCTTTTTTTTTTTGAGTAACAAGACTATTTAGGGCCTCGAGGTAGTTGTACCTAAACAAAGAAAAAGTAATAATAATAAATAAAATACAGTTTGTGAAGTGCATAGTGAAAAAACAAACAAAAATGTGATTGAAACCGATTACATTAACAATAATCATTCCTTTGTGCCTAGGGACACCAAAAAATAGAAAAGTAGAATACAGTGCCCTATAATTTCTTTTTATACTGAGAAAAACTATACTGAGATACAACATTCGGCCCCTAGAGGCATATACATACTTCTCGTGCACATAAGTGATATTAACCAAATTAATCCATTCCTTGATTTCGGGACCCTTCTGGGCCATCCAGTGGCAAGCCACTATTACCTTAGCGAGGGCTGTGAGAATTACTGCTATCGATCTCAGCCCGTGCTGAACTGCTTCGTCATTCCATATACCCAAGATCATATTTAACCCCGTGAATGCCTCCGCCTGGATACCTATATTCCTCATCACCCCAATAACTTCTACCCAAAATTTTCGCACTGGTCTATACTCCCACAGCAAATGCCAGAAGGTGCCGTCCTGCTCCCCACCGCTAGGGCATAACCCTCCCCAGCTAATTTTTTCAATCTTACAGGGGTTAAGTACGTTCTGTGGAGTATGTTGAATTGGACCTGCTGTATGCCTATGGAACTGGTGGCACCCCCCCCCCCCCCGGCATCGCAAGGGCCTTTTTCCATCTATCTTCATCAAGGGCAGGGTCATCCATGGCCCATTTAGCCTGAAGTTGCGGTAGAACGTCATCAGATCCTATAGAAGTCATATATTTATATACCTTAGATAACCGTTTCCCGGGAGATAGTTTCCTGATGAACATCTTAATCAGAGATTCCACCAAGAAACCCCTTCCTACCCTGCTGTATTCGACCAGGGCACATCTTAACTGCAGGAATCAATAAAACATAGTACTCTGGATATTATATTCTCTCTGTAGCTGAGCAGGGCTTTAGTATTTGGTCTAAATACAATTGTCCCAGAGAGCTTATCCCATAGTGTGCCCAGATTTTCTCGCCTTGATGTTTCTTAATTTGTGACAGAGACTGCAGAGAGAATATAGCTGTATCTGGATCAATGCCCACATATTCGCTTATTTTATTAATCCCGTGCCACACCCTGATAGCTTGCTTCATAATGGGTGGAAAGGCCAGATTACTTTTATTTGTTAATACTATTTGCAGAGGAGTAAGACCTGTCTTAGCAGCAGCCGCAAGCCTCCACAATTCAATAGAGGCCTCCCCCTCGTTAACCCATGCACACAAATGGACCCCTTGGGCCGCCAAGTAATACATTTTAAAGTTAGGTAGGGCCAGTCCTCAACTTTCTCGACCCCTCCACAACGCGGTTAATTTTACTCTAGAACGTTTATTGCCCCAAATGAAGGCGGTAATAACACTGTTAACTAACCTGAATATTTCATCCTTTATATGAATGGGGGACTGTTGGCGTATGTATAAAAATTTCGGAAGAATTACCATTTTGATCAGATTAATTCAGCCTATAAGGGAAAGAGGAAGTTTAGACCAGCTTCTACACTTAGGGGGTTATTTTAGTTAACTCTTTCTGATAAAATCCTTCTTAGATGGACAAAACCATGTGCACTGCAGGTGGGGCAGATGTTACTTGTGCAGAGAGAGTTAGATTTGGGTGGGGTTTTACTTCAAAGCAAGATCTATATTGCCATGTAAAAATAAAGCAGTTCGTATTTACCCTGCACAGAAACAAAATAACTCACCCAAATCTAATTCTCTCTGCACATGTTTCATCTGCCCCACCTGCAGTGCACATGGTTTTGTCCATCTAAGAAGGAATTTGCCTCTAAGTGTGAACTAGAATAAGGGCCTTAATCTTCAATTCTTTAATCATGGAGGTGATATTATCCTGGACATAATCACTTGCCAGTCCAGAAATCTAGATCCCAGATATTTAAATCTGTCCGATCTAATTATTGAGGACTGGGATCCTGTTTCCTCCCTGGAATCCCCACCTAGCCTCAGGAGATGAGATTTATCCCAATTTACTGTAAGCCCTGAAAAGCCCCCAAACTAGTTGATTATATCAGTTACCATTGATACCGGATTGGATAGGCCAACCAGGAGATCGTCAGCATACAGGGAAATTAAGTGATGAGATATAGTTTCCCTCTTGTCGGGACCACCCAGCCTTGTTCTCAATAAGCAGGCAAGGGGTTCCATGGCTACCGCAAAAATAAAAGGGGAGAGAGGGCAACCCTGATTGGTTCCTCTATATAATGGAAATGAAGCAGATCTATATCCATTTATGGACATCCGAGCCATGGGATTTTTATAAAGCATGCCAAGGTTCTTTACAAATCCCAGCCCAAGCCCAAATTCCCGTAGGGTGGCCCAAAGGTATTCCCATTCTTCGGAATCAAATGCTTTATTAGCATCAAATGAGGCGATTGCCGCCTTAGTGCCATTCACAGAGGACCACTGAATAAATGAGAAGACCCTCCGAATATTTATCAAAGTGGATTTCCCGCTAACAAACCCTGTTTGGTCAGGGTGAACTATTTCCTGAATCACTTTCCCCAGTCTAATCACCAAAACTTTGGCGAATATTTAAACATCAGTTTGAAGTAGCGAAATTGGTCTATATGAATCCACCAAGGTGGGATCTTTCCCATTTTTCAAGATGACCACGATTGAAGCCTCAGACATAGATGGGGTAGAACACCCTCCTCCATCATGTCGTGAAATAATGTCACTAACCTGGGGGCCAGAATACTCCTGTACTTTTTTATATACTTCCCCTGGAAGGCCATTTAGACCCGGGCCTTCTCCATCTAGAGTGAGCTAATTACATTTTCTACTTCTTCCAGGGTAATAGGGGCATCAAGGAGAGCTTGGGCTTCACCCGATAATTTAGGAGGATTTATTGCCCTCAAATATCACTTTATATCTTCCTCCCCAACTTTCAATTTGGATTGATAAAGTTCCTTGAAGAAGTTATAGAACTCTTCTACTATAGCTGGTGTGGAGGTCACTATTTCACCTGACCCTAGCACTATCGTTGATATAAGATTAGCAGGTCTATCCTGTTTTAACAGGTATGCTAAGAATTTACCAGCTTTGTCCCCATGGGCATAGTATTGATGTGAACTGGCCAGGAGTCTCCGCCTTTCACATCCTGCAAGTGTTCTACCCAATTCACCTTAGCCCTGTGCCAATCTTTTTTTTCTGATTCCTCACCTGAAGTTAAGTACGTTAGTTCCTTTTTCATCATACTATCCTCTAACTCCATTGCTTTCTTCCGATGTTCCTTCTTGAGGAAAGCGATTTTTTTTTTGGTACTTGTGTATTTTGGCAGCGCCCCCGATGTCCGTCGTACGACGATCAGATCGCATCGCATGCCATGCACCCGATGGCATACGATGCGATGCGACGCGATTTTGACCCCCTATACGACCAAAAATCGTATAAGCACCCTAAAGGGTGCTTTTGAGCACCCAAATGGGTGCTTACAATGTTAAATGCACCCCCATGCCACCCCCCCCCACTATAAACGTGAACCCGAAGCGTGGCGAGCGCAGCGAGCCGGCGAGGGGCGGCGGTACGCGTCCTACGACCTTTTCATACCCCCACTATCCACGTCGGCGTGGAGTTGAGAATAGTGTGGCGAGCGCAGCGAGCCACCGAGCCCGAAGTTTGGCGAGCGCACGCGGATACCTTCACAGGTAAACGCGTCCCTTCGCGGGCTTCACAGGTATCCGCGTCCCCTCGCGGGGCTCGCTGCGCTCGCCACGCTTCGGGCTCGGTGGCTCGCTGCGCTCGCCACACTATTCTATTCTCAACTCCACGCCGACGTGGATAGTGGGGGTATGAAAAGGTCGTAGGACGCGTACCGCCGCCCCTCGCGGGCTCGCTGCGCTCGCCACGCTTCGGGTTCACGTTTATAGTGGGGGGGTGGCGTGGGGGTGCATTTAACATTGTAAGCACCAATTTGGGTGCTTAACATTGTATAAGCACCCATTAGGGTGCTTATACAATGTTTAATCGCATCGCATTGTATGCCATGTACAATGGCATACAATTTCAAAATTGTATGCCATCGTGCACTATCGTACAATATCGCGTCGCAACGCATACCATCGTATGCGTTATGGTATGCGATGCGATGGGCGCCGCCAAAATACACAAGTACCTTTTTTTTATTATAATTTTTTATATAAACAACCCTCGCATATATATGCTTTGGCAGTATCCCATACATAAAAGCTGATTTTTAATTAAGATCAAAGAACTCGGCCATTTCACCCTCCATTTCATCCTGAGGTAGCTGGGGAAGCCAAAATGGCTGTAATTTCCAGCTTCTGAACCCAAGTGGAGCCTCTAGATTTAGCTGCATTAACAGTGGGGAATGGTCCGATATGCCACGCGCCTTATATTCAATTTGAGTGACCATATTTAATATTTTTTCTGACACCAAAATAAAATCTATCCTTGAAAATCCTCTATAAAATTAGCAAATCCCTTCCCATCTCCGCCACCTTTTTTTTTTTTTTCCTTTTTTACTCCACCTATCTAGCTGAAGTGAAAATATCTGGTTGAAATCCCCCAAGCAGATCACCTGGCTTTTGGGGTAAGTTGCTGCAAATTCAACAGCTGCTTTTAATATCTCATAGGAAAAGGAGGGAGGGATATAGACCACCATTAGACATATTCGACTGTGATTTACACTGCAGTTCATAAAGATGAATCTGCCCCCTTGATCGATCTTTACTGTCTGGGAAACAAAATTTACCGATTTTTTTTTTTTTTTTTTTTTTTTGATCAAAATGGAAACCCCTCTAGCCAGGGAGGAGAAAGGGGCATGGAAAGCTTGGCTTACCCAAGGACGTTTAAGAGATCCCAGCCGGTCTCTGTTCATATGTGTCTCCTGTAGACATATAGGGCGAAATGTAATAGGGTGCGATTTTTAGACTTTTGCGATTTTTGGTTAAAATCGGCCAAAATCGCATTTTTTCTAAAAATCGCACATGTAATATGGTGCGAGTCGCGGGAAAAATCGCATTTTTTTCCCGCGAATGCGCACATTTTAAAGATGCGCTTTTCAGTCACACTGAAAATCGCATCCAGATGTTTTCCCATTGTAAACTATAGAACTCGCATATGTAATAGGATGCGAGTTCTAAAGTCGCATATGGGACCTTACCAAAAGACGTCTTCAGCGCTTCCCCGGGAGCCCTGCAGCATTTTTCCCACGATCACCGTCCTCCGGTCTTCTGTTTACATCTGGGGCTCCGCCCCCCGACCAGGACTTAGGCCCGCCCATCAACCAATCGTCCTTGAAAACCAGCATGCCGGGTCATGATTGGCTGATGGGCGGGCCTAAGTCACGGTCGGGGGGGCGGAGCCCCAGATGTAAACAGAAGACCGGAGGACGGTGATCGTGGGAAAAATGCTGCAGGGCTCCCGGGGAAGCGCTGAAGACGTCTGTGGTGAGTATGATTTCTCTCCACAGCCTCCCCTCTGGATTCTACTGGACAAGGGGACCGAAGCTTCGTGTCAACATAGGTGAGTATTGGATGAATGGGCTTGGTGTGTATTAAAGTTGTACTGTCTGTGTGTGTGTGTGTGTGTTTTTATTTAACTATTTGTAGTACTGTGGGACTACTAGTCCCAGCGGGCCCTTCATTGCCCCACATGCTGGGACTTGTGGTTCTCCAAGTCCCTGCATGTGGTGCAGGCTTGCTGGGACTCATAGTTCCACAGCAATACACAATAGGATTTTATCTATTTTTTTACACCATTAATCAGCTCGATGCCCACAGCCCAGGGGCATCGAGGACAGCCCCGGTCTTCAGCATGGGCAGGTAAGTTCTGGAGGGGGGGACCCCTTCTTTGGGGGGGTCCCCACTCCCCCAGGGCCCCTGCCCATGCTGACCGGTCAGAGGGCTGAATGCTTTGGCCGGGGGGACTTGTATAAAAAGTCTCCCCCCGGCTGTGGCATTACCCTGCTGGCTGGTTGGGCCCGGTGCTGGTTCTTGAAATACGGGGGACCCCCCAGTCATTTTGTCCCCCATATTTTGGGAACCAGGACCGGCCCTTGAGCCTGGTGCTGGTTTTATAAAATCCAGGGAACCCCAACTTGATTGTTCCTTTAATTTTTGATACCAGCACCGGCTCTTTGAGCCCGGGGCTGGTTATGCTCAGGAGGGGGGGACCCCACACCCTTTTATTTTATTTTATTTTTTTTACCCAAAATCGCATATATGAAAATGCGCACATTTTCATGACTGAAAAATGCGCACATTTTCATGACTGAAAATCGCCCGAAATCGCGGCAAATCACATTTTTTGCCGCTAATTCGCATCTCATTACATATGCGAATTCGCGGCAAAAAACTTGATTTTTTAAAGGTGCGATTTCTGGCGAGTTTGGAACTCGTCCAAAAATCGCAACCTATTACATTTCGCCCATAATGTCTGCTTCAAGATTTTTACAATGATTCAACACCAGAGATCTTTTTAGTTTATTGTTGAGACCTCTGGAAATTAACCATGCTTGCCTACTCTTTCCATTGATCTCACTGGGAACTCTTAGTTGTAACATTACATTTGATGGAACATCTTGCACACACTCACACATACATACTTACCCCCCCCTCCCCCCTCCCCCTCCCTGTATAACCTATAACCCTAGGCATACCTTCCCCCCCGAATATATCCCTTACAGGGCTAAAGTTTTAATGGCCACCAATACATGACCGTCTCTCCGGCACCATTATTCCAGGATGATCCCCCCCCCGCCAGCTGGACATAGAAAGAAAAAAGAAACAGCAGACCCAATGGTTAATCAAAACATCACTCAGTATCATGTCGCCCCCCTCCTTTGACCCGGCCATCAAGCCATCCTAAGAGGACATTTGTTTCCTGCCCGGATAAGAACTATCAAGCCAACTGGCCGCATCACCTGGGGAGAAAAAAATTAATTATCCCATCCGCCTCAACCCTCAATTTGGCGGGGTATAACATTGAGTACTTTAAATTGACCTCTCTGAGCCTGGACTTAATGTCTCTAAATTTAGCTCTCTCACGCTGAATCTCCATCGGAAAGTCCGGGAAGGCTGAGATCTTTTTACCATTGTATCCAAAGTCTTTCCTTTCCCGAGCTAAGCGAAGAATAGTGTTGCGGTCTTTAAAGTGCAAAATTTTTGCAATTATCGTGTGAGAGGGACCCCCGGGAGGGAGAGGGCGGGTGGGAACACGGTGGGCTCTTTCTATGGTGAATTGAGAAGAGAAAGCATCTTTCCCAAATGACTGTATTAGCCAGTCCTCCAGGAATTTTTCTGGAACACCGCCTTCCACCCTTTCTTCAAACCCCACAAACCGAACGTTATTGCGGTGGAGTCTCCCCTCAATATCTTTTCATTTTATGACGCATGTCGGCCATTTGCCCAGACAGCGTTTTAACCTGAGACTGCAATGGAATAACTATGTCCTCGACTGTAGAAATCCGAGATTCTGTTTCAGTAATTCTTTCCTGAATTTTTAGGCATCATTCCTGAGCAGCGTAATGTCTGATTGAACTTTATTTATCTGCTCCATCAGACGGAGTTCGCAGGTGCTAACTGCCTCCAGGACCTTTTGTAATGTAACGTCGGGGGCCCGTGATTCAGTTGAGCCCTTTGGTGGAGTAGTGTGGGCAGAGGCGTAGCTAGGGCGGCGCCGGCGGAGCACACGCTCCGGGCGCAGGTATGTCACCTGGCGCCGGAGCCATGCACTCTGCCGCCGGCTCCCCCGCCCTGCTCGCCCGCTGTGCCCGTCATCAGTACCCCTGTACCGCCATAAAAACCCGGCGAGGGGGCGTGGCCTGGCCGGCGGGAGGTGTGGAGCGATGGGTGGGGTGTGCAGCCTGTTTCTCCTTCTGCCCTGCCTCTCGGCGGCGCAATCTTGGAGGGCTCCATCGGCGCAGATTCCTGCAGCCTCCAGCCTGCGCTGCAGCCTCTTCTTCTCCGGTGCCCCTGTGAGTGGCTCCGCATCTCTGCCTCCCTCGGGCAGGGGACACACAGTGCTGAGCTGGAGCAAGATCACCTCTATCCTTAGTGGGGTGAATGTAATGATACAGCCTGTGTCCTCACACTGGGAACCCCTGCTCTTCCTGTCTGGCTGTCTCCTGCATTATCTGGGGAACTGCTTTATTACACTGCACACTGGAAGACATTGCTTGTGCACAAGGTAATCTTTACTGCTGGCCAGACACCCTCCATTATGTGCTAGAAACCCTATATGTAGCCAGGTTGTCCAATCCTTTGGAATAATATTATTCTTGGAGTCCCGAGGTCCCCCATCTCCTGAACACAATTGGCGCAGTAACCTAATACTGGGTGTTCTTCTTGCTGTCAGCCTCCTGTATGCACTTGGTGGTGTGCTAGCCACTGCCATCTCTTTTCGCGGCCATCCTACAGCTGAAGGTTGGCTTTCTTGGTGTCTTTGGGGTATGGGTGAAAACCGGACCAACACAAAACCTCCGGACCGCCGGACCGGACATCAAACTCTGCATTTTGTAGCTTGTAGCCTCCGGTCCGGGGGGTGTCCTGTCCGGGGGGGCTGCCTGTCACACCTGTCACCAGGTAGAGGAGGGGGGGTAGAATAAAGCCTCCCTGTATGGTCCGGGCATGTAGCAAAAAACGGACGGTCCGGACCACCCGGGGAGGCTGTAATCTCCCCTTCCCCATGTCCCTGGTGATAGCTATCACAGGGACCCCCCAGGACAAGACACCCCCCGGACAGGACACGGACCGGACCCTACAAGCTCTGGGCTGCAGATTTTGATGTCCTTTCCGGCAGTCCGGGGTTTAGTCCGGTCCGGTTTTTACAAAGTCCCGTGTCTTTGGTATTCCTGATTAGTGTGCTCTGTATGGGCATATGGAGTCCTTCGTTCAGCAAAAACCTGGGCGAGCGCTCTCACTGAGCATGCGCTGGTTTGGGATGCGGGTGCCAGGGATGTGGCGGTCACGTCATGGCACCGCATCCCTGGCACCGGCATCCCTAGCTGGCGCATGCACAGTGAAAGCTCCTAGCAATGAGCATCTAGGGAAGTGGCACTTATGTGACAAATGTGTAATGGACATTACAGTTTGTTATATAGTATGTAATGGGCATCATGTGTGGCCTTATGTGTAATTGGCATTATGGCATGTGGCTTTATGTGTAATGGGTATTACAAAGTTCGCCAAGATGTGCAATGGGCATTACGGTTTGAGGTATAATGTTAAGCCACGCCCCATTTTCGCTGCACAAGAGACTACAGGTTGAGTATCCCGTATCCGAGTATCCGTTATCCGAATTATTCCCGAAAACCATACATTCCAGAAAGTGAAAAAAAAATATTTTTTTTGCTAAGAACTCACTGGGGACATTTGTAACAGCATCACTGGGGACATGATATGTAACTGCCATTATATATGTGCAAGAAAATTATTGCTTGGCATTCAAATTCAATATCTGAGATAGTACACAAATTTTGTTTCATGTTTTGAAACCTTGTTTTTTGAACAAATAAAATATATTTGTGTGTATTTTATGTGGTAATAAAATATATTTGTGTGTATTTTATGTGTTTATACAGCATACATGCAAGATACTTCAAAATACATAATTGAAATATTAAAATATTCCGAAATACGGAATAATCCGTTATCCAAAATTCTCCTGGTCCCGAGCATTTTGGATACGGGATACTCAACTTGTACTACAAATCTGGGGGGAGGGGGGTGGGGGGGGGGGCGCGAGACATGCCCTTGCTCCGGGCACTGTGGCACCTAGCTACACCACTGAGTGTGGGGAGTACTGGCCTGTGAATTATTTGCAGTCTGGTTCTGGGACCTAGCATATTTCTCCAAACGAGCCGCAGCTGTATTTTGACCTGTTTACCCCATAATTGGGAGTATGTTAAAGAGCTGTTGTACAATATACCTTGATACTCCTCAATGCACCCACACACTTTAGCCCCCAGGGGCAGAGCAAAAATAGAAGCTGATAGAGAATACCCCAGCAAGGGGATAATGTTCACTTTATCAGAATAGGAAAACCCCAACAAGAATACAGTCAGCCTTTTTTATATATATATATATATATATAATTATTTTTTTCTCACAGTAGACAGCCGATTGGGTTAATCCATTTGCTCCTTTTTTAAATTCAGCAGGGGATTTTCAGCATATGTAGGGGGTTTTAACCCCTGGCTTTCATATAGCTGGGACAGCCCAAACACCCGCACCCGCTCAATCCCGGTCCACAGGAGAGCAGGAATGTAGGGGGGCAGGAGGACCAGTCCCCTTCCACAGAATAGTGAGCCCAGGTAAACGGGCAGTTGCAAATCGACACCCCCGATCACTGGGGCTGTAAATGAAATGCAGGTGGGATACGGCGGGCGGGTGTGCAGAGCTGCAGATTTCTCTCCCTGTTCTCCGACTCCCTGGTGCGACCAGACAGCACACTGCAGATGGAGCACGGGAAGGATATAGCGGGCGGGTATATGGAGACGTGTACTGGACTGCCGTCTTCCCACTCTAGACTCCAGCAGCCAGCCACTACAAGAGAGGGCGGCACACACAGCTGCCGAGAAGTTCAGGCGGCGAGCATCTCCTGCAGCTGATATCGACGCTGTCCCATTAGCTCGTGGTCTGCAGACCCCTTAAGGATTGGAAGCACGGCCAGGACGCCGGAGAAAGCACTCAACAGGCGGAAGGTGGGTATTGGGGTGACTCAAACGGCACACACATATGCCGCCATTCAGCTCACTCAGACCGGCAGGGAGATGAGGTAGAGGACGCGGTGAAGCGGTGGAACCATTCAGGTGCAGGAGAGCCGGGACATCCTCCTCACCTACATGTTGCTGTGACCACGCCCCTCAGTGTTACAGCTTTTAATAAAATAATGTAACATGTTACCTCCGAGTGATAGCCTTCCTTAATCAAAATCCCTTTTACCTTCTACAAATCTCCCATTTTACCAGCACCAAAGCCTCCCCAGACCATCACATTAACTCCACCATGCTTGACAGATGGCATCTGGCACTCTTCTAGCATCTTCTCACAAATGTTCTTCTGTGTGATCCAAACACCTCAAACTTCGATTCGTCTGTCCATAACCCTTTTTCCCAGTCTTCCTCTGTCCAGTGCCTGTGTTCTTTTGCCCATATTGAACTGTCAGGAGCTTAATGGAATGGCTTTCCATGGCCAAGTGGCTGAAAAACGCAAATAGAATGTTGTTTGTCTGTCTGACTGCATTATGCCAACTGTTGTTTGGAGTAGGGATAATGGGATGGGGCTTTTTTTTTTTTGCAGGGTCTGGTCTAGGCCCTTATTGTTGTTGACTTGAAGCTGCTTTTGTGGTTGTCTTTAGAATGGTACCTGTACCAATATAGTGCCTGCGCATAAACCAACCTACCCTGGGAGGCGACAAAACTCCTGATCAAAGAGGTTTTTCAGGCGCAGGTCCCGGGGCTGCAGCAGCGCCCAGTGTCTCCTTCCCTCTGTACCAGCGTCTCCTGGGCCAGTCGCTCAGACACAAGGGACGCTGGGAGACAGAGCGGCCGGGTGCGCCTTCCGCCGGAGGCTTCTGCGGTTGCCCGGGAACCGAGGACACCAGTACACAGCGGCGCCCGTTACTTCCCTTGCTCGGGGGTTGCAAGGTAACACAGGGAAGCCAGGCCAGCGCGTTCACCCGCAGCTGGTAATCAGGACGGGGCTGGATGGACTGCTTCCAAGAGGACTGGCCACACTGCCCTTTTTTAAGGAAGTCAGCCCAGCTCCGCCCTGCCCGCCTCTCTGCTGGGCCATAACTCACAAATAGGCATTTTTATATTGATTGAAGAATTCTGGGGTGCACGCAATCATCTGTGAGTTTCATAAAACAATCTGTAATCTCACACCTTCTTGGATTGACTCAATATCATTAAGAATGCATTTCCAAAAAAGCTTATAGCAATAATAGTTAATTACATTTTGCTTTGCTATGGCATTTCAAGTAATTCCATGCATTTTAACTTTCATTTTGAAGGACTTCCTGATTAACTAAATTTTTAGTCTTTTTTTTCCTTCAGGTTAGATAATGGCCAGGCTGTCAGAGGAGCTGACTCTGGAACAGGGAACATACAACTGGCCAAGGGAGCAGTCGCTCCTCAGATCCACACTAGCCACCTACAGGGTAATGATTGGTGTCCTCCACCTCTATCACTGAATCCACTGACACCTACCTAACCATGGACCTTATTCAGGTCCATTCGCAATAGCCGCTCCTTTGCACAGGGAACTATTTTTTTTTGATTGCGCTTGTAGTGTGCTTCCACGTGAACAGATTATTTGCTGGGCAGAGAGGGGCGTGGGGCAGCTGGCTCACCCATTACCATAAGGTAACGCCCAGCTTTTCATGGATGTTCCCATGGATGCTCTGGGGCAACCTTACATGTACATGAGCCTTTGCCATCTTTCGATGGTTGACGACCATCGAATGATGGGGGCCGATCCCAGCGGGCTGCAAATGGATTTTACGGATTTTAATAGATTTTAGGCTCTGTGTGCGAATTTGCCTTGCAAATGGGTGGCGACAATTCGGGGTTTGGTGCAATCGAATCGCCTTGCGAATCGACCTGAATAACCTCTCATGTCCGTCTACAGCTGAGCCACCGTTTCAGTGATCATCATTCAAATGCCTTCTGAATTGTATCTATTATTAATATACATTAAGTCAGACATTACATGCTAAGTTTGGTAATCAGCAGACCAGGGGCCTATTAGCAATATATGTGATGCTCAGCTCACCTGAAGGATATTTGGGGAATTAATGCGCAAAGACTGTTAACCCAAGTGAATTTGTCAAAAGTGTGAAAATTGGCAAGCGATTTTTGAAGAACGCTAATGTAGGGTACACACCAGGGCGACCCGCTCACGATGCACATCGTGAGCGGGTCGTCAGTGTCTCGTCCGACCCGCTCACGGTGACACGGGGGGGCCCGACCCGCTCACGATGTGCACCATGAGCGGGTCCGATCCGATGGCGACCCGCACCCGGCTGTATGGTCGTCATTGAGATCCTACCTGCAGCAGGTAGGATCTCAATAACGACCGACCGACCCGCGGGACCGCACATCGGATCGATATTGGTCCACACCAGGACAGAAAAGGGCCCAATCACCACACAATCTACATCCAATTGGTCGGAATTGGATCTAGATTGAGGGGATCGGGCCCTAGTCATCCTGGTATGTACCCAGCATAACATTTTTAGTGGATGTTTTGCACACCTCACACATGTTGGCACTCAAAGGGTTAAGAAGGGCTATCCTTTTGTAGGAGGCCAAGTGCAATTTTTATTATACAGTAATGCAGGATTATTTATGGCTAAGCACAACCATATATTCTCCCCTTATTAATGCATTTGCTTAGGACATCGAACAGACATTAATATTCAATGTAAACTGTGATTTGTCAAACCATATTATTGAGTAGGTATAGCCAATTACAGTGGCTAATATTTTAATTCACTTACACTTCGTTCACATGGGTATCTTAATATTTTGCTGCCCTATTTTAAAGGTAATTAATAAATGTTATGGTATTTAAATGTATTAATGGGTCGTTAGTGTATTATTCTTACAGATTTGCTGTTGGTTTACTATGATTCACCTATGGACCTATACAATGCTGTATGGTAGAGATTATCTGTTTTCTCCCTTTCAGAACCTATTACCCCTTTCACATCACAAATGCCAGATTTGGACACGGGCTGTCCCTGGAGCAACCCGGCATTTGCGTGGTAAAGTTCCCACAGCGACCCGGCAATAAGCCCGGTCTCTGACCTCATTGGGAGGGGAAGGCGGTGCGTCGGGTTATCAGTTCACACTGGTTACCAGGGTTGTCCATTTATACTGCCCAGCAACCCAGATCTGACCTGGGTTAAACCCTTCTTTTAACTCCGGTCAGATTGCCGGGTTGCTGGTTCCGGGATTTCGGTGCATTTGATCCCACATTATTGGCACAGCGTACCAATTACTTTTGGTTTTAAGGGATTTTATTAAAGCTCAATATTTGCCCTCCCTACTAACCACCTGTTCATGCCAGAAAAACACATTTATTATAGAAGGGAGTGGCCTGAGCGGCTAAGATGGCACACACCTTAATGTGTGTACACAGTATGCCATATTTAATGATATGCACAATAACGACGATCGTTCATGATATTTCCGTGCATACAGTCTAATTTGTATGCACTATATCGTTAAAGATATGGGTTGTTATCGATGTCCTCCATTGCTGTCTGCAACAGCAATTGTGTATGCACTTGCCAATGCAAGCACCCCTCTGTTTTTGAGTTCATATCTGGTTTTATTTTCTAATCTTTTAAAGCTGCCTCCATTGTTTTTATTTGTCCGTAAATAAAGAAAAGGTAGATTTCATACTCCTAAGACTTCGTAGTATGGACATTTTGTCTTTTTTGCTGATGGGTATTTGCCCTATGGTTACAGTGCTTATCATATATATATTTTTTTTTTATATTTTTTCCACATAGGTATTGGTATGGACACATGCGTTATTCCCTTAAGACATGGTGGCCTTTCTCTAGTTCAAACTACAGACTACATTTATCCCATTGTAGATGACCCTTATATGATGGTAAGTAGCAATAAAAATGGCTGTGTTCCTACTGAGAATATTCAGCGACCGTGTCCTTACTGTGGCAAATTATGAATTGATGGACTATATTCATATTTGCAAATGTGGGAGACAGGAAATGTATTAAATGCCCATTATAATGTAGAGCAATGCTCCTAATCAGGGTTGGCTGGTTTAAACCAAATGTTTTTTTTTTTTTTTTTAACAGACTACAAAGCCTATTGTAAGAGAATCCCTGGTATTATTATTCCACATTCTTGTTGCTTGTGGTTTTCATTTAAGTAAGCTGAACCAATGCAGTAAATCATACACACAACAAATATATAGGGAGGTAAATCAGATAAGAGGTGCTAAATCTGCCTAGCATCAAGCTTCTCCCCCAACATTCCCATAGGACAGGAAAGAAACAACACATACACACATACATACATACATAGGGCGGTATTCAATGAGGCTGATTCGCCATGTTTTTATGGCAATTTTTTTTTTGCTGTAAGGCGAATTTTTGACTAAAATGATGAATCACCCTATTCAATGACCAGATGGCGAATACATTTCAAGGTTTTTTTCGCCATGATTCACCGAGTAGCAATCGCTATCTTTTTATGGTGAAGTGGAATGTGAACTTTTAAAATAAAGTGTTTTGTTTTTTACATTTGGTGTCAAAAAATCAGGAATTTTATTCTGAGGAGGGGCATGCTATTTTTATTCATGTGCTGTAAGCACATGAATATATATTTAAAAAAATAATAATAATAAAAAAAATATATATATATATATATATATATATATATATATATATATATATATATATATATATATATATATATATATTTTTTTTTTTTTTTTTACACCGACCAGCCAGCAGGGGGCTGGAGCCGAGCCGCTCATTAGATATTCATATATTCATTGCACCCGATCATTACATATGCATGATCGGGTGTAGTGAATATACCCGGTCCCCTGCTGGCACCCCCGGGGGGCAGCCTGTGCTGCCTGGCACCCGGGGAGCCCACCTCCCCCCCACATACGTTCTGGGGCAGGCAGGGAGACTTCCATCTCCCTGCCTGCCGCCGTCCTCGGGCTCCCTGCGGCATCGCCGCAGGAGTTAAAATTCGCCAGTCAGGGGCAGCGAGCCCCTGACTCGTTGAATACTGGAGTCGGCGAGGCTCCGGAACGCAGCGAGCAGTGGCGAATGTGCAGCGAATCCTAAACAGGATTCGCTGCACGTCGTCAGTATTCTCATTGAATACTGCCCATACTCTTTGTATTTTTTTAATGTTTTGGTTACTATTTAAGCTTGCAACCCATATAGGATGATATTTTGATAATAAAAACTCTATCGGTATTGTTCATATAACTGCTGCATGTCTGAACCACTATGTGTAATATTATTTTCTTTCTTTTCTAGGGAAGGATAGCCTGTGCAAATGTATTAAGTGACCTGTATGCAATGGGTGTAACTGAATGTGACAACATGCTGATGCTCCTTGGTGTCAGTAATAAACTGACTGATCGGGTAGGTGATTTACATTTGTGAAACAGTACTAAGCGGATTAAGCACAGTTCACAGTGGATATCCACTTGATATAGTTTTATTTTAATACAGGAACAAAAATAATCTTTATAATCACCATAGTTAGCTATGGTGAATAGGGGAGGTCCACACCACTTGTAAGGCATCTGTTAAATCCTCATGTGAATCTTCCCTTAATGGCTGCTCCTGAGGGACGGGCTTAAGCACGATTGCTCAGCACACATCGCGGTACCCCCACAATGCGCCTGACAATGCTGTGTGCTTATTGTGATCAGCAGGAATGCCAGTGCAAGCACTGGCCTTCCCTGTGAGCGATATCGTCGCACGGGACGGCACATTCTATTCCTAAAGAACGTACACATGGAGTGATCAGTGCTCCATTTCTAAGCGAGCTAGTCAGATCGCTTAGAATTGTGGATGAAATTGCCCTGTGTGTATGGCCCTATACTCTTTTCTACTATAACTTTTCAGTGAACCACATCAATCTGGGGCGAATGGATCAGGTTTCAATTGTATCATGTGTCAACATGGTCTCCTGGACCTCACATTTAAAATTGAATGCAAATGTTTCCGTTTTCTGTTGCAATAAGCAGACAATTCTAGTTGTTTCAATCTGCACATTTGATACTGTTGTTTAAAAAAAAAAATAAGAACAATTGAAAGCGAGGCAGCTTCAGAAAAGCATAGCACCTCAGCTAGCCATATGAGTAGTATGTTAAATCTGTCTGGTATAGATGATCCTAACTTTTTTACACTTCATTTATCGTAGTGTTTTTTTCCTTTCTTACCCACTTCTGTAATATATCTACTAATGCATTTATATTTTAAAACACTATGGGGGAAATTTAATAGGATGAGAGATTCCGAAAGTGAGAGATTTGGTAAGAAATCTCCAGGGTTTTTTTAAAAACGGCAATCATTTACACTAGTTTGAATTTGCAGTGTAAATGATTGCTGCTTAAAAAAACCCTGCAGCTTTCTTACCAAAATCTCTCAATTTCTGAATCTCTCATCCTATTAAATTTCACCCACTATCTACAAAGAGTACATGGGGCAAATACTACATGCGTTTACATCCTACAGGTACTCTAGATTACACTATGCTCAAAATCAGGTTGTGCAATTGAAATGTTTCGCATGTAGCTTTTTTTTTTTTATACTCCTCTTTTACATTCCAGTAGCTATATTTGCACCTAACACTACATCAGACAAATTTATACTTCCAAGACTGTTCTAAAGTAATAAAATAAAATGTTTCATGACTTTAAGTAATAATGTCTTTGCAAGCTGGCCCTACTATTTTAGGGCAGGGCTAGACAAATACTAGTCTCTATGGTAGCTGAAAACGCACTGGCACTCATGTGACTTTTTAAGAAGCGCTAACCAGCCTGACTACCTGAGGCCTCTTAAGTATGCATGTTTAAACAGTGACCTTAACGTAAGGTGGGTGCACACTAGGCAATGTCTCTACTCCGCAACATCGCAGCCAACGAGAACAGGCATCAGAAGGTGCATACACACCTGCCAGTGCTGGCAGCAACCTTAACCCCTGGTGGCAGCAATGCTGCTTTCGGTACTTGTTTCCTAGCAGGGCACCCAGATTTCCTACGTACGCTCAGTAGTTAATTTTTGTTAATTTATTCACTGCACCCTGAAATCGCATTGCATGGCCCTTTTTTGTGGCGTGAGATGTGAGATGAGATGAGATCTCAGTAGTTCATATGGTAAAACAGCACCACTCTCCACGTCACCCCGAAGCGTGGCGAGCCCCACGAGGGGCGGGGGAACGCATCCTCCGACCTTTTCATACCCCCACTATCCAGGTCGGCGTGGAGTTGATTTTATATAGTGTGGCGAGCCCCGCGGAATACATGTAAAGTAATCCGCGTACGCTCACTACGCTTCGGGCTCGGTGGCTCGCTGCGCTCACCACACTTTATAAAATCAACTCCACGCTGACGTGGATAATGGGGGTTATGAAAAGGCCGGAGGATGCGTTCCACTGTGCTCGCCACGCTTCGGGGTGACATGAAGAGTGGTGCTGTTTTAGGTGTTTTACCATATGAACTACTGAGATCTCATCTCCTCTGATCTCATCTGCGATGCGATTTCACTCAGGATGCAGTGAAAAAATTAACTACTGAGATCGCATTGCACAAAAAGCCATGCGATGCGATACGATTTCACTACGCAGAATAGCCCACTAAGCAAATAGCTTAGTGGGCGCCCTGCTAGGAAACAAGTAACCTGTTTTCCACAGCATGGCCCTAGCTAGCGATATTGTCCTACATATAGGAAGGAAGGAGGATGTCGTTGAGGAAGCATGTGAGCACGCAGAATAGCAAGTACACACTGGATTATTTGAATGGTTTAGTCGTTCCAGCTGGCAGAATCTGCGCAATCGTTCAAAATATTGTCTATTGTGTACCCAGCTATTATTGTTTTGTTTTTTTATTTTTCTATATATTTATATAAAGCTGTTTCAGTGTATTCTTCGCCTTATTATTATTATTATATTTTTATTTATAAGGCACCACAAGTGGTACGCAGCGCCGTACATATAGAACACAATAGAAGAGTACAGGGTAAACAGAACTAGAAATAACAGAATATCAAAAACAGAGCACAATTAACAGCACAATTCTTAGTACGCAATACAGCTGAGATATAGGGACGTGAGTGAGAAGAGATGCAGGTATAGATTGTAGGTGAGTAAGAGAGCTGTAGTTGAAATGCAAGAAGGGTGCTGTGAGAACAGGAGGGAAGAGGACCCTGCTCTAAGGAGCTTACAATCTACAAGGAGGGGGAGACAGACTGGTGACATGAGGTGCAGGTACGGAGACCTGAAGGCAAGAAGTGAGCATGGCAGGGAGGGTCAGGAAATGAGGCAGCAGGGGGAGAGAATGGACAAAGTAGTCATCTTCCTCCTCCTCTCCCCCCCCCCCTCCCTCCACCTGCACATTTGACCACTAGAAGCCCTGCACTGTGGCCCATGCCACAACACACCCTGCTAGGGGGCAGAAAGCATGCAGAGTGAATAGGTATATCACAGGATTGAGGAACCATGGCTCTGGTACAACAGTGTAGTTCAGAAAGGATAAGTACAGAGTTAGGGTATGTAGTGTGAGAAGCAGGTGTAGAGGGAAGGTACTGGCTATGAGCGTAGGTCTTAGAAACCTGCAGGCAGGGAGCTCAGTGAGGGCTGTCCAGGCTGTGCATTTAGTATGTGTTGGAGGTGGTGAAGTCCTTAGCTCACTGTTGTATGTTGATAGCAGTCTGTTTGGGTGACATTAGAAGGTAGATGGAAGTCCTCCTATCCTCTCCTGTTTATCTCCAGTATTCTTATTAATATTTCTGCACACTTTACACTACACACAACACAGCCACACACGGCAAACAGCCGTTCAGATTTAATAGAGGTATCTCAGACCTGTGTCTTGGCCTTAATTGATAGATCCATCCACAGCAAAAGGTTTCCTGCTAAGTGTGAATAGGGAAAGTCCAATACACCCCCCCCCCCCACACACCCAATACAATGTCCTTTCCTGCCCAAATACAGACTAAACAATTACAGATGTAAGTTTTTCACTATCCAATTTACCAGCAGGATTTTGTTACAGCAGATAAAATCACTATGCAGGGATGTTAGGAGTAAAGAATCCAATATACCAGCCTGTCATTGATTTTTGAAAAAGTATCTTTTAAGGGAGCAAATTGTGTACATATCCACTTGACATTGAGAGCAAGTTGTATCTGGGAACTTACATGGAAATATTTTATTATTTTATTTATTAACAGTTTCTTATATAGCGCACACATATTCCGCAGCGCTTTACAGTGAATATTTGAACATTCACATCGGTCCCTGCCCCAGTGGAGCTTATAATCTATATTCCCTACCACATGTACATGCACACACAGACATTCTAGGGTTAATTTGCTGGGAGCCAATTAACCTACCAGTATATTTTTTGGGATTGTGGGTGGAAACAGGAGTACAGAAATGGATGGGAGGTGTACACTGCGCTACTAATTAAATATATATGTTACAGTTAAGTTAATATAATAAGTGGGTGCCAATGATATTCAAATAATTACAATTTATTAATAGACAATAGACAAGATTTCTAAAAAGCAATACAAATTAGGTAAACAAAGATAACCACAATGAATGGCAATGGGTGAATTGGAAGCTTCTTGGAGGGAATGGAGAAATAAGTGGGTCAGTCCATACGGTACCGTATTTTATGGAGAAAGGGGTGAGATCCGTTCCTGAGGATGCCTTCCGAGATGTCCTTTATGTATTCCCGTTTAGTGGGGGGTCCTGTGTACACCTCCCATCCATTTCTGTTTATCTTTTGTGGGTCTGACAACCCATTTTTTAGTACACAGCAGCTCTTGATAAAGCGGCTCATTTCCTGCGCCCCCCACTCTGTGATAACTTGGAAACAGGAGTACCCTGTGGAAACCCACGCAAGTACGGGTAGAATATAAAAACTCTGCACAGTTAGGGCCATGGTGGGAATCGAACCCATGACCTTAGTGCTGTGAGGCAGTAATGCTAACCATTACACCATCCATACTGCTGTAAATATGAACATAGAGCCTAAAACATTAAAAGTCAAGATGTTACCATTATTGCATCACTTAAATGCTCTATATTGCTAATTGAGGATAATCATTTTGATTTGTGATCTAGTACTAAAAGAAACTACCAGTGTTTACTGAATGAAAACAATATTATGGGTAGGCTTTCATTCACTTACATATAAAGCAATGAAAATGTAGGTGTTCGATTCAAGTATCACATAATAACGCAATATCTGGGTTAATATAATGGTAATGAGACCATTTAACAGCCATACATAATTATCTCTCTATGATATGGTTAGATGAAAATATACAACAGTAAAAGTGATTACATTACCAAAAAAGTTTGATTTATTTGGTACTCTTTACCTAGAACGGCGCCCGCGATTGGCATCGCGGGCGTCGGGGGTAAAAAATCGCGGGCATCGCGGCCATCGCATGCACATAAAAAACGGGTGCGACGCGATGCCTGCGATTTTCCCATAGGGATCAATGTTAAAAGTTAGATTGGACGCGATTTTAGTGTTAAATGCCTCAATGCCCACGATTTTTACATAGGAAACAATGTTAAATGGGCCACAGAGCCCTAATAGTCCCCCTGAAGTCTTAAATGGCCCCCCCAATTTTTAACGCCACCCCACGATCAACGTGAACCCGAAGCGTGGCGAGCGCAGCGAGCCCGCGAGGGGCGGCGGTACGCGTCCTCCGACCTTTTCATACCCCCACTATCCACGTCGGCGTGGAGTTAAGAATAGAATAGTGTGGCGAGCGCAGCGAGCCACCGTGCACGAAGCGTGGCGAGGGGACGCAGATACCTGTGAAGCCCGCGAATGGACGCGTTTACCTGTGAAGGTATCCGCGTCCCCTCGCGGGGCTCGCTGTGCTCGCCACGCTGCGCTCGCCACGCTTCGGGCTCGGTGGCTCGCTGCGCTCGCCACACTATTCTATTCTCAACTCCACGCCAACGTGGATAGTGGGGGTATGAAAAGGTCGGAGGACGCGTACCGCCGCCCCTCGCGGGCTCGCTGCGCTCGCCACGCTTCAGGTTCACGTTGATCGTGGGGTGGCGTTAAAAATTATGGGGGCCATTTAAGACTTCAGGGGGACTATTAGGGCTCTGTGGCCCATTTAACATTGTTTCCTATGTAAAAATTGCGGGCATTGAGGCATTGAACACTAAAATCGCGTCCAATCTCACTTTTAACATTGATCCCTATGGGAAATCGCGGGCATCGCATCGCACCCGTTTTTTAGTGCATTCGATGGTCGCGATGGGCGCCGTTCTAGGTAAAGAGTACCTCATTATTGCCACAAAACTCTCTTAAATTTTAAGGTTTCTAAATAAATGCAAATCTTTCAAATGATATTTTTCCAGACTCATTACCGATGTGTCCTCATACAACAAGCTCAATGACCGGACACCTGATATGAGTGAACCACCTGGTCTCGTGCTACTGCAGCATCCATATTGTGTCTTATTTGCATCTTTTTACTTAAAAATGCGTCGTAATGAAATGCACTTGCATACTACACTTTTATATATCCATATGCAAATTAGTATTTGTCATGGGCAAAACGCCACAAAAGCTGCATTGTAGCTATTAATATACTGATTAAAACTCCATTACAAGTGTTAAATATAAAATAAATCCGATCAGTGTCCCGGGGTGTCCTAGTGACATTACATTGCGACTAAAATTAATTTTTTTGGATCATGCGGGACCTGATGCGCCAAAAGGGGCTCTATAGCATGACTGCTTCAGTAATGTATGAGGACCTTTGATCTGGAAGTAGATCTAAAGATGAAATACCCCCATTTATAAAGCTGATCTCCATCTTTCATTACACAGGTGATGATGAACCATGTTCTGAGTAATTCCTTAACTAATCTTGAATGTTATTTATTGCCAATAAATGTTGCTCATAAATTTGAACATATTTCTGGTGAGTTTCAGAGGCTCAGTAGAGGCTACTCGTTTTAGCATTTTTTTGTTTTTAATGTACCAATTTGTAGTTGATCATTTTGAGTTGCACTTTATGTTCTGAATGTACAGTATGTTTTAATTTTTTATTTACCAATATTGAGCCATGGAAAGAGAATTTAGATGAATCTGCACTACAGGCGCCAACCAGCTGATGTTATCAAGAAAGTTATTTGCTAAATAGACACTAAGTCCAAGTCCGGATTGCCGCTTCCTCCAAAGGGGACTCCGGACTTACAGGGTTAAAAGATCTGTTAGAAAAAAGCAGAGGACGCGGCGAGGAGAGCCGGGCACAGGTAGAGCTGACGTCACCAACCCCTCGCTAACGCGTTTCGTATCAAACGTCGTCAGAGGGTGTGGTTGGCGTCAGATAGCTCATTGTTTAAAAATGCACAATGACCAATCACGTTTCTATGATGCAGCGGCATTAATTGCCATATTGCACATTAACATATAACAAATGATCCATATATATAGAGTGGTAATACAGGACATTTCACATATTAGATGAGGTAAACTGTAAAAAAATATATAAAAATATATACTAACAATACATATACACAAGCTGAATCTATTTAAAGAGACCGAACCGTACATGGAGACAGGTCATCTAAATTACGATATAAAAACCACTAATATATAATGGGGGGAAAAAAACCATCATATGAACCTGCAGTACTATGCAAAAGGTTCTCCCGGAACACATAAATACCTATAAAGGACCATGAGGATTATGAAACCAGATAAAAAATAGAATGCATAAAAACAAGGATTAATTATCAAATAAAGGAAACTTAACGATTAATAAAGGGGGTGATCTCATAACCCTCGTTTAGCCGTGAATGTGTACGGCTATTGAGGGTGAGTATCCAGAATGTTTCGCGTCTCAACAGGGTGCGATCCCTGTCGCTGCCTCTTTTATTAACAGGAACTATTTCTAGCCCTTTTATCTTAAGAAATTGGGTTACAATTGTTGCTGTTCTTATAGTTCCTGGGAACACTATGGTTTGTAACACCATGTTTGATATTCCTTAAGTGTTCTAATATACGTGAATATAAGTGAACGTTTGGTCTTTCCAATGCAATTAGAACCGCAAGGGCAAGTTAATAAGTACACAACATAAGCCGAGTTACAGTTAATATTTTGACTTATTCTAATTGTTGTACCGTCATGTGACATAAATGAAGAACCTTTTTACAGCTGCCACAAGGAAAATAACCTTTTAAAGACAGGAAGGATGATGAAATATTGGGCATAGATAGAGGGGTCACCACGTCCAATTGGCTCTTTGATGTCCAGGCACTGATGGTCTTTGCCATCGTAAAAACAATTTTTGGGGCATTATCCACACTTCAGAATATGCCAGTTCTTTCTTAAGATATTAGAGATTTGTTTTTCACAATCGTTGTACTTGGTGATAAACAGTAATTTTTTATCTTCATTATATCTTTAATTTATACTGTAATACCTCTTCACAAACAGAATCTCTGGCTTTAATAAGTGCTGACTCTTTCATGGGATAACCCCTTTCTTTGAATCTCTGTGTATAAATGAGTGCCTGATCATCAAAGGTTTCCATGTTAGTGTAGTTCCTGCGCAAACGCAGGAACTGAGAAAACAGGATATTATTTTTCCAAGGCTTTGAATGACAGCTCTCATATTCGAGGTAGCTGTTACTGCCCACGCTTTTAAAAATGTACAAGTCTCAACATTAGGTATTCAAGGGTAGTTCTCAACACTGAGCACCAAATCAAGGAATTCAATTTTAGCAGTCTGGAAGTTAGATGTCAATTTTCAATTTAATTTATTAATATTTAGTTCTGTCATGAATTGATTAAATTCTATTTCATCACCCTTCCACACCATAATTATGTCATCCATATAACGATGAAAGAAGTGAATTTTAGGGGCCCATATGCCTTTAAGCAATTCTCCCAAAACACTCCCATTCCCCATGTAAAGATTGGCCAAACTGGGGCACAGATCGTCCCCATTGCCGTGCCCCACAGCTGGTCATACCAATCTCCCAAAAATTCAAAGTAATTATGTGTGGATACAAACCTCAAGCACTCACACATAAAATCTGTTGCTGTCGATGATATAGATGGATCCCGGGTCAGGACCGTTCTCACAGCCGCAATACCACCCTCATGGGGGATGGCTGTATAGAGTGACTGGACATCAATAGATGCCCAGTTCAAGCCATTCTCCCATGCAATAGTGCTGACCAACTGCAGCATATGGGTGGAATCTCTCACATAGGTGTTAAGTTTAGGAACATAATGTTTAATTACTGAGTCCACAAATTCAGATACTCTAGAAGTCAGGGAGCCCACTCTGGACACTATAGGGCGGCCAGGGGGCTTTTCAAGCCCTTTATGGATCTTCAGAAGGTGATAAAAGGTGGCCAAATTAGGGGTGGAGTTAAACAGATATTTAAATTCTTCCAAAGATAATTAATACCTTTTGTTCTAAACCTCTTTTGAGGAGATTTTCAAGGTTAATTATATATTGGGGGGTGGGGTCGGCATCCAGCTTACGGTATGAGATGTTTTCGCCCAGAAGTCTATGTGCTTCTCCCACATAGTACTCCCGTTCCAGTATGACGAACCCCCCCCCCCACACACACACACTTTTGGCTGCACTTTTGATAACAATCTCAGTATCTGCTGACAGAATTTTTTAAGCGTCAAATGCCTTTTTTGTGAGGTTCTTTTTGCTACTTCTATTTATTTTCATATTGTCAATGTCCTTTTTGACTAAGTCTGAGAACAACTCAAGATGTGGTCCCCTGGACTCCACTGGATAGTAGATTTGGGTTTTAAATTAGTTAAAGGTTCTACAAAAAAGTATGCCTTGTGTCATCTCCCAATTCCAATATTGAGCCAAGTATAGACATTCCAAATTGTGGTGTTTTGACCATTTATACATTTTATAAAACCTTGTAGTAAGAGTAGCAAACCTATTGTAATTAGTTACCATGTTCATTGCCCACTTGCTGATTCTATTTATTGGTTAATAAATGTGCTCAGTTGAAAAAATTTGTCATACTTGTACCATATTTATGTAAAAATACCCGTAGGATGTCCACAACTTGTAATAAAATTGTGAAAATCTAGAGTTTAATTCTGGAAGCTGAATTTATCAATTTTGTGTTTATGAATAAAGCTACATGTCTCATGAATGGGGTTTCTATAACCGAATTTGCAAGTAGTTGGATTAATCAAGGCCGCACTTAAGATATTTTTAAAGTACTTTATATGGGGTTTATTGTGGGTTTTGTTATGGTGATTAGGCCACATTAGTGGGGTACTGTTTGATAAATAGTTGCTTGCTGTAATAAGGTGATACTGGTACAAGTGGAATTTCCCCTCAGCATTGTAATTTTCCTATTTATACCAACAGCATACATTGCTTCAGTGTGTCTTAATGTGTGATCATGTCAATCTCTATTCAGCTGCCATTAACTAAAACTTACAATAAGGAAAGATTACTGCATATTCCAACATGCATAATGAATATCACAATGCCTGTCATGTTACTTAGTTGTATTTGTTCTAATAATTTGCTTATGTTTTAATTTTGTATCCTAGGAAAGGGACAAGGTGATGCCTCTTATCATTCAGGGCTTCAAAGATGCTGCAGAAGAAGCAGGGACTTCCGTTACAGGAGGCCAGACTGTATTAAACCCTTGGGTAGTTCTAGGAGGAGTTGCCACAACGGTCTGTCAGCCTAATGAATTCATCATGTGAGTAACTGAATGAATTGCGGTACTACAAAGGAATGCAACTCAACATTTGGTATATAGCCTTTATACAGGATAGCTTCACGCATGCATATTAAAGTGCAGTTTTATGTAGAATAACTCCCAAGTTCTATAAGGTTATTTATATAGGATGTGCTATGTTGTGAGGGTCCCCTGACGTCTTCTGTTCACTCTCCACTGTTCACCCTGTTGCATATTACTTCTGTGGGACTTGACTACACACTCGCTGTCAACCTGAAATTAGTCTGGAGACATGAGGAGTGCATCAGACCAGATTTATCAGCTGACGAGGTTTATTATATTTTTTGTTATTTTTTTTTTTTTACATCCCTCTGTATCCTGGATAAACCATGGGGATGTAGAAGGTGCCAAACCAAAAGCAGATCCAAAAAGAAACAAAACCATGTTTTAAGTATATCTCCTCCCGTTTATATTACATCAAAACATGGGTGCCAATAGGATCTGTGTGTGTGGTTTTGAGATATATTATATTATAATTATATTATAATATATATCTATATAGATATATATAGATATATATAGATATATATCTATATATATCTATATAAAAAAAAATTTTTGGGGGGGGGGGGGAGGTTGTGCTCTTGCAGCTGGGCATCATCTTGAATTCAGCTGCAGGTTTTCCCTGGTGGAGGCGGGAGAGATTCTGGGGTTCTGACTTGGAGGACCCAGAGAGTTGGTAAGATTTTTCTCCCAGTAGAAATAACATGTAGAATTTGTTGTTACCCCTCCATCAGATCTTTGTCTTTAAGGACCTCTGTGAACCAGATGTTCTTTTAGGCTCTCTTCTAAAGTGGACTAAAAAAACAGGCTGTCGTCTTGCCATCCATTTGACGCCTGATGGAATGCTTTAGATGCATTACAGGCAGTGCCAGATTAAGCCTTCGGGGGGCCCGGGGTACTTTAGCCAGGGGGGCCCCCTTGCACTTGTCATTACTGGCCGCACACTGCATGGGAGAATATTACACTGTCAAAACACAGAGTAAAGGCAGTATAAACTTGGTCAATGGGTAACTGCATATATATATATATATATATATATATATATATATATATATATATATATATATATATATATATATATATATATATATATATATATATATATATATATATATATATATATATATATATATATATATATATACACACACACACACACACACACACACACACACACACACACACACACACACACACACACACACACACACACACACATATATATACACATAAATACATACCATATGAAAAGCCTGTGTTTGTCCCTCTGCACCTTACTCTGTAGGAGACCTCACAGTCCTAGTGCTGCCTTTGATTAAAAACCCTCCCATGTCTAAGCTGCTGCTGCTGCTGCTGTTCTCCATGGGCATGTAATGAGCTCCACCAATTAGAGCTCAGCACAATAATCTCAGCCTCTGCCCTCTGGTTTAAAGTGTCATGGGACTTAGACAACTCCCAGGAATGCACTGCACACTTGTGCAATCAGTGTGCCTTGGCTCCTGATGCTCAGCACCATTAATCATTGTCACATTGGCAGATAGGTGAAGCTGCAGCACTACCCCACTCCCACTCCCATGCACAAAACCTTTAGCTAAAAACATGCCAACCACAGGGGGCCCCTAGCTAGTGGGGGGCCCAGGGGCACTGACCCCTTGTGCCTCCATTATAATCCGGCCCTGATTACAGGTGACTATATGAGTAGATAAAAAATTTCTCCCAAGGTAGGCACAAAAGGCCTCTACCATTCCTAATTAAGCGTCCCTAAAGCACAGTTTAGATGAGAGGTATTTGGGGTGGAAGTTAATTGTTTTAAATGGGTGAAATGGTTAGGTACTTATTTGAACCCTACCAAGGATCTCCAGGCCTATAGGGATGATTCACTTATAGATGCAGAGCTTTTCTTGACCTGGATCTCTCTCCACTCTTAAATGCTGGTAGGTGAATGCAGATTCTGATAAGGTTTGTAAAGAATAGGTACTGTCAGCTGATTTCAGGCATGAAAGAATGCTGTCCTAGCGTATAAGTCTATAGAAACAAATGGGCAGCTGTTTCTGTCCTTTCGGGTCTCCTAGCAAACCGTGAACGCTTCCTTTAATTCTTTGTGGCGCTCACAAAGTGGCTAGACCATTTGAGAGGAGCAGGCTCCCTGTCCTAAGCCTGCCAACAAGCAAACTGCCTAGAATCTGTAGTTGCCTTCTTCCTTAGATTGGTGGGTAAGATGTAAACTAGAAGAGGCTATATTATAGAATTTATGGATCTTCATTCCAACCGTACTGTTCCTCACCTCATCGAAAGGACAAGGTCCGGTATTTGAACTTAAAAGAAGCCATTCAGTTGCTACTGTAGTCAAGAATAATTGTCCAGTCCAAAAAGAATATTAACATCGGTTACCTGGTCCTGGTAAAAAATCCGGATTTGTCTTTCTGTCTAGTTATGAATCTCGAACTCCTAAATTTGTACCTGTGGGTTCCTATGTTACAGTGTCTTGTGTGATCAGGGATTATGTATCTTTTTCTTTAATGTATGTGAAAAACACCACTGGTTACTGAGGTTTGTGGTGGGCAAGGCCATTGAGTTGTATTTGAAAATCCGGTATGTTTCCAGTCTAAGTAACAGGTTGGACTGTCACCACCATGGGCAGGTGTTTCAGTGTGTTGATATGGTACTTTTAGTTTGCAACTGGTTGATTGCTCATTTCCACAGTGATGGTCTTCTTGATAGTTGAGCAACGGAGGGCCATGCTCTTCCATAGAGAGTGTGCAGTCTTGCCAACCTACAGTAAGCTACTGAGCCATAGATAACAGCTCAGGCACTTGTATTTTAAAATGATATTCCAGTTTGTAATGGGAAAGTGTAGTCTCTAATAATAATGGATTTGCATGCTATGTGTTATATAGTTGCCTTTCTTGTTCATCACTGGGGCAGTTAAGGATTACGTGCCGTTATGGGAGTCTCATATGGGGTACCAGGGTGGGGTTCTGTGTTCCATCCTCATTTTAGATCTTAACAGTGTTCTGGAGAGTGGCTACTATTAACTACAAACACCTACCTACAGTTGTTTCATTGATGATTCAAATTCTGAGGTTCTCTGATTAAAATAGGTGACAAAAGGCAATATTTAAAGGTACGTACACACTATGTGAAAAAAAAAATTTCTTTAACTATATGCAGAATATTATCGTGCATAGCATCTAGTGTGTACACACTCTATCGTTAATTATGCACGCTCCTCATTAACAACTGAATAGGCAGTCAATCTGCTTATATCGTGAATGACTGCATGTTCAGCAGGGAGCCGGGTTACATCACTGAATGATATTGTTAACTATATTGTTCATTATGTATGCCGTATATATCGTTTGTCCGGAAACACTGCTGCAAATTGCATAGTGTGTACCCATCTTTACTGTCTGCATTCTCACCTGGCATCTTAAGGACCTCTGTACATTTTTACCCTGTATGGTAGATGTCTTTGGTAATTTACCATATTAACCCCTTCACGACATTTGACGTATATATACGTCATGGCCGGGAAGTACTTCCCGACACATGACGTATATATACGTCATGACTTTAAACTGTCACTGCGTCTCGAGACGCAGTGACAGAGGGACGATGTCTGCTGTCCCTGACAGCAGACATGTCCCTGCATGCCCAGGGGGGGCTGCGATGTCGCCCCCCCGTCGGCGATCGCTGTGATTGGCTGTTCAGTGTGAACAGCCATTCACAGCGTTTTCCTGTGTTACCAGCGAATCAGACGCTTGGTAACACAGGTGTCAATCACCGCCGGGCGTCAGGGGGCATGAGGGGGTCATCGGTGACGATGACACCTCACCCCACCCTCACCCCACCTGCCCCCAAGGCTGTGATTGGTCCGTGGGACCCACGGACCAATCACAGCCAAGGCGCGACATTTAAACTAACGGTGACTGCGCTGCAGACGCCATTCCGGTCTGGAGTAGCGTGCAGAGCGGTCACCGTGCCTATCTGCCGTGATACTGACCTGATCCTTGCTAATACTTACCTGATCCTTGCAAATACCTTACCTGATCACTTGATCACTGCTTGTAGCATGCTGGACGCTTCCTGGATCTTCCTGAGACTTCCTGCTGCTGCTGCTGCAGTGTGATAGAGAGATAGAGAGATAGAGAGATAGAGAGAGAGAGAGATAGAGAGAGATAGAGAGATAGTGACAGAGAGAGCTATATTTTGTGTCTGCTACCCCCCCTTTTTGGGGGTGCAGGGTTTTTTTATATATAAATAACTGTCGCTGCTGCTGCAGTGTCATAGTGATAGATAGTGATAGATAGTGAGAGATAGTGATAGATAGTAATAGATAGTGAGAGATAGAGAGATTTGTGTCTGCTACCCCCCCTTTTTTGGGGGTGCAGGTTTTTTTTTTATATATATAACTGTCAGTGCTGCTGCTGCAGTGTCATAGTGATAGATAGTGATAGATAGTGAGAGATAGAGAGATAGAGAGAGATAGTGACAGAGAGTGATAGAGAGTGTATATTTTGTGTCTGCTACCCCCCCTTTTTGGGGGTGCAGTTTTTTTTTATACATATAACTGTCAGTGCTGCTGCTGCAGTGTGATAGATAGTGATAGATAGTGATAGATAGTGAGAGATAGAGAGAGATAGTGACAGAGAGTGATAGAGAGTGTATATTTTGTGTCTGCTACCCCCGCCTTTTGTGCTGATCACTATATCTGAGGTGATCAGCAACTTTTTGGGGGTGCAGAGGTTTTTTTTTTTTATATATACCTGTCAGTTGCTGCCAGTTGCACCAAAGGTTGTGCACCTGCTGCCCCTCACTGGTAATCAGTGTCGCATCACTGATCACCTTTTTTTTTTTTTTTGTGGGTGCTGTGTGGTCTTTTTTTAATTTTTTTTTTACACACACTGTGATTTTGTGGGTGTCCTGTGGCCACTGTGCGCTGATCAGTGACGTACATCACTGATCAGCTTTTTCGGCACAGGGTTGATCTATTTTTTTTTTTTTTTTGATCAAATTCCTGTTGCCTTTGAGCGCTGTTCAGTGACAGACGTTACTGACCAACATCTGTGCTCAATTTTTGGTGCAGGACCTTTTTTTTTGTTTTTTTAACCCCTTCAATTTTTTTTTTTTAACCCCTTCAATTTTTTTTTTTTTTAACCCCTTCATTTTTTTTTTTTTGTATAAAGTATTTTTTTTGTTCTGCACTACATACACACAACACACTACATACCCCCCGGGTTGAAATAAAGTTTGTACCCCCCCCTACACTATACACGTGTTGAAACATTTCACTACCAGTAACACAAAAATAAAAATGTCATCCCAAATGTCATCCCAAATGTCATCCCAGTCATCCAGAAGAATGTATTCAGTGGAGGAGGCATATGCCATGCTTGCCTCTGATTCTGACACAGCCAGTGAGGCAAGCGGGGAATTTGAAGGATTCGTCTTAAGCTCCTCTTCCTCCTCTGGTGATGAGGGACCCCCTCAAAGACGCCCCCGTAGAGCAGCTGAGACCCCCCCCCCAATAATTGATCTCGTATGGACCCCACCACCAGACAATTTTGAGCCCCAGGTTCCTGAGTTTTTGGCCATGCCAGGAATCCAATTTGATTCCACAGGTCTCAGAGAAATTGACTTTTTCAAATTATTTTTCTCTGATGATTTTATAAATTTAATGGTGGACCAAACTAATTTATATGCCCAGCAGTTTATTGCTCAAAACCCCACGTCATCATTTGCTAGGTGGACCCCTGTAGATGCAGTAGAGATGATGACGTTTTGGGGTCTGGTGTTTCATATGGGCATAGTAAAAAAGCCACAAATTAGGCAATATTGGAGTACAGATGTTCTGTACAGCACCCCATTTTACCGTATGGCCATGACTCGGACTCGTTTTGAGGCAATCCATAAATTTATACATTACACCGATAATGCACAGTGCCCACCCAGAGATGATCCCACCTTTGACCGGCTATTCAAAGTCAGGCCGGTCATTGATCATTTCAGTGCCAAATTTGCAGAGCTATACATCCCTGAAAAATTTATTTGTATTGACGAGTCCCTTATACATTTTAAAGGAAGGGTTAAATTCCGCCAGTACCTTCCCAGTAAGAGGGCAAGGTATGGCATAAAAATGTATAAGCTGTGTGAAAGCACCACAGGGTACACCCACAAGTTTAGGGTATATGAAGGGAAGGATTCAAGAATTGAACCGCCAGAATGCCCCCCCTCCCTCGTAGGTGTTAGTGGCAAAATTGTCTGGGATTTAATGCACCCCTTCCTGGATAAGGGTTATCACCTCTATGTGGATAACTTTTACACCAGCATCCCCCTGTTTAAGGCCCTTGGTTCAAGAGGTACAGCAGCTTGCGGTACTGTGCGCAAGAACCAAAGAGGCCTCCCCAAAACGCACATTGCCCAAGTAATGAGAAGGGGTGAAAGCAGGGGAATATGCACCGAAAATATGTTGTTGGTCAAATATAAGGACAAGAGGGATGTCCTTATACTGACAACAATTCATGGAGACAGTACCACCTCCATCCCTGTACGAGGTACCAGTACCCACACCTCAAAACCAAATTGTATCCTAGATTACAATAAGTACATGGGCGGAGTGGATCTTTCAGATCAGGTACTGAAGCCGTACAGTGCCCTGCGGAAAACAAATATCTGGTACAAGAAGCTGGCCGTGTATATCATCCAGATGGCACTGTATAACGCTTACGTGCTATTCCGTTCTACCGGCCAGAGGGGGACATTTATGCACTTTCAAGAGGAAGTCATAAAGGGCCTAATATTTGGGAACCAGCAGGCAGAGGGCCCCAGTACTTCTAGTACTGGCCCCCGTATTGTACCAGGGCAGCATTTTCCCAACGAAATCCCCTCCACTGCAAGAAAGGGCAGGACACAAAAAAGGTGCAAAGTTTGCTATAAAAAGGGAATAAGAAAGGAAACTATTTTCCACTGTGAAACTTGCCCCGACAAACCCGGCCTATGTATAAAGGAGTGTTTCAAAATATACCACACATCGATGGATTATTAGGTTCATCATTTCACCGTGCATCGGGGGTCTTGCTAATGCCACATAGCACCCACCATTCATTCCACCAGAATCTGAGCTGCAAAATCCAAAAATCACTCCTTCCCTTCTGAGTCCTGCCATGCACCCAACTGGTATTTTTTGGTCACATGTGAGGCATTGCCGTACTCTGGAGAAATGGGGGCACAGATTTTGGGGTGCTTTGTCTCCTTCATTCCTTGTGAAAATTAAAAATTTTGAGCCAGAAGTACATTTTTGTGTAAAAAAATGTAATTTTTCATTTTCACAGCCCAGTTGTACCAAAATTGGTGAAACCCCTGGGGGTTTGAAATGTACACTATACCCCTAGATGAATTCCCTGAGGGGTGTAGTTTGCAAAATGGGGTCACTTGTGGGGGGGTTCCACTGTATTGGTAATGCAACATAGCACCCACCATTCATTCCACCAAAATCTGTGCTGCAAAATCCAAAAATCACTCCTTCCCTTCTGAGTCCTGCCATGCGCCCAACTGGTATTTTTTGGTCACATGTGAGGCATTGCCGTACTCGGGAGAAATTGGGGCACAGATTTTGGGGTGCTTTGTCTCCTTCATTCCTTGTGAAAATGAAAAATTTTGAGCCAGAACTGCATTTTTGTGTAAAAAAATGTAATTTTTCATTTTCACAGCCCAGTTGTACCAAAATTGGTGAAACCCCTGGGGGTTTGAAATGTACACTATACCCCTAGATGAATTCCCTGAGGGGTGTAGTTTGCAAAATGGGGTCACTTGTGGGGGGGTTCCACTGTATTGGTAATGCAACATAGCACCCACCATTCATTCCACCAAAATCTGTGCTGCCAAATCCAAAAATCACTCCTTCCCTTCTGAGTCCTGCCATGCTCCCAACTGGTATTTTTTGGTCACATGTGAGGCATTGCCGTACTCGGGAGAAATTGGGGCACAGATTTTGGGGTGCTTTGTCTCCTTCATTCCTTGTGAAAATGAAAAATTTTGAGCCAGAACTGCATTTTTGTGTAAAAAAATGTAATTTTTCATTTTCACTGCCCAGTTGTATCAAAATTGGTGAAACCCCTGGGGGTTTGAAATGTACACTATACCCCTAGATGAATTCCCTGAGGGGTGTACTTTGCAAAATGGGGTGACTTGTGGGGGGGTTCCACTCTATTGGTGCTTTGGGAGTCTTGCTAATGCAACATGGCACCCACCATTCATTCCACCAAAATCTGTGCTGCCAAATCCAAAAATCACTCCTTCCCTTCTGAGTCCTGCCATGCGCCCAACTGGTATTTTTTGGTCACATGTGAGGCATTGCCGTACTCGGGAGAAATTGGGGCACAGATTTTGGGGTGCTTTGTCTCCTTCATTCCTTGTGAAAATGAAAAATTTTGAGCCAGAACTGCATTTTTGTGTAAAAAAATGTAATTTTTCATTTTCACTGCCCAGTTGTATCAAAATTGGTGAAACCCCTGGGGGTTTGAAATGTACACTATACCCCTAGATGAATTCCCTGAGGGGTGTACTTTGCAAAATGGGGTGACTTGTGGGGGGGTTCCACTCTATTGGTGCTTTGGGAGTCTTGCTAATGCAACATGGCACCCACCATTCATTCCACCAAAATCTGTGCTGCCAAATCCAAAAATCACTCCTTCCCTTCTGAGTCCTGCCATGCGCCCAACTGGTATTTTTTGGTCACATGTGAGGCATTGCCGTACTCGGGAAAAATTGGGGCACAGATTTTGGGGTGCTTTGTCTCCTTCATTCCTTGTGAAAATGAAAAATTTTGAGCCAGAACTGCATTTTTGTGTAAAAAAATGTAATTTTTCATTTTCACTGCCCAGTTGTATCAAAATTGGTGAAACCCCTGGGGTTTTGAAATGTACACTATACCCCTAGATGAATTCCCTGAGGGGTGTACTTTGCAAAATGGGGTGACTTGTGGGGGGGTTCCACTGTATTGGTGCTTTGGGAGTCTTGCTAATGCAACATGGCACCCACCATTCATTCCACCAAAATCTGTGCTGCCAAATCCAAAAATCACTCCTTCCCTTCTGAGTCCTGCCATGCGCCCCACTGGTATTTTTTGGTCACATGTGAGGCATTGCCGTACTCGGGAGAAATTGGGGCACAGATTTTGGGGTGCTTTGTCTCCTTCATTCCTTGTGAAAATGAAAAATTTTGAGCCAGAACTGCATTTTTGTGTAAAAAAATGTAATTTTTCATTTTCACTGCCCAGTTGTATCAAAATTGGTGAAACCCCTGGGGGTTTGAAATGTACACTATACCCCTAGATGAATTCCCTGAGGGGTGTACTTTGCAAAATGGGGTGACTTGTGGGGGGGTTCCACTGTATTGGTGCTTTGGGAGTCTTGCTAATGCAACATGGCACCCACCATTCATTCCACCAAAATCTGTGCTGCCAAATCCAAAAATCACTCCTTCCCTTCTGAGTCCTGCCATGCGCCCCACTGGTATTTTTTGGTCACATGTGAGGCATTGCCGTACTCGGGAGAAATTGGGGCACAGATTTTGGGGTGCTTTGTCTCCTTCATTCCTTGTGAAAATGAAAAATTTTGAGCCAGAACTGCATGTTTGTGTAAAAAAATGTAATTTTCCATTTTCACATCCCAGTTGTACCAAAATTGGTGAAACCCCTGGGGGTTTGAAATGTACACTATACCCCTAGATGAATTCCCTGAGGGGTGTACTTTGCAAAATGGGGTGACTTGTGGGGGGGTTCCACTGTATTGGTGCAACATAGCACCCACCATTCATTCCACCAAAATCTGTGCTGCAAAATCCAAAAATCACTCCTTCCCTTCTGAGTCCTGCCATGCACCCAACTGGTATTTTTTGGTCACATGTGAGGCATTGCCGTACTCGGGAGAAATTGGGGCACAGATTTTGGGGTGCTTTGTCTCCTTCATTCCTTGTGAAAATGAAAAATTTTGAGCCATAACTGCATGTTTGTGTAAAAAAATGTAATTTTCCATTTTCACATCCCAGTTGTATCAAAATTGGTGAAACCCCTGGGGGTTTGAAATGTACACTATACCCCTAGATGAATTCCCTGAGGGGTGTACTTTGCAAAATGGGGTGACTTGTGGGGGGGTTCCACTGTATTGGTGCTTTGGGAGTCTTGCTAATGCAACATGGCACCCACCATTCATTCCACCAAAATCTGTGCTGCCAAATCCAAAAATCACTCCTTCCCTTCTGAGTCCTGCTATGCGCCCCACTGGTATTTTTTGGTCACATGTGAGGCATTGCCGTACTCGGGAGAAATTGGGGCACAGATTTTGGGGTGCTTTGTCTCCTTCATTCCTTGTGAAAATGAAAAATTTTGAGCCAGAACTGCATGTTTGTGTAAAAAAATGTAATTTTCCATTTTCACATCCCAGTTGTACCAAAATTGGTGAAACCCCTGGGGGTTTGAAATGTACACTATACCCCTAGATGAATTCCCTGAGGGGTGTAGATTGCAAAATGGGGTGACTTGTGGGGAAGGTTCCTAACTTTTAGCACTTATGGTGCCTAGAAACCTACATGGTGCCTAAAAAAAAATCTCATAAAAAGGAGGCTCCAAAATCAAGTAGGTGCTCCTTCTATTATGAAGCCTGTGGTTTGGTCAACGTGCACACTAGGGCCACATATAGGATATTTTTGAAAACACAAGAATTGGGGGAATCAATTTTTAGTCACATTTCTCTAGTAAAATCTACTGTATTTGTTAGAAAAATGTATTAAAATTGAAACTCTGCAAAAAAAAAGAAATTTTGAAATTTCACCTACACTTTGTTTTAATTCCTGTGAAACACCTAAAGGGTTAACAAACTTCCAAAATGCTGTTTTGAATACTGTGAGGGGTGCAGTTTTTGAAATGGCATCATTTATAAGGGTGTCTCACATACAAGTCCCTCAAAGTCACATCAGAACTGAACTGGTCCCTAAAAAAATCAGTGTTTGAAATTTTCTTGAAAATTTGAGAATTTGCTAGTCATATTTGAAGCCTCCTAGTGTCCAAAAAAATGAAAAGGGGGTTGAAATAATGATGGCAACATAAAGTAGACATATGGTCTATGTTAGTTATTAACTATTTTGAGTGGTATGATTATTTGTCTCACAAGCAGAAAATTTAACATTTTGCATATTGCTAAATTTTCCATTTTTTCACGATATTTTGGTATTTTTCACAAAAAAACACAGACTGTATCGACCAAAATTTACCACTAACTTGAAGTACAATGTGTCACGAGAAAACAATCTCAAAATCACTGGGATAAGTAAAAGCAAAAAAAAGTTATCCCCACTTAAGTGAGACATGTCAGATTTGAAAAAAAGGGCTCTGTCATGAAGGCACAAACTGGCTCTGTCATGAAGGGGTTAAAATATTTGTGTATGCAAAAATTAAGTACATACAGTCTTGTCCAACTGTTACTTATTCTTAAGGGGATACTACCTGCAGTGGATGGGTATGGCTTCAATGTATGCAAATATCTTTATGCACGTGCCCAAAAAAATTAGACACCTCTCATACTACCACAGTTATATAGATGTACAGCCCCATCACGATATTGGAGAATGGACCACTCTGGTCCTAAATTTTGCTGGTTATTTAAAATAATATCCAGTATTTATGGAGGGGTGATTGAAGTGTTATACCTCTCCTTTCAATTGACAGTGTGTGTGTGTGTGTGTACATACATGAAATTCAAAAAGTCCTACCACCATCTGGCTGCAGATCTCCTCTACAGCCATGCAAGGCCAGAATGGGACAACACTTAATGTAGATAAGTGCTAAAGCTTTCATTTTATGGAAGTAAAGTATTGAATTCTCTGTGGGGAGATTTGCTTAGTACATAGTCACTGTGGAGGGACGTTTTAGAACTCCCTATATGCATAGGCTTGCCACAATATCCATTTAAGCTACATGTGATTTGCATAGGTTCTGTGGCTGATTTTTAAATCCAGATGAAATGAAAACAAGAGAACTTGGAGAAATTGGTAAGCTCTGGAATCTGGACAAATGGTCCTGGCTAGATGACTCAGAGCATTTCTAAGATGGCAGGTCCTGTGGGGTGTTCTTCCAATGCAGTGGTTAGTGTCTGTCAAAAGTTGTCCAAGGAAGAAAAACTGTCGCCCTGGTCATGAGCAATCAAGGCTCATTGATGTGCATGGTGAGCGAAGACTAGTTATTTACAGAATTGTTGTATGCAAAGTAGTCTGTATATTACACAATAATCCAGCAGGGGGCAGAGTAACACCTGCAAAAATAAATGTTTGAAACTTCCATATAGAAGAGTAAAAAAGTTAAGAACAAAAACCTGCTAAAGAGACTGTGAATGATGTGATTAGTTAAATTAACTTTTCTTCTACTTGGCTCACTGAAACTTTTTTCTTTTATTGTTTTGCTATGTATTTGTTGGTGTTATTTCTTATTGTATTATTATTATTTTGGGATACATCATAGCTTTCTCTACATTTGATAGAATTTTATACAGAGCAGACTTCTGTGATCTCATAATACTAAAACAAGAAGACAAAGACATGACTGAAGAACATTAATTGAAATCATTTTAAAGCATTTTTTTATTTCAATCATATACTTTTATTGAAAGAAGTAAGTATAAAGGCACACTTTTTCTGGGCTTAAAGTGGTCCTGTAGAGGTGGTGGAACTCCTTTCATATGGTGAAATAAGAAGGGAAAAAAACATTAAGTCGATTTATAGGGAGAGAAGTTTATAATGCAAGATTGCCCGTTTGCGTTTTGATCGACATGTGAACTACAGGCGGGATTGAATGTCTCGCCTGCTGATCAGTGCAAAGGAGGCGTGGCCGCGAAACCGGCTGTGATCGCGACAATCCACGGCCGTTATCGGCAGAACAGGCTCGACAGCTTCTTAGTCAGGATCATTCTGCCATGATCCCGCTTAAATGCTGTCGCTAAAGATCACATTAAATTGGGAGCTGCCGCTATTTCCCCAGTCGGGAATAGCAGTGGCACATTGAATATCCCCTATAATTGAAATATTATAAAAGGGTGAGGGGTGGACACAAAGGAAGTACCATCAGGGGAAGGGATTTTACCATTGCCGAGAATGGTTTGATAGGCAGGCCAGTCCAATGGATGTGTAGAAAAGCTCTCATGTCACTGCATGGTCACCACACATATTTGAGGCGGAAGTATATGTCCTATGCAGACATGTGGGACTAGGTACCAATTGGTGTAAACTTTTTGTCTGAAGTCTCCTTGACAGATTTACTAATAGAGCATTTAGAGATTGGTGTGACCCTACATCTACTTCCCAAACAATTTTGAGGTCTTACATAGGAGAGGTGCGAAGCACAAGAATAGAATGATACAGTTAAGCAATATCTTCTTTTGGACATGGGTCGGTATATACATAGTCTTTCCATTGGGGCGGGGATTCTGTAAGAACTAGGATTTGTAATAGAAGAAGAGACAATTCAGAATTTTAAGCTATTGATCAAGAGAGTGAGGTAGTAAATGCTGCTTCTGGAAGTCTCTAATAGAATGCTACCAGAGATGTGGATAAAACAGGTGATGCCAATGGCAGACCAGATAGAGACCATTAGCCAAATGTAATAGCCTCCGAGGTTTGCGGCCATGCGTGATGCCAGCTGAACATGGAGTTTTTCTTAAAAGGGGCAGTTGATTAAATGCAAAACCATGCATATAAATGATTGCCCTTTAAAAAAAAAAGTCAGAGTTTGGCCAATATTCTACACATTCTACATGTGAAGAGTGACCAGGTGGAAAAGAGGGATTGTGCCACAAGGGAGTTTAAGGAGAGGGATATGTATAGTGAGAGAAGTTGACAGCAAGAGAATCCCATATAGAGAGCATCTGTGTGTAATGACAAAGCTGAGATGGGTTTGTACTGGAAAATAAACCAGGCTTTTTTTTTTTTTATTCCAAATTGATCCTCCTCTTTGATCCCCTGGGAGAATGGCAGGCAATTAGCTGATTGAATCTAGATTTGTGATAGTATTTGGAATAAAGCTGGATACACACCTACACATATATCTGTCCAATCTATCTGGTGGGAATAAAAACTTGGAAATATATGGGAGCAATGGACACTCAAAGATTTGCTCCCAAATGCTGGAAAACAGACAATGGTCAGTCAGACAAACTGTTTAGATCCATCTGATAAAACTAATTTCTCCATGCAACTGTTTTGTCGGTTTTTCAGCATTTGGGAGAAAATATTGATTGTAATTTGCTCATACACATTTCCAGCTTTTTGTTCCCACCAGACAGATTGGACAGGTAAATCTTTGTGTGTGTGTCTACACAGCTTTAGATGTGTAGGTAGCCTATACCACCCCCAAACTTTGCAATTTTAAAGTGTTTAATTGGGGCTTGTGACAGGATGCACTCTCGCTGTCTGCACAGATATTGTTTTGGGTTTCCCAGGACTTAAAACAAATGGGGATTTCCTCTTACCTTTAGTAACCATCCTTACTCCACCCACATCCTGCACAAATTCTGAATGGTCTCAGTTGACACCCCCCAGTTGTCACTGTCCTGGACCAAGCCCTGTACAGTAGCTATAAAAATGGGACTAGCTGTCCATTTCATTATACACTCCTGATGAAGGATCATCTGAAACGCGTTATGTGTTATTAGGACTCCCCAGTGTCCATACAGTGAAATATGGTTTTATTATAAATTTTCTCTCAAAGGTTATACATTGGGCGCTTTGTGTTAAACACCGTCTTTGTTGCCTACTGTACAGTAGCTGGCAGAAGTTGTAGACCCAGAAAAGGCAGAGAATGGGACTGTATGTGTCACATTCCTGTTGATCACAAGATGAAAAGCTGTTGTCCTTGAAAACAAGATGTTTATACAGATGGAGCCAGCACAAAATAACACCTGCGATCACAATTAATTGCTCCCCCCCCCCCCCGCCCAAATAAATGGTTTCTTCAATCTATTGGACTTGGCCACACACTACAGATTTGTTTCAGTGATCAGCAGATTTTTCCTGTTAGAATGCCACACATACAAAAATGAAACTCCAATAAAACCAGATTTTTAAACATGTTTAAAAATCTGATTCAGCAATCGATTGGCGATCCCTATTAATTTTTGATTGGGATTGCCAAAAGGGGGAGCCCACACATTAAAGATTAATTGTGGCAATCATCTCCAGAACAGAGGATTGTCACAATTAATTTCTGATATATGGGGCCTATTAAGCTTCGTACACATGATTGGTCCCTCCATGTCCATTAGACATGGAGTGATTGGTCACTGATGAAAATGAGACACTCTGCCGGGGAAGACACTGGTCGCGGGAATGTGGTCCCGGCGACGGGATGCAGTTACGATCCCGGCGGTCGGGATCCCGGCGTTCAGAATCCCGACGCCGGAATCCCGACCGCCGAAATGCCGACACTTTCTCCCTCCTGGGGTGTCCACGACACCCCTGGAGGGAGAATAAATTAGTGTGCCGAGCGTAGCGAGGCACCGGGCCCGCTGCGTGGCGAGCGCAGCGAGCCCGCAAGGGGGGGCGATCCACGTCCCCCCCCTTGTTGGCATTTCGGCTGTCGGGATTCCGGCGTCGGGATTCTGAACGCCGGGATCCCGACCGCCGGGATTCAATACTGAATCCCCCGGCGACCATCGCTCTCTACGCATGGGATATGGTCACTCGGCGACCATATCCCCAGCGATTTTGACTGAAATCGCCCCGTGTGTACGGGACAATAGAGACAATAGAGACTCTGGGAGGTGTGATATTTTATTGGGAACCAAATTAATCAAATGTAATCCCTATTATTGAGAAATCCTAATTTGCAGGTTGGTGGTGCCCCTAGAGTCAGATTGTTTTCAAGAAAGGTACACTTAGGGCCTTATTCAGATCTGAGCTCAGTACAGATTTGTTTGGAAAATGGGCAAAACCATGTGCACTGCAGGTGGAGCAGATGTAACCTGTGCAAAGAGAGTTACATTTGGGTGGGGTGTGCTGAAACTGAAATCTAAATTGCAGTGTAAAAATAATGCAGCCAGTATTTACCCTGCACAGAAACAAAATAACACACACAAATCTAACTCTCTCTATACATGTTACATCTGCCCCACCTGCAGTGCACATGGTTTTGCCCATTTTCCAAACAAATGTGTACTGAGCTCAGATCTGAATAAGGCCATTAGCCCTTTTCATAAGTCAAAAGACTTTCTTGCAGTCTTAAGTAGTCATCTGATTATTGCTTTATTAGCTGGGCAAGCCACTATCTCATTAAATAGACAAAGAATAAGTTAGTTTGCAAGTTTGCATTTATTGATACACTGCACACAAAATGGAATCTCCAGATAGTAGAGGTTCTCTTATTCAACATTTTGAGATTTGATTACACAAACATGAATATAAAAGACTTGTTACATGTCGCAGCATGCCTTCTCATATGTGCCTTGGAAATCAAACCCAATAAATTATAGAATTATATATTACAACATGTTTTTGAAAATGTCACATTATTATAATAAATTGTTATATTTAAAAACCTATATATGGAAATACAACACAAAAATCTCTAAAATTGCACTCTTAAAATACAAATTAAGTGGCCGCTGTTGACACTCAGTCTCCTACTAGTTGGAACTGAAAACACCAAAACACACCACCAATAGTGTCATCACTGCCCCCAACAAGTAATGTCCATATAACAGTTAAAATAAAATTAATACACTTGTAGTTTTTCTTTTTGAAAGTTTTTTTTCTTTTTATTTTCAAAAAAGTGACCAGTACCTAATGCGTTTCGTCTCTTAGAGACTTCCTCAGGAGTTCATGATCTTATATGAAATATTAGTACCCATCTGGGTCGAGAAATAGAGAACCACAATTTAATCAATAGGTATTTCAATGTCTAGATTCCGATTTTATACTTCTGATAGATGATTGAATTCATTTGAGAAATCTTCTTTCAATTTGTATAGTATATAACTTTAAATTCACTTAGAAGGAAGTGTATTAGGTAACATTGAGGTTAGATTCCTAATTGGTTATAATTTGGTGAATAACCAACAAACACATTATGTGGTAATATATAATCACCAGATAGTGAAATTATTCTCAGTGAGTGGGAGATATGTGTTCACCTAGGAGTCCAACCAATTAGGAATCTAACCTCGATGCTATCTAATACACTTCCTTCTAAGGGAATTTAAAGTTATATACTATACCAATTGAAAGAAGGTTTCTCTCATATGAATTCAATCATCTATCAGAAGTATCAAATCGGAATCTAGACATTGAAATACCTATTCATTAAATCGTGGTTCTCTATTTCTCGACCCAGATGGGTACTAATATTTCATATAAGATCAGTAAACCCTGAGGAAGTCTCTAAGAGACGAAACACGTTGGGTACTGGTCACGTTTTTTGAAAATAAAAATAAAAAATTATTTCAAAAAAGAAAAGCTACAAGTGTATTCATTTTATTTTAACTGTTATATGGACATTGCTTGTTGGGGACGCTGATGACACTATTGGTGGTATATATATATAAATATACAAGACGACATGCTGAGATTTTATGAAACAGTATAGTGCATAAATACCACAATATGTAAAAAGGTTCCACAAGGATACAGCATAATTGGAGAAATTTAATATTTTTAAACTAATGAATAATAAAAACTACAGATAATAGTTAAATTGGTCAGAAGAAATATTATGTAAAAAGTTTTAAGGCCACCATAATAGTTTATAGAAACTTCTGACAAAATTTATAATTACAACATCTATAACAAATATATAATTATATTAATGTGATAAATGCTTGTGTGCTATACTAAATCTTTGTGTCCACACAGGCCCGACAATGCCGTACCTGGGGATGTCCTTGTTTTGACCAAGCCTTTAGGGACCCAAGTTGCAGTAGCAGTTCATCAATGGCTAGATATTGTAAGTAAAGCTGCATACAATATTAATGCACATGTTGTTTTCTCACAATGGAGTTATTTAGTTGTTGAATTGCATCTGAAAAGTAATATTAGGGAATGTAACACCTAAGCTGGGTACACAGCTAAAGGTGTATCTGTCCAATATGTGGGAACAAAAATCTGGTAATGTATGGGAGCAAATGACAATCAAAAATTTACTCTCAAACACTGGAAAGCAGACAATGGTTGGTCAGACAAATTGGTTAAATCAATTTGATTTAACAAACGTATCCAAACAATAGTGTTTTGTCTGTTTTCCAGTATTTAGGAGCAAATGTTGATTGTCATTTGCTCCAATACAGTTTCAGATATATGTTCCCAACAGAAAGATTGGACAGATAAATCTTTAGGTGTGTATCCAGTCTAAGTTTTGAACCATTTAAAATGAGATGGCATTGATGCAGTGCCTCCTTGCCTAAAGTGCATTAATTAGCCAGTATGCATTCCATGTGTATTACCCAGACAGTGGGTCAGGATTGTTGTTTAGTTCTTAGTTTTATACAGTATATCACATCCATTTTTTTTTTGCAGAATAATTTTTATTGGGTTTTCAAAATAGAGGGAGGGGATACAGAAAAAAAGGGGGAAGAAGGGGGAGGGGCACAGGGTATAAATAACAGTACAAGCGTATATTCAACAATAATCAATAATAGGTGGAATTTGCAGGAATGAACAGTAGAATGATAAAGCCAAGTTCTATTGGAAAAACATAGGGAAATCACAACTGTACATGCGTCGGAGGTCATCATGAGCCTCTAGAGATAAACTCCTGCCAACCTGACCATTTCTTGAGCAATGAGGTATGGGAAGGGGAGTACTGGCAAAAAGTGGTTTCCATAGTGTAATTGTAGGAAAGCTTAGTTTTGATAAGGTCCACAGGGGGAGGGATCGGTTGTTTCCAAAACTGTGCGATGGAGGTTTTATCACATCCATTTTTATTTATTGTAGTGTAGTGTGGTTTGGCTTAGGCACATACCTATTTACTCAAAGGCCAGTATTCAATGCTCCCAATTCACCGGGTTTTTTTTTGGCAAATCGGGCTGTTTGCACTCCTTGCACTGAAAATGTGATTCACCCTATTCAATGTTCACTGTTTGCCGAAAGCGAACAGTGAATGCTGGCCAGTTCTCAGTTTCATGCTCGCTGCAAGTCGATGGTGTATTTTAATGGGGTTTTCACTGGGATTCGCCGAGAGTGTGTTCAATGCTAGGATGGAGAACTGCTTTCATCATGATTTTTGCCATGATTCACCATTTTGCATTCAATATCTTTTTAAGGTGAACTGGAAAGTTATCTTTTAAAATAGTTTTAAAAAGTTTTTTTTTATTTTTTTGGTGTAAAAAAAAATCAGATTTTTTTTTTTCTGTGAAGGGGCATGCTGTTTTTATTCATGTGCTTGAAGCACATTAATATATATTTAATTTTTATTTTATTTTTTTACACTTTTCACCAGCAGGGACTTCACTCTGGTCCCGGCTTGTTACGTGCAGGACCAGAGGAGCGGCTCCCTACCCCTGTCTCGTGCTAGAATTCCCGGGGGGCAGGCAGGAAGGCTTACATCTCCCTGCCTGTCTGCGTCCCCGGCTTGGGGTTAAAATTCGCCAGCAGGGGCAGCGAGCCCCTGCTGCATTAAATAGGGTGACAGGGAGGGCTGGCAGCGAATGCTGCAGCCCTCCGTAACCCTGTGAATGTGCAGCGAATCCTAAACAGGATTCGCTGCACATGGAGAAAAAAAATCATTGAATACTCCCCAAAGTGTTAAGTAAATAAAAGTAGCGGCTCAGTGTTAGAAGTGTTCAAAAAGTGAAAAATAGATGTGTGAAAGTGTTACATTAACAAACATGGAATGATATAAATGTTCAATGATAATGCCCCTGACGCTGCCCAGCCAGAGCAATAAGAGGTGCCCCACTCCCCAATGGCTATCGATCGACCTATTATTGATCTACTGATCTACACCCAATGAAAATAAAGTGCTTCTATCCTAAAGAATGTATGTATGTTTACAGGGGTGTAACTCCCAGAGGCAATGGTGGCTCCAACCTCTAGTCTGCAAGCCCTAAAGGGGCACTTGTATGTAAAGCAGCACATGTGGGGCGCACCTATAGTTAATTGGCTCTAAAAATGGAACCCTGCTAACATCTGCAATAGGGGACAGGGTAGCTCCTGTCTGGTAATACTCAGCCTGTGTTGCAGCAAGCAATGCTGCTGGACACTGAGATGATATGCACAGGTGAATGTTGACACAACATATTTGGGGTGGGGGCACCAAACTCCACTTTGCCTCAGGGCGATTGAGATGAACTTACGCCCTATGTATGTACACTGCTGTTCAAATGTTTGGGATCACTTAGAAATGTCTTTATTTTTTTAAAGAAAAGCACTGGGGTTTTTTTCGATGAAGATAACATTAAATTAATCAAATACACTCTATACAGTGTTAATGTTGTAAATACTATACTAGCTGCAAATGTCTGGTTTTTAAAAGAATATCTACATAGGTGTATAGAGGACCATTTCCAGCAACCATTACTCCAGCGTTCTAATGGTAAATTGTGTTTGCCAATCGCATTAGAAGACTAATGGGTAATTAGAAAACCCTTGGAAAATAATGTTAGCACAGCTGAAAATGGGTCTGCTAGTTTGTTGGTTCAATTATACTCTCAAAATGGCCAAAAAAAGAAAACATTCATTTGACACTCTATAGTCTATTCTTGTTCTTCAAAATGAAGGCTATACCATGCGAGACATTGCCAAGAAACTGAAACAGTGTGTACTAGTCCCTTCAGAGAACAGCACAAGCCAGCTCTAACCAGAGTAAAAAGAGTCGGAGGCCCCCAGTGCACAACTGAGCAAGAAGACAAGTACATTAGAGTCTCTAGTTTGGAAAATAGATGCCTCACAGTTCCCCAGCTGGTAGCTTCGTTAAATGGTACCCGGAAAATGCCAGTGTCAATGTCATGAAGAGGTGGCCCAGGAATGCTGTCCTTCTAGGCAGAGTGGCAAAGAAAAATCCATATCTGAGACTGGCCAATAAAAGAAAAATATTAATATAGGCAAAAGAACAGACATTGGACAGAGGAAGATTAAAACCAGGGTTATGTGTTTGGATCACACAGAAGAACATCTGTGAGATACAGAACAAGTGAAAAGATGCTGGTTGCCTGACGCCATCTTTCAAGCATGGTGGAGGTAATGTGATGGTCTGGGGCTGCTTTGGTGCTGATGAAGTGGGAGTTTTGTACAAGGTAAAAGAGATTTTGAATAAGGAAGGCTATCACTCCTTTGTGCAAGGCCATGCCATACCCCGCGGACAGCGCTTGATTGGAGCCAACTTCCTCCTAAAACAGGACAATGACCCAAAGCACACCTCCAAATTCTGCAAGAACTATTTATGGAAGAAGTAAGCAGCTGCTTCTGTCTGTAATGGAGTCGACAGCGCAGTCACCAGATCTTGACCGTATGGTACACAAGAAGTGCCTATCCAACCAATCCAACTTGTGGACGGTGCTTCAGGAAGCATGGGGTGAAATTTCTTCAGATTACCTCAACAAATTAACAGCTAGACTACTGCCAAAGGTCTGCAATGCTGTAATTGCTTTTGTCAAAGAATGCTCCTTTTACAGCCAAGTGTGAGGGACAAAATGTATTATTTCAAATAAAAATCATTATTTTTAACCTTGTTAATGTCTTGACTACATATTCTTTTCATTGTTCACCTCCATTTGATAAACAAGTCAGTTTTAATTTAAAACACGAAATTGCCTGGGTGTCCCCAAACTTTTGAACGGTAGTGTATGTAAATGTGTATATAATATATGTGTATCTATGTACAATGCAAAACCTGGTGGCTCTCTGATAAATAACACTGTTTAAAGTTCCGAATTCATTTTCCAATTTTTCCATCCCCTTTGTTATTCATCAAGGACCTAATGATGTGAATCTGTCTGAAATATTGGAAAATGTATTCCTGTCTAAGCATTTTTCTCACCAAGATTTGCATTGTCTGTATATTTCTATATGTCTGTACTTTGTTGGAGGGCACTTCTGATCACCATCACTGCAGGGAGTGTCGATCGTGGATTATTTTTTATACATGCAAAAGTCCCTCAGCTACAGCAGCTATTGCAATCAGAATTTCAGTGATTAAAAATGAACATCCTTAATCCATTAAAACGATATTTTATCTGAGTGCTTCACTATCTATCTATCTCTATCTATCTATCTAGCATGTGTAACTATTCATCTTTTAACATCTTGAGCAGCTTGTATTTTATGTTGACTGTTTTAAACTAGATATGTACCAAATCCAGGATTTGTGTTGGTGTTGTCGCTAAATACACAATCCTCCAGCACTGAACTAAATCCAGTAAAGCTTCTACTTAAGTGCCACAGTTATACATTGCACAAATCCAAAGAATGTGCACACTGACTGTCTGTTGATGCCTCACTTGCCCTCAACTCTGTGTAACGCTGCACACCACCATGGTCATCATACACACACACACTAGAGTTCATATTGGTTTTTGTCTGTAGCCAAGTAAACTATCACTATATTTTTGTAGTATGAGAGGAAACGAGTCCAGTTACTGTGGAATCTGACCAGGGTCAGACCCTTGTAATGCTGTGGTGTATATGGGTGACCCAAGTCCAGTTAAACTCCTATGGAGAGTTGAATCACTGGTGCTTGGAGATGATGTCCACTCCAAGCATAGGCAGAACAAAAAGACTGCAGACAGTTATAGTATAAACCCGTTTTAAGCTAGGGCACAGCTATGGGTGAACTGGGTCTGACCTGGGTTGGCGCTATGCGCCCAATTCAGATTTATACATAAATCCAATAGTTTTATACAAATCTGATGGTTGCGGAGTAAGACCGGTTTTGTGCATACGCAGAATGGGTCTTGAGATGTCGCACAAACCAGCGACTGGCACAGTTCTTTAAAATCCGGGCATGTCACCCCCACCTTGTAGGCATGATAAGTCCATGGTTTGCATTTTCAGACACAGACTTATTGGACCCTAGTGTCTTTTTATCCAAATAAACTTCAGCTTATATATGTTGAGCGCTGCCTGAAAACCTTGCAACTAAGGGTCATGATGGTGTCCTAAAGCTGGGTACACACCTACATCTGTATGGTGAGAGCAAAAATCTGGAAATGTATAGGAGCAAATGATTTGCAAAAGAGCAAAAATTTACTCACAAACATTAGAAAACAGACAATGGTTGGTCATGCAAACTGTTAACAATAATTCAATTTAAGAAATGTATCCAAGCAATTGTTTTTGACTGTTTTTCATTTGGGAGGCAATGTTGATTGTAATTTGCTCATATACATTTTTGTTCCCACCAGACAGATTGGAAAGTTTAATCTGTAGGTGTGTGCCTAGCTTTAGGCTTCATTCTTTTGATGCCACACTTTGAAATCTCCTGTGTCGTGGACAAAATAGTGTGCCGAGAGTATCGAGGCACCGGGCCCGCTGCGTGGCGAGCTCCTGGGGGGGGGGGGGGGGGGCATCCACAGCCCCCCTTGTTGGCATTGCGGCGGTTGGGATTCCGGACGCCAGGATTTTATACTGATCCCTTAGGCAATGTGTTTAAAAACCCAGGTAGGACCTTGAATTTAGGTGAAAAGGGGCGTTTCTCTTTAACAAGTGCCTATCAATTTTTAAGAAGAGGAGTGCTTCTCTGGAAGAGATGGTTGTCAGGTAAATTGGGGAATTCTCTGCAACAGGACACTGCTAGTCGAATATAATGCTGCTTTCTCTGTGCATCAGGTGCTATCAGAACCTCATCTAAACCCCCCTTAAAATCACCTATGTACTTATTGTGGCTTTTAGTTAATTAGGAGGTGTGTGTCTATAATCAGCATGTGGCTCACATAGATTATGGTGTTTTTTGTGCACCGCAGTTTATTAGGAGAAGGGCACTTTATGTTACGTGGTTAGGAGTAGATTGCTATGCATTAGGTGTCTGAAAGTTGAAGGGTGGTTTTTTTTTTAAACTATAAATTTTATTAATGAGATGCCATAGAAACAAGAGTGAAAAACATATTGAAGAGCCTACGCAGAGGTTCCAAAACAGGATTCAAATATGCACAATCAACACAATACAGAGGCATCTCTTTTGTTTTTGAGAGTGATAATATATTGAAAAATAGTAGAACGATAGTGCTAAAGAGCTGAGAAAAATAAAGAAAATATTATGAAAAACTACAACAAAATGGAAACCCTGATGATAAAGAGTGAAAGAGTAAAGGAGGGAGAGGGAAAAGCTGAAGAGGTGGAAAATGAGGAAGATGAAGGGGAGGGGGAGACTGGAAAGGGAGAGGTCCTACCCGACTGGCCCTGACCAACTCACCAGGAAATCAAAAAGGGTGTTAAGGGGTCAGAACCCTTGTTTTTAGTGGAAGGCTGGTGGTACATTAAAATACGTGGTCCAGGGTTCCAAGACCTTCATACATTTTGTGGAAGAGCATTTTAAGATACTAGTGATTTACTCCATCTAATGGATATGCCAGATCGTAGCAGTGACCTCGGCCAGTGGCGGAATAGCTGAAGATCTCCAGTGACCCGCTATACAGGCTCTGGCCGCCAGAACCATGTGAGTGAACAATTTATTCTGAGCGCGATATGCTTCTGGGATATCCATAGAGAGGAGAAAATAGCCAGCCTTAAAAGGAATTCTCAAGATAAAATAGAATTAGCTAGATCTGCCAGCTCCTGCCAAAGAGGGGCCAAAAAGGGCAGTCCCACCAGATATGCAGAAATGTGCCATCTGAGTTTTTGCATCTCCAGCATAGGGGGGAAATCATTTTATTAAGCCTAACTGGGAAAGAGACAATGGGTGTTATTTCTGTGCAGTTTGTATTAAGTGTGATGGGAAAAGGGTGCAATATGTGGTTTGTACAGATTCTATTTTTTTGTGCATTGTTATTTTGATGTTTAGAAAAATGATGATCATTGCTTTTTTTATATTGTGCCATACATTAGTCTTTCCCTTTTATTTTTGTTATAGGATCTTAAAAGCAACTAAATAACTTTCATGAGGATTCCTATTCAGTTCATTATACTAAAATAGTGGATTTGGTACATTACTAGCTTAAACAAATAAGTCAAACGTCAATACAAATTGTAAGAGCGAGAATTCCATGTCACCGAAGTGCCGAAGTGACAGAGCATTGAAATGTAAAAGGTTATCGGCATGGGAAATACAAGAAAAGTAGCTGTAAGGTTCAGTACCCTGGTGAAGGGAGGGGGAATGACTTGTATGGTCCATCAGATTAACTTGCCTAGTGTACAAAGTACTGTTAGTAGTCAATTCCTCATTGATGGTAGCATCATTTTTGACTGACATCCTTGTGTTGTAAATAAATATTTTAATGGAAAAATTAGAATTTTGTACTTTCTCATTGTAATTTTTGTCATTTTAACACCATCAGCCAGAAAAATGGAATAAAATAAAACTGGTGGTCACCCAAGAAGATGTGGAGTTGGCGTACCAAGAGGCAATGATGAACATGGCTCGACTAAACAGAACTGGTACTGGAAATGCTACATATTTATATGCTGTTTCCCAATATAGGCATATCTATGCAAACACTACAGTACTTATGGTTTCATTTATTTTTTTTATGTTTATTTTTTTTCCAATCTCCAATGACTATGCAGTAAAATGAATATGTGGCACGGACTCCCACCTAAACAAGATGTATATGTAATATATAGATTGATGTGGACAAATGTACTGATACCTTGGAGAGAGAAGCTCTATTTTGCAGGCAGTCAATGCAATTTTGCAGCTCCTATTTGTGCAGACATCCTTATGAGGTGGTTAGTACCCCTTCACACACATTGCTGTAGTGCAGGTGATAACTACACCCTCTTTCAAATATGGGTGCCCCTGATTTTATGGAAGCCTGTATGAGAGAGATTCTACGCCCCCCCACCCGTTTATTTTTTATAGACTACAGTGTTGTCAGTAACTCTATGCAAGCTGACCGCACAATCCAAGGAATTCCCTGTAGCTACCCACCAAACAAATCCATTCAATCAAAGCAAGTACCAAGTACCACTTGTCTGCAGTTGTAAAGTGTAAATGCAGAGTAGGACTCCTCTGCAAACAAAGGGGTTAATATTACCACAGGCCTCCTGATGGGCTCCCTAATAAGATTTGTACTTGTCCAGTCATTAACTAGCATATAATTTCCTGACCTTGGAATTGTCCGTTTCACAGTTTGTTCATTCATTGAAGATTGTCGTAGCTTTTGTAATATACCCCTTCCCTGAGTTCATCAATGTGGTCCTGTAAATGTTTGGAACGCTGCTTAGGTGCCGAAGTAATCTCAGTGAACTAAAACCAAGAAAACTGCTAGGAAATCGATCTTCTAGAAATAGCTGAACATTGTTTATAGTTCATTGCTGACTCTTGTATGCTAAATGTGATTTTTAGATGTGATTTGGTAGACTTGGAACATAGCTGCAGCCTTGTTGGATAATCCAAGTGAAGTGATCTAATGCGAATCCCATTACCATTTTCTTTTACTTATTATTCACTGCACACCTTTAGGAGGTTATTCTAGTTTACTTGCTCCCCCAAGTGTCTGCACAGGGGAGCAATGTTTTACTAATGCGTCTGCGCATTTCTGCACATGTGCGAACGGTCAAAGTGAACTGCTAGTCTGCCGTTCCGTTCGCACCTACGTGTGGGTGTGGGGCTCACGGAAATGCCCATCATTTCATGGGCGTTCCCATGGAAATTAGGCAGCGACACGAATCCCAGGGGGATGGGCAGCTGACATCACCAGATGTCAGCTGCCCACCCTGTTACTGTACAGGGAACACGCATAGCTAAGACACCAGAGTGTGTTCTCCCTCCACACCCTAGTGGATGGTAGGGCATGAAATACTGCCTGCCAGCACAAAAAAAAAAAAAATGAAAAACCTGTGTCGACCATTTGATTGATGACTTAGACACTGTCAAGCTAGTGCTTGTGTCGACCTAGCCCATGTCACCCCAGTGTACGTCTACATTTAATGTGTTGACCTAACAACCATATACCTTTCCAACACAAACCTGCAGGTAAAAGGTTTTATACATCCCCATTTCTTTGATTTTTATTTATTGTCGCAGTGAATTCTGAAATTAAGTCGGAGAACAAATAAACAGTTGCAGAGAAAAAAAATCATACACCATTTTTTTTTGGGGGGGGGGGGGGGGGGGATAGTTCATGGCCCTGCTTCCTCCTACAGATGTTTCCTCCTACATACTGTACGCTTGTAAAAACACAAAGGCCAGTATTCAATGCTCCCGATTCACCGGGGTTTTTTTCCGGCGAATTGGGCTGTTTTCACTCCTTGCAGTGACTCTTTTTCACTGAAAATCTGATTCACCCTATTCAAAATAAAAATGTTATTTATATATATATATATATATATATATATATATATATATATATATGACAAAGTGAGATATGCGCCTCCTAGTGCAATATGTAAATGTTCGTACACTTCCCTCCACCACATAGAGGGAGACTACAGCACCCCAACAATTCAAGGAGTACCGTTGTTGGTGGTAATCCACCACTGCTTGTTGTACAAATTCAAAAATGAGTATCCACCGTCTACCAGGATAATTCTTCTCTCAATACTGGGACACTTTTTTTCACACATGCATGGGAGATGAGAGCAACAGAGAAGGAGACAATAGTGTAATAAAATTTACACCGTTTTTATTCCCAACACAAAACAATATCTCCGTACAATAAAAACATTATTTTGAGCTTATCTGATAGTCAGTCCATCACCAATATGGCAGAACCAGTCACCTCAACGCGTTTCGTCCTTGCCCTTCCGGCTGGACTTCCTCAGGAGTGTGACTGCTTCACTCCAAAGCCCTGTTTAAATAGGCTATGTCCAGAGGCGTAGCTACCGTAAGGCAGCCACCGCGGCTGCTTGGGGGAACAAGCGCCAGCGGGGCGCCCCTGGTGCCCGGGCACTCTGGTCAGACCCCGACCCCCCCTTACCCCTCCGCATGCCACCGCATTCAGTCCGGCACCGCAGATAGCCTCCGGGCTCCGTCTCCTGCAGTAATGAAAAATGACACGACAAAATGGCTGCCCCCTAATAGCAGACAGTTTTTAAGGATGCTAGAGGAGGCCGCCGCCTCCTCTAACATCCCTAAAAAAACTGTCTGCTGTACGGAGGCAGCCGTTTTGTCGTGTCATTTTTCATTACTGCAGGAGACGGAGCCCGGAGGCTATCTGCGGTGCTGGACTGAATGCGGGGCCGGCGGCGGCGGTGGCATGTGGAGGGGTAAGGTAATTTTTTGGCGGGGGGGGGGGGGGCGCCACAATATTAGTTACGCCTCTGGCTATGTCAAACCAATTTCCTGTTCAAAATTCCCGCCATTCGCGGGTACATACTTCCGGGATAAACACGTTTTTGCTTAGATGAACGCATCTATCATGAATCTAAACAGGCTCACGTGTCTTTAGGCGCAGGTGAGAGTAGTGATACGGCTTCTCACTTCCGCGTCTCTGACACGCAGGTTCTTCCGGAGTGCGCGGCAACTTCTCCATGGTAACGTCCATCACCATGGTTGCACACGCTCACTACTAGATAGTTTGCCGGAGGCTTTATTACTGGATGCTAATTCTTATGTTCATTTTAAAAGTAACCACAAAAAGCAGTGGAAAACCAACACCCCCCTCTCACAGTTTTCAAGGATAAAAAGAAACTGTACGGAAGGACCGGACTGTGAGTGACAAATGGAAGTATATAGAAACCGTTTTAAGGAGAGAGAATACCCGGAAACAGTTTTAGAAGAGGCAATGGAGAGCGTAAAACAGATGGATAGAAAGGACTTATTACAATATAAAAATAAGACTGTTAGAAATGATAGGATCAATTTTATAACCACTTTTAATGATCAAGAGCAGAGTTTTAGGAAAATCCTAACCAAACATTGGGATATCCTGCATACAGACCCAGTTCTGACAAAAATTCTTCCGCCCAGACCAGACATTGTTGTTAAAAAAGCCAAAAACCTTAAAGATAATCTGGCACCAAGCCTGTTGACGAAAAGAAAGGTTGGAGCCATCAACCCATGGGCTCAAGTGACAGGGTTTTATAAATGCAACAAGTGCAATATTTGCCAATTTGCACATCCAGATGGAAAAACTTTTAAAAATTCTAGTGGCACATTGTCTTTTAAACTAAAAAGTCTGGTCAACTGCAATACTTGCTGGGTGGTCTACATGCTTGAGTGCAGTTGTGGCCTCAAGTATGTAGGAAAAACCAAACGGAATTTGAAAATTAGAATGCAGGAACATATCAGAGGAATAAGAAACAAGGTTGAAAGCCATACTATCCTCAGACATTTTAAGAGATACCATAATAGCAGCACGGACGATTTTAAATTTAGAGTGTTAGAACATGTAACCCTTGGCCCCAGAGGGGGAGACAGGGAAAATGTATTATCAAGGCGTGAAATGTACTGGATACATCAATTGGGCACCTTGGTACCGAATGGCCTTAATGACAATTATGAATTGGCACCATTCTTATGATAATATCCACTCTTTTGCTGCTATTTCTTGCGTTGTGATTTTATATATTTATATGTTTTTATATATATATACATTTTTTTATACTTCTATGTATTCATGAATTGTGGTCCTATATTTATTAATGTTCTTTCCCCTGCATTGCACTTTGATCGTGACAGCCGTTTATGGTGGGAGGGGCTGCGGAATGGCACTGTGACCAAACAAATCCGCTACCCCTTTTCACTATTTCATGTCTGCCACTAGAAAAAACTACTCTTTGTAATTTTTTATGAATTTCGTAGAAATGCATTCCCTTATAAAGATTGTATTGTTTTGTGTAACCGGAAGACCTATGTACCTCAAAGGACAGTCTGGGTGACCGGAGGTGTAGTAATAAAGCCTCCGGCAAACTATCTAGTAGTGAGCGTGTGCAACCATGGTGATGGACGTTACCATGGAGAAGTTGCCGCGCACTCCGGAAGAACCTGCGTGTCAGAGACGCGGAAGTGAGAAGCCGTATCACGACTCTCACCCGCGCCTAAAGACACGTGAGCCTGTTTAGATTCAGGGGGGCACAAAAATAGAGTGCCGGTGGATTACCGCGATTACGGATTTTGAAGTTTTAAAAGTTTGATAATTTCTAAAGAACCGGAAGTCCTTTGCGTTCCACTGGGACTTCCGGAAATTAGGTTTTTGCATTCCACTAAGCAAAAACGTGTTTATCCCGGAAGTATGTACCCGCGAATGGCGGGAATTTTGAACAGGAAATGGGTTTGACATAGCCTATTTAAACAGGGCTTTGGCGTGAAGCAGTCACACTCCTGAGGAAGTCCAGCCGGAAGGGCAAGGACGAAACGCGTCAAGGTGACTGGTTCTGCCATATTGGTGATGGACTGACTTCATCTTATATCAGATAAGCTGGAAAGAATGTTTTTATTGTACGGAGATATTGTTTTGTGTTGGGAATAAAAACGGTGTAAATTTTATTACACTATTGTCTCCTTCTCTGTTGCTCTTATCTCCCATGCATGTGTGAAAAAAAGTGTCCCAGTATTGAGAGAAGAATTATCCTGGTAGACGGTGGATACTCATTTTTGAATTTGTACAACAAGCAGTGGTGGATTACCACCAACAACGGTACTCCTTGAATTGTTGGGGTGCTGTAGTCTCCCTCTATGTGGTGGAGGGAAGTGTACGAACATTTACATATTGCACTAGGAGGCGCATATCTCAATTCTTGTCTTTTAGATTACTATTGAAAGGGGTTCCACGAACAGAAACCTATTGGAGAAGTGCTGCCACCCTGAAACGGAGGGAGAGTGCATTAAAAAAGTACAGATAGAGTCGAATTGGACTCAAGGATTCAGTGACATTTATTGAGGGTGGACTTAGTTTTGCGCTAGAATACCACTACCAACGTATATATATATATATATATATATATATATATATATATATATATATATATATATATATATATATATATATATATATATATATATATATATATAGCAATTTTGTGGAAGCAGGCACTCACCATAGACACCAAACGTAGTTGAAGCAAGGATTTATTGCATTGTATTGGTCGACGTTTCGGTCCTCACAGGGACCTTTGTCAAGACACGAATCTGTCACATCAAAGGACCAGAAACACCAGGCAGTGTGACACTGCCTGGTGTTTCTGGTCCTTTGATGTGACAGATTCGTGTCTTGACAAAGGTCCCTGTGAGGACCGAAACGTCGACCAATACAATGCAATAAATCCTTGCTTCAACTACGTTTGGTGTCTATGGTGAGTGCCTGCTTCCACAAAATTGCTATATTTGGGATATTCTCCTCTAGAGCGGAGCACCACAAAGTTGTCCATAGAAAATGGATAGAGTGCGGTTCCTCGAATCTACTATATATATATATTAATGTGCTTCAAGCTAATTAATAAAAATACCATGCCCCTTCACAGAAAAAAAATTCTGATTTTTTTTTTTTGACACCAAAAAACAAACAAAAAAACTTTTATTTTAAAAGATCACTTTCCAGTTCACCTAAAAAAAGATGTCCAATGCAAAACGGTGAATCCTGGCAAAAATCAGGGAGAAAGCAGTTCTCCATCCTATCATTGAACACACTCTCGGCGAATCCCAGTGAAAACCCCATTGAAATACACCAGCGAATTGCAGCGAGCATGAAACTGAGAACTGGCCGGCATTCACTTTTCGCTTTCTGCAAACAGTGAACATTGAATAGGGTGAATCAGATTTTCAGTGAAAAAGATTCACTGCAAGGAGTGAAAATCGAAAAAATATAAAAAAAACCCGGTGAATCGGGAGCATTGGACAGTGGCCATAGAATGCATTGCCATGTTTAAATGTTGGGTTAACCATGTCACCTACACCATCCTTTCACCACTTACGTTTACTAAAGCTTCTAAAAATGGAGAGGTGATGTTGCCCATAGCAGTCCAATCAGATTCGGTCTTTGATTTCGATGTTGCACCCTAGAAAATTGCAGCAGAACAGCCTTAGGTTCTTAATACGCTACATGTTCCTCGGAAAATTATAAATTCCTTATTTGACGAAGCATCTGTTCACATTCTTCACCCGTGCCCATTTTTTTATAGTTTGACCTTTGCCAGTAGTTCTTGGGAATGGTCACAGATTTTCTAGATATCTAGTTATGCACTAACCTTAATTTAGTGGCCATCATTCTATAAAGGCCCATACACACTTGAAGATTTTCATTTCAAAGGAATTTGCCAAATCTTTGATAGATATATCTTTCACCAAAGTGAGCTATTTTCCCCAAAGCGCAAGAGATTTTCAGGAGGCGAAAGTCTTTGCTGAAAATCTTTCATTATAAATGGTCTGGGTTTGAATTCAAAGGGTGCCATATATACAGTAAATTGGTGGCAGTGGGCATATAAATATATGAACATTGGTGGGCTGTGTTGGCGGTAATGGATACATTACTGGCCTGCGCAATAACAAAATATACCTTGGTGGGCAGTGTTGGCGCTAATTTATGCATTGCTGGCACAGACCAGCAATGTATACGTTACGGGGGAGAAGGAACAACAGCAGCCACCAGCTGGCCAGACAGAAGCTGATCATCGGGGCAGCACGGCGCGGACCAGCTGCGTGAGTATGACAGGCAGGGGGGGCAGGGCGAGGAAATGGGGCGGTCCGCTCAAAGTGGTTAATCTTTCAGCCCGGCAGGCGTACACACATGGTGATGATTAGTGTTCCCGCTAGGCTGTTTTAGCCGATTTTTAAATTGCAAAATGCGCCCTGCCCCTCTAGCAGTGCCCCGCTAAAACAGCCTGCTGCCTGTCCTGCCGGAGTGCATCAGTGAAGCCCAGCGCCTCCATAGATTGCGGTGCACGACGCTTTCCCGGCAGCTCGGGGACATAGTCACGGCCGGGCAAGCCCCCTACGGTGATGCGGCGGCCCGGGTACCCCTCCTTCGGTGACACGGCGGTCCGGGCATGCCCCCATTTGTGACGCGCCGGCCCGGGCACGCCCCCATTTGTGACGCGCCGGCCCGGGCACGCCCCATTTGTGACGCGCCGGCCCGGGCACGCCCCCATATGTGCCGTCGCCGTGCCTGGTCCGCCCCTTCAGCGCCCTGCCACGTTTGGTTCCTAGAAGGAACACTAATGATGGATGAAAAACCATACATCATCGCCACATCTGCTGGTAAAACCAGCAGATGAACCACTTTCCTAGCGATGATGCAGTTTCTACCGATTTTCAGCTGAAAATCGTCAATTCTGTATGGGCCTTAAGTGGCTAATACAGTATGCATTAAAAACATATTTTTTTCCTAGTCAAGGCTTATAGTAGGATTCAATATTTTAAACACTACACCAAGTCAATACCTGTGTTAATGAACGACTTGTTGGAATAATGACATTGTGGCGAATTCAGATTGGTTGGAGTGGCTATCGCTGTTGTCCCTTTAGTATCAGCCATGGTCGTTTTGTATATTAATGCAACTGGAGGCATCTATTAAAAAGTAGACTCCTCCTGCTGCAGGACCCATGGGGACACACTGGCTGCCCATCACAAAGGCCAGGAGATCTCTGTTCAATGACTGAGATCCCTGGCTTCTTTTCTACCTCTAAATGTTGGCAATATGCCTCTGTTTTCATAAAGAGGCCAGGTCCCCTGCCACCAAAATGGCATCAGACTGCCAATCACTGCCATTGTGAATGCACAGGACCCATTCTGCATGTGTGCACATGGGTCTTTTGAGGTAGGAAGCAAAGTGGTAGACATCGCTACTATGTCAAGAGCTGGGATCTGAATGAGGGACAGTTTTTGTTGTGTTTTTTTTCTAACATAAACTGAAGGTTGAGTGAGGGTGCAGCACTCGGGCTGTTTGCAAAACCAGTGAAAAAATAAATACGTAAGGTTGACAATAGGATCCAATCAGATTTTTTATTTTGTAGACAGTATAATAATAATAACAATAATAATAGTTTTATTTATATAGCACTCTTTGCCCAACAGGACTCAAGTGGCAAGACTAATGGATAAATGATAGCTAGTGTCTGATAATTTGCTATGGTAATCACGGGTGTGGTAAATGAAGTCGACATTTATCATGTCAACATGCGTCTGGTCATCATATCTTATTTATTTATTTACAGTTTCTTATATAGCGCAGCAGATTCCGTTGCGCTTTACAATAGATATTAGAAATATCAGCATGTAACATTCATCATGTCTACACAGAGGATGTGTCAACGCGATAGAATGTCAACCTACAATCTCGGGTTCCTGCAGCAGCTTCCATTTTGCGTTAGTCCTTTAACTGCTACTTCTGGTGCAGACCTCTGAGGGAAAAGCGGTTTTGGTAAACATTTTAACCCTAATCCCATACCCTCTACCTAGTATCTAAAACCTGGTAGTTTTGTAAATGATAAAATGCTTTATCATTTACATTGCTTTATCATTCACAAAGCTCCTTTTTATGTCTTTGTAGAGCTGCAACTTTTGATATATTTTATGGCTTTAAGTGATGGTTTTGGAAGAACTGCTCAGAGCTAGCAGCTTTTTTCTTTTCTTTACGGTTTATGTTGTGTGTAAGTATTATTATTATTATAATTTTATTTATAAGGCGCCACAAGTGTTTCGCAGCGCCGTACAAAGGAACAATACAGGGAGACAAAGCTTGGCATAACATTGAATAAATAACAAAAATACAGTACAAATAAAGAGCGCCACAGATCAATACACATTACAGCTTAAATATAAGTAGTGAGGACTCAATCAACATACAACTAGAGGCTAGATGCCAATGATGGAGATGAGTATGCGGACAAAGATGGTCACTGAGTGTTGGAGTATAGGAGAGCTGTGAGTGAAATGTGAAGAGAAGTGGGCTTTGACAACAGGAGGGAAGAGGGCCCTGCTCAGAGGAGCTTACAATCTAGTAGGAAGGGGAGACAGACAGATTACAAGAGGTGCACGCGAGTGGGTGGTGGTTAGATAGCAGGATGTAAAAAGGCAAGGGGTCGGAGAACCAGCTGGTTTATGTAGTGGAAGGGTATGCTTTGATGAATAGGTGAGTTTTCAGTGCCCGTTTGAAGCTTTGGAAGGTCGGGGAGAGTCTAATGGAGCGAGGGAGTGCGTTCCACTGAAGGGGTGCAGCACGGGCAAAGTCCTGTACTCTAGCATGGGAAGCAGTGATCAGGGTGGAGGAGAGACGACAGTCGTCAGCCGACCGTAGAGGGCGGGAGGGGTGTATGGATGGAGATGAGGTTAGAGATATATGGAGCAATGGAATTAGAGATGGCCCTGTATGTGAGTGTGAGGTGTTTGAAGAGGATTCTGTAGGGGAATGGAAGCCAGTGCAGATTTTGTTGAAGGGGAGTGGCAGAATTAGAGCGGCGGGAGAGGAAGATAAGCCTGGCTGCAGTATTGAGGACAGATTGGAGAGGAGCCAGTTGGGATTGAGCGAGGCCAGTGAGGAGAACATTGCAGTAGTCGAGCCGTGAGATGACCAGTGAGTGGATGATCAGCTTATCTGAGGGGCAGATTTATTAAGCTCGGTGAAGTGATAAAGTCACTGGTTTTTATCACCGGCCAATCAGCTCCTACTTGTCTTTTTTTCAATCCAAGCCTGTAACTTCACAGTTAGGAGCTGATTGGCCGGTGATAAAAACCACACACTTGAGCACTTCATCGAGCTTATTAAATCTGCCCCTGAGTTTTTACATATAACAATTGATTAAACCTTTAAAATAATTGGAATAATCATGAATCAGCATTATGTGTACCACATACAAATGGAGTTTTCCAGGAATGTAGTGTAATTATGGAGCCTATAGTCTATGATTGTTGTCTTTTTTTTTTTGTTTGTTTATTTAACGGATTAACATTAAATCATGTTTTTTTCTCTCCTGTTGGTAGCTGTATGAAAGTTGACCTTTAGTCTTGTTAGTTTGTATAATAAAAATACATTCTTAATCTTATCAATGTAGTTGGCAGCACGGATGGTGTAATGGTTAGCATTACTGCCTCACAGCACTGAGGTCATGGGTTTGATTCCCACCATGGCTCTAACTGTGCGTAGTTTGTATATTCTCCCCGTGCTTGCGTAGGTTTCCTCTGGGTACTCTGGTTTCCGTCCCACAATCCAAAAATATACTGGTAGGTTAATTGGCTCCCAACAAAATTTAACCCTAGAAAGAGTGTGTATGCATGTACATATGGAAGGGAATATAGACTGTAAGCTCCATTGGGGCAGGGACTGATGTGAACTTTATGAAATATTCTCTGTGAAGTGCTGTGAAATGTGTGCGCTATATAAGACACTGTTAATAATAATAATAATAATAGATTGAGGTAATTATTGAATTCTCTCTATTTTCATGTATTTTTTTTTCTTATTTTATGCGTGTTCATATAAAAAAAAAAAAAAAAAAAACATGAAAATGTGTGAAATGTTTTTGCATTTTTCCCAGTTGAGCATATGTGTATGGAAGGACTTTGCCTGTTTCTTCATTTCTGGAAAGTAGGTGTTTGTTTTTTTTGCGCAGTCTAATACACGATGGATTCCTCCAGATCAACGCAAAGAGCTGTTATCCAATTTCCTTGTGCATAAGGCAATAATGCTCCAGAAATGTATTGCAAGATGAAGGTGGCGTATGGAGAGCAGCATAGCCTATGTTACCTGACGATGGGAGTGTGCACCCCTGAAACTTTGTACATTAAACTCTAAACTATCTATTTATATCCACATTTATTGCAATTCTTCCATCTACGGTGTTTAAAATGAAAATTTATTTATTTATTTAGAAGGACTGCCAGTGCTCCTTATGTATAAAATTACCTGCACAAGAGTCTTTCCAGGGTATCAATAAGAATGTTTAAATGTCGTCCTAAAGTACTGTATCATTAATTACATTAAGAATTTTCTTCCACTTCTATGCATGGCATGAGATGTCATGATGTGTTCCTTACTTTCTCCGTTGCACTTCATTTTTGCTGTAACTGCTGTTCATGGATCAAGTGAATGCACCAAGATAAGATATATATACATGCCAAAAAGATATGGATGTTTTTGTTTGTTAATAAATATCTAATTACATGTGAGTAATCTTGACCAGTATACATTTTATATTGATCTCTTTTTGCTTAATATATGCATGTTTTCTCTTTTCGTAGCTGCTGGTCTAATGCACACGTTTAATGCACATGCTGCTACTGATATAACTGGGTTCGGGATTTTAGGACATGCACAAAACTTAGCCAAACAGCAACGAAATGAGGTTTCTTTTGTCATCCATAACTTGCCTGTCCTGGCCAAGATGGCTGCAGTCAGCAAAGCATGTGGGAACATGTTTGGCCTCATGCATGGATCTTGTCCTGAGACATCGGGTGAGTTTACCAAAGCAGAATTTCTAGAAATATAAATATTGTTTTTAGATAAAAGAAAAATGTAGGTACTTGTGAGTTATCCGGACGCCCGATTTCAAAATCGGGTCGGATCGGGCACATCGCATCGCATCGCATGCGACCATCGGATGCGATGCGATGCGATGACCCGATTTTTCCATAGGAATCAATGTTAAAATGGACTGAGTCCATTTTAACATGGAATTCAATGGGAAAAAGGGGTCCTTTTCATACCCCTACTATCCAAGTGGGCATGGAGTTGGATATAAACCTGTGGCGAGCGTAGCGAGCCACCGAGCCCGAAGCGTGGCGAGCTTAGCGAGCCCCGCGAGGGGACACGGAATACCGTCCCCTCGCGGGGCTCGCTTCGCTCGCCACGCTTCGGGCTTGGTGGCTCGCTACGCTCGCCACAGGTTTATATCCAACTCCATGCCCACTTGGATAGTAGGGGTATGAAAAGGACCCCTTTTTCCATAGGAATCATTTTAACATTGATTCCTATGGAAAAATCGGGTCATCGCATCCGATGGTCGCATGCGATGCGATGCGATGCGATATCGCATCGCATCGTATCTGATTGTATGCCTTAACTTAAGGCATACAATCAAAAAATCGGGCGTCCAGATAACTCACAAGTACCAAAATGTATATGATATACATTTTACAAAGACTGAAGAAGCTGCTGTTACGTGTCGGTAATAGTCTGCTGGTAAATCCAGTTGTCTGTTAGGGAGGGAGATTACCAGTTGCCGTTGTTTTTATTCTGCAGAAACTGCTATAATAGCTACAGTGGAGAAACGCGTCAAGAGGATGGTTGCCATACCTTCCAGATGATTTTATTTCACCTGTAAAGTGCCTACAGAACAGAATAAAAATGGCAACTAGCACTCTCCCTCCCTGACAGACTATAGACACTCACCAGCAGCCGATTACCAGAATCCACCAGCAGATCGTGACCAGCATTTCCTAGTAGCCAGGAAAAAGGACAGAAAAAGGCTTGTCTTTTTTGCTGGCGCACTTGGAGAGAAGAAGAAAAATACTATATAAAATATACCTTTTAATATTATTTTACTTAAAACCATTTAGGTGAAAATATGAATCACATAAAGACATTGGACAAACATTGAACAATAAAACGAGAGGCACGTGTTGTGTGAATGATGCAGGATATTGGTTGTTAATGTATGCTTGGATGCCACACTGTACCCCAGTACTGTTTGTGGTAGTAGTAGGTGCTGTCAGTGTTACTAATGAGCCTGCTATTAGTGTGATAATACACTGATGATGTGGGACTCTGTACGTATTAATAACGTGCTACTCTATTTGCAAGTACACTGCTGTGGCTGCTATGTGACTCTGGATGTATCTCTGATGGTGATTTGTTCATATGACACTTGTGCGGATCCCTGTTGTATGCTGCTCTATTTGCAGATACACTGCTTTGGCAGCTGTATGGCCAGGGGGTGTCTATATTGACAAATAGTGCATCAGACAAAAAGTCTCATTGGTGCACCGGTGTATATTGCTGAATTTGCGAGTGGGCTGTTATGAGTTAGACTGCTTTTGGCAGCACACACATATGTGCTGCTCTATTTGCAGATATATAGTATCCCAAATTAGTAGTTTCCTCAGTTTACAGCAATATACTTGTTCTATTGGCAGATAAACTGCTCTATTATCCCCTCCAATGGGGTCGTGCAGCAATGAAAGTGTCAGATGGCATTTCCCTGGGGAATATAGGTATATGCTGCTCTATTTTTGGCTACTATTCCTTGGCAGCTATATGTCCTCTGGGGGTAGTATGATAAGTTTGTCACAATGAAGAAATATCACATACATAAAATCGACTAGTCCTTACTGAGAAGATTTCTGGGTAACTGAAACAGTTCACAGAGTCCTGATATTAATCTGAAACAGTTCACAGAGTCCTGATATTAATCTGAAACAACTCAAAAAAAGACGGACATAGTGCAGATGATTTAAACACCAGAGGAAAATAGATATGTCTTGATATCCCACTCACATATTCGATGTTAAATATACAGCAGAATGGGGACACTCAAGTCCTGCAAAGATCACTCTGGGCTCAGATGATAATGTTCAGGGAGATCCCTAGAACTTAGAAAAAGCATATAGTGCAACACTGTATAGATAAAGTAATACATTTTATTACAAGTGTACACTCACATTTAAAATAAAAAAACAAGCATGTAAACACCGGAATGGGATCATTCGTCAGACTGCATTTAGGTCTACAGTCATTAGGTCGACTGGCAGGAAGGTCGACCTGACTTAAGGTCGACATGGGCCAAGGTCGACATGGGCCAATGTCGACATGACTTAAGGTCGAATTTGCATAAAGGTCGACATGAGGAAGGTCGACTGGTCATAAGGTCGACATGGGTTTTCACTGTTTTTTGATCCGAATGTCGACACAGTCGACATGGACACAGTTGGCAATGAGAATCGGACCCTCGCATCGCTCGCTTCGCTCGCCATGCTTCGGGCACGGTGCCTCGCTGCGCTCGGCACACTATTTTATTCTCCCACCACGCCCTAGTGGATGGTAGGGCATGAAATACCGCCTGTCGGCACATGTCGGCTCAAAAAACAGTGAAAAATCCATGTCGACCTTATGACCAGTCGACCTTCCTCATGTCGGCCTTTATGCAAATTCGACCTTAAGTCATGTCGACCTTGGCCCATGTCGACCTTAAGTCAGGTCGACCTTCCTGCAAGTTGACCTAGTGGGGTCGACCTAATGACTGTAGACCTAAATGCAGTCTGACGAATGACCGCATCCCGTAAACACCACAGCGGGTGTGAAAGAGGATGGATAATAGCCCAGGACAATACTTGCTGCTCGCTCCAGATGGGGGTACCGGTTCCACCAAAAGACAGCAGGTGGTATAGCGGTCAAGCAGGGTCCAAAGACTATTCCAAGGAGTCCAAATGAGATGGTGTAATGAAGCTTAAACGCGTTTTCGGACCTGCTTCTGAGGAAGGACCCTCCAGGTCCGAAAACGCGTTTAAGCTTCATTTAAGTTCATTCAACTTTGTGAGTTGTTTCAGATTAATATCAGGACTCTGTGAACTGTTTCAGTTACCCAGAAATCTTCTCAGTAAGGACTAGTCAATTTTATGTATGTGGGATCGCTCCGTGTGACATCTATTTTGTTTTTCCTGCCTATTCTAAAACTTTGAAAGTTTTTTGGTGTCATTAGAGCTGTATTCCACAAGGTGGTGCATTTAGGAGGTCTATATACATTTGTTTACTACAATGAAGAAATACGTTTAGAGATTCCCAAAACTCTATTTTGAGTTTATACTGCAGGTTTTTGTTGGAAAGACATATCTGTATGAAGGACAGCATTGGATATGATGTAGTTATTACGCATATGTTTAAACAATGTGTCAGAATTGTGACAGTTTGTTTGGTATCCTTTTTCTTAATTAATACTACATTCCACTGGGCTGGTTTAAATCTCATCGATATGGGGTATAATTCCCTTTATTGTGCAGAGTTCCTTGAGTTTTTGTATTACTTTAAGGATGCGTGAAGATGATTATTTTGTTCAGAGGAATATTGGTGAGTGTGTACGGTAATTCTGTATCGCATGGATTTGTTACAATTTTGGCTTTTCAATTTGGCCACTAATATGTTAAGAGGTGCAATAATTAGCGCACTGTGCCTTGCTTGAAACGCAGAATGCTTACATACAGGGAAATCTCTTGTGATTGTATCCCTCTGATCGCATACAGCTTCTAGTTTTATATCATTTCTGTTTCTTAATTATGCGATCAGAGGGATACAATCACAAGAGATTTCCCTGTATGTAAGCATTCAGTGTTTCAAGCAAGGCACAGTGCGCTAATTATCGCACCTCATAGCATATTAGTGGCCAAATTGAAAAGCCAAAATTGTAACAAATCTATGTGACACAGAATTACCGTAAACACTCACCAATACTTCCTCTGAACAAAATAATCATCTTCACGCAGTGGTGAGGTGAGCACCAAACGAGACTATAAAGAGAATAGACTGGTAGAGATACAGTAGCTTCTATAGACATATATAGTCTTTGGCTAGGGGGAGCATGCCATAAAACACATGAAGCCAGTTGATAGGTGCAATAGTATTAAAGTTGGGCACACCAACGCCTCATAATAAGTGTAGGCACTGTAGGAATGCTGAATTCACTGTTTGAAGGAAAGGTTAATGTTTGAAGTATACAATTGCCAGTTTGAAAAATAATAGCAAAACCTCAAAACCATGTATTTAGGGATGGCTAACTTGCTTAATGCTAAGGAGTTTTCTATAAATGGCACAATATCTTGTCTTTGCAGGAGGCCTCTTAATCTGTCTGCCACGGGAACAGGCTGCAAGATTCTGTGCAGAGATTAAGTCCCCCAAGTATGGAGAAGGTCATCAAGCATGGATTATTGGCATTGTAGAAAAAGGCAACCGCACCGCTAGAATTATAGATAAACCACGAATCATAGAAGTTGCTCCACAGGTGGCTACTCAAAATGTAAATCCAACACCCGGTGCCACCTCTTAATCTAGGTTTATCTAGCTTTTTTTTTGTTTTGTTTTTTTTTGTTTTTAAATAGACCTTATACTTTACCATCATACAATTTAAATAATTGTAAAGAAAAAATATATATAAATATATATATAAATATATATCATTGTGTCTGCCCATTTCGTGGCCTTGTGTCAGTTTACGAATGGGTATGATTTAAGAAGTAAAAAGACATTTGCCTTTTTTTCTCCCCCTTTTTAAATCTTTCTTTTCCCTTCTTCCTGTTACATTATCTGAAGATGCATCCATTAATGAGGCAGCTTCTAAGTTGAAGAATTGTTATCTGATACTGTTGATTCATTTTGAATCTATAGACACTTATCTCTTGCCGCATAGGCTTTTTTTTTTTTTTAAAGGTGCTTTCATTCAGCACAGACATTGCCATTAGTAGTGTCAAACAAGCAGTTAGTGTCTTCATTTATATATGTGTATTTATCATTATTGGTCTGACAATGTTGGATGCCTTTGGAAGGTATTATGGCAAGGCAATAAATTGGCTGCAGATCCTGGCAGGAGGGTGCATGACTGCTTTCTTTTTTAGATTAGTCTTCATTAGGCTTGGACTTGTACCCTCCACTTCTCTTTTACATTTAGTGCCTTCCCTGACCTTGTAAATTCATTGCTACTAAATTGTGGGGTCTTAGGAGCGGCACTATGCTTAAAGCACTTCTGTATAAGAAGATTTGTTTTCTCTAATTCTGATATTTACCATATTATTAACAAATGTTCTTTCTTATTAATAGCACATGTAAATTGCATGGTGGTTAGAGGTGTTCGAAGTACAAACCACATGCAAAGAAATGTAAAAATTGCCTAAATCACGTCAATTCAATAATTACAGTATAAATGTGCGCGCACACATCAATACAAAACACTTTTTAAGTATAATCAATAACCTTTCTGTTCTGTGGTTGATAGTGTTTCATACATTTTTATATTTTGTATAGTGATTACATGCCTTTATATATATTTTTTTTCTTTATAAAGCAGCAGCTGTTAAGTAGTTGATAGCTCTCTTTCTAATTTTGGTGCATGAGTTTGTGATCTAATAAATAAGAAAATTGACATTGCCAACATTGCAGCTTAAACTCCAAACTTGTTATTCAAATAAATATTTAATTTTTTTTATTGCTCTTGTACAACCTGTACTTGTTTTCTTTCCTCGCATCTGTTGGTATCTTTAGAGAAATGAGTAGAAAAATAAACTATGCAGACAGAAGTAATTAGACATTGACAGCAAATAGATCAACAAGATTATATTGATGCCTGTAGTTTGCAGTAATCGCTGCACATTGTGGACTTTAACAGACACTTTTCTTGGCAACAGCAGGCGGTAAGTATTTTCATTCCACAGTGAAAAACTGAGGTCAAGTCGGCCTAGAATGTACCTGTAACTCCTATACATCCCAGAGGTTCTCAACAGGGTTAAAAGCTGGACTCTCGGATGGTTTTACAATATATTTGGTAATCAGAATGGACTGGCCAGCTCAGATAGGGTTGTAAGATAGACACAAGCATTAGATATGCCCAGGGACAGTCAAAAGGTTGACATTCATTTTACACGTTTTTATGTCTACCTAGTCGGCATGGATACCGTCAGTGTATTGCATCCCCTCCCATGACTCGCTGCGCTCTTCATGCTTCGGACACACTATTTTATTCTCCCACCACACCATAGGGGTTGGTAGGCCCCTTACGGTTGTTGGTTCAGCTCCCAAAATGGCCGCTCCTGGTTACAAGTAACTGTTTTCGTGAGGATTTAAATGCAAACCAATTAACAAATATCATAGGCAGGTGTCTGGATGTAAGCCCCAAAATTCTCACTCACAGGAATACTGCTTGACTGCTCGAAAAAAAGTGAAAAACACTTGTTGACCCTTCCCAATGTCAAACTAATGCTTGTGTCCTATCCTAGTCCTGTCAACCTAAGCCCTGTCGACTATCAGTGGTCAACCAATACATACTAATTATTTATTGTGGAAATGTAATTAAAAATGTAAGGGGTTCTCTTTATTAGTAATAAGATTTTACAAATACATTTATTAATGTTCCTACATGCAGGGAATAACATCGCCTTGCAGGTTAATTACTGCAGAATGATGCTGTAGCTAATGAATGTGTTGCTTAGATTTCTTTCACATTAGTTATTTTAGACAGCCAGTAGATGGTGCTGCTGTGTGGTTAGGGAGACAGTGTTGCATTGCTGCTGGAAGCATATGGTCTGCTAACTATAATGAATATCAATGCTCAAACATGATTTATGGTCCCAAATTCACTTTCAGCATACTGCTCTTATTATTAGCAAATATGCAAACTGATTCCTGTGATACCTACTACAGATATGTAAGATAAGTAAAATACTGAAGCAGTAGAAACATAGCAAAGCTTTCACGTTTAATGTGACCGTTGTCAAAATGAATTCATTTTTATAAGGGAAGTGCTGTCTAGCAATGGCCAATAGTTGAACCAATCAGACTCATCTTTCCCAAACCGAACCATTACACGTTAGGGTTTAGGGATATCATGATTCAGTACAGGCAAATTAATAAGTAGTCTACAGTACCTCAGCCATTCTGATTTAAGCCATGGCCATAGCCTTAAAACCAGTGGCGTAAGTTTGCCCAAGTTACCCAACACACACACACACCACCTTATATAAATGTTTTCGTGAGGATTTAAATGCAAACCAATTAACAAATATCATAGGCAGGTGTCTGGATGTAAGCCCCAAAATTCTCACTCACAGGAATACTGCTTGTCTGCTCAAAAAAAAAGTGAAAAACACTTGTTGACCCTTCCCATTGTCAAACTAATGCTTGTATCCTATCCTAGTCCTGTCAACCTAAGCCCTGTCGACTATCAGTGGTCAACCCAATACATGACGATCTAAATAGGGTCGACCTAGTGACCGTATCCCGCTCAAACAGTCCCATGTCATAACACCGACACCATAATGCTTTATTGTATTTATTGTTCTCCTGGAATATGCAAAACCCAAAACATTTTGTCTGATCTAAAGTTATACCTAACAAACACATCAAATTATCAATATTTTTAAACATAAAATGCTTTAGACACACTTTTCCTATAAAAAGGAATAAAGAAAAAAAACTGTCAAAGCTGCAGTTTTCAATTTTGTTTAAATGAATTGCCCTTGTAGATGATTTTGTTTGGATGGTTAGTGTATTGAGTATTGGTATAGCTGTCCATCACAAGTAGAGCAGATATAAACTGAAACTTCGTGGATATTTTAAAAGTAACGTTCACCGACTGAGTCACTGTTAGTAGCCTTATAGATCTGCAAAGCGGTTAGTTCAAGCGGAGATTAGAAAAAATAGTTACCGCTCCTGTTGGCAGGGGTGCTGGGCTCATGTGCAACAACATCTTCTCTTCTGCAGCAGCCCCTGCTCCCCTGGCTTCAGCTGTTTGTAACCGCTCTGGGGGATCGGATGCACTTGGCGTCCTCAGGCATTCATGTGTACGATCACCGTTGGGCGGGGGGGAACTGTGCTCCCAGATGGTGGTGCACAGCTGGAGGCACCACTGGCACACCACTACCTATCAATGGCATGTCTGGAAATTTTACGTGAGAGCCCACTCCTGCAGCACAGCTCAGCTCAGAAAAATTCCGGGCATACCACCAAAGTGGTTAATATATATGCTTCACATAATTTCTTGCTACATGTTCAGCTGGAAAGAGAATTATTTACCTAGGAGCGCCCGATCATTCTTTTTTTTTTTTTAAACACGTGTCTGTAGTGGGAACACACCATTTCCCTTGCACAAGGGGTGTCAAATCACTTTTGTCTACATAGTGTATTTGGAGTTTCCAGCAGCAATGCTGCAGTGCTGTTCACTTTCCCTTTTATTGCAGGCATAGATTTTTTTTTAAATGTATTGTCATGTGTTTTTTATTCAAACTATGGTACTTTCTTGGTTTATAGATGAATACCCTCCTAGGCATACTGTACAGAGCACTAAATGCGGACTGTTGAAGAAAAAATGTCATCTTATAAACACTTTAGATTATTTTCCAACTGTCAGCCAAGAAAAAAAAAAAAGTACAATAAAGCTATTACAGGTTTGAGTATCCCTTATCCAGAATGCTCGGACCAGAAGAATTTTGGATAGCGGAGTATTCCGGTTTTTTGGAATATTTTTATATTTGAATGAGGTATCTTGCATTTATGTTGTATAAACACATCAAACACATAAAATACACACAACTATATTTTATTTGTGCATGAAACAAGGTTTCACAACATGAAATAAAGTTTGTGTACTATCTGCCAAGCAATCACGGCCTTGCACATATTTAGTGCCAGTTACATGTTATTTCCCCAGTAGTGCAAGTTACAGATGTCCCCAGTAGGTTTTTAGCAAAATAAAAATAAATAAAAGTACATTTTGGAGACTATGGTTTTCGGTATAATTTGGATAAGGGATGCTCAACCTGTATCACATTACAAATTCTGCATGATAATTGTTTGAGTATGTCCCTTAAAGTGGAAATATAGTAGTTAGCTGTGTGATTTCCACACCTTTTAATACATTTTTGCCTTTTGAGGAAATTTTAATTAGCTTTTACCTGGTTGCTAACTAATCTTAATTAAAATGCAGAAAATAATCTGTTTGAGCACACAATACAATGCTGGAGCTTCTGGCAAATAGTGCTTGGGATTAATGCAGCTAATTGTATTGGGTAGAGCTGACCATTGATTATTTGACACTGCCCCTATGACTTGAAGTGCTGTAATGATTGTTGCATACGGTGTGTGATCACATGAGGAAGTTGAGAATATATTTTATTTGGAATAAACTTAACTCTGTTAGTTGTCAGGTGTGTGAAGACTAAAGTGAGCTGTGTCCAGTGCCATGTGTGTAATGAGAAATTACAGAACTGGAAAACCTTTTTTTATTTATTGACTTTGTATAGCAAATTTTGATTGCTATTGGGTTGGCAACAGTACAAACAATGGCTATATGGACTGACATCACAGCTGGATGAGCGACTTCAAATGCCCTCCTGGCTGTGATGCAAGACTGACGCATTGAGCTGCCGATCAGTAAGTGTATAGGCTTACCTGGATCAGCCACCTTGTTGTGTACCCAGCATTAGAGAGAGAACCATGAGAACAGTAAAATAATGTCAGTCAAAGATCTACAGTATAGAACACTTGTCGTATCAATGTGAGCGAGTGATAAACATGTGCAGGCAATAATAATAACAACAGTGCAGATGCTGACCACCTATTTATAATGGACTATGTTAACCGTTTCCTCCAGCAGGTTACCATAATTACAGGGTTTAGGCTCCAGAGCATTGACCAGAGGTAGTAGTCCTAATACAATTCCATAGACCCCAGGACAGGCTAACATCATGTTCCAAAACATATTGGGCATGTGATGGTCTAAAGTATGCCCAGTTTAAATTGACTAAGGTCTGTCTCCCAATTTGTGAAAGTACCTCTGGGAGGTAGTGGGCTTTGAGGTGAAGGAAGGATATCAACTGATGTGAATGCAGTCTATGAAGAAGATTCCTCAAACCAGGTATTAGAGGCATGTATGAGTTGTAACTAATGTATAAAGTCCAAATTCTACTTAGGCAAAAATATTTCCATAAAGGCTGTTCATTATTCCCCTTTTAAGAAACAGCCTACCATTATAAAGGACTTCCGTTACAGTCTGGTCTGCCCCAACCAGCCATCTGATTTCCTAGAAGCATCACAAAGACCTGGGAAGAATGCCATTGGCTAGCTCTTTAATAAATCTTTAGTGCAAGAGACCATTTCTGCCCACTGCCTCAGCTGGAGTTTGGTCGCAGGATACAGGTGTAAGACACATTGGTTCTATGGAAAATTCACAGGCTATGGCCAGCTGCATCTGCTTCCTTGGGGTCGTGGTCCTCCTGGCAGCCAGCCATAGCATTCATAGCACGCATGACTTCTATTCACCGCTAACTTTGTTGCAAACAAATGTTTAATGGGACAGCTAGACAGATGTGAATGCTGTAAGTGGTTAACCGTTAACGTTTAAGTTTTGTTACATGACTGTGTAGTTTACGTAGTGCTGGAATACCAATACACCACTACGCTGCCTACGTAAGTGCTTCTGGAGCCCTGAAACTACACAATGGTTAATATCCCCACTCTCCACATCATACCCCCAGTATCCACGGCAGCGTGGAGTTGATTTTATAAAGTGTGGCGAGCCACCAAGCCCGAAGTGTGGCGAGCGGATATGGGCTCGCTGCACTCACCACACTTTATAAAATCAACTCCACGCCAAAGTGGATAGTGGGGGAAATGTGTGTGTGTGTGTGTGTGTGTTGCGCATTATACTTGCCCTCCTCCAGCCAGGCTACCGCGTCCATCAAGTCCACCGATGGGCAGCATTCAGTCACTCCCCGGCGCCAGCGTTCAGTCCCACTCCTCCGGCACTGGCAGCGGACAATGGGGCAGATGTATTAAGCCTTAACAAGAGATAAATGCAAGGGTGATAAGGAGAGATAAACGTCCAGTCAATCAGCTCCTTACTGACTTTTTTCAAACATAGGCTGTAACATGGCAGTTAGCAGGTGATTGGCTGGGCGTTTATCTCTCCTTTATCACCCTTGCATTTATCTTTTGTTAAAGCTTAATACATCTGCCCCAATGTACGCAATTGGCGTACTGCTGCTGGGGGAGCAGGGAAACCATGTGATGCTCCCACAGAGGCAGTACGCTGAATTACGTACATTGCTGGTGCCGGCGGAGTGACTGCCGGAGGAGGGGGACCTGAAAGCTGCCGCCGGGAGTGACAGTCGCCCGAGGGGGACAGTAAGTATAAAACCAAGCACCCACCACCCTGCTCCCAGTGTAGTTTGACGGCGGCAGCAACGCTGACAATGTAGGGTAGAGCTGCCGCCGTGAAACTGAACAAGTAACGATTGTTTTATTGAACATTCATTTTTTTCCCTCTTCATTGTCTTAAACAAAGAGTTGGATGGCAGAGAAGAACCATTTGGCCCATAAAGTCTGCCAAGTTTTGAATCCAGACTCATTATATTTACATTTTATTTATAAGGCGTCACGTGGTTCATAGCATCATACATATGGCACACATCAGAACAATACAAGGTACACCAAACTTAATATTCCAGTAAATGAAAACTAAAACAGCATAAGTCAATTGTTCCTAAACTTTTTAAAAATCACGGCACCTTAGAGTATCAGAATTTCTCTTACATTCTTATGGGATACAGGGAAGTCGTTCAAGACGATGGGGAAAAAGAGGGTATCCGCAGGAGACAGGCACATATAAAACTTTGGTACTCTTTACCTAGCACGGCGCCCACGATTTTGATCGTGGGCATCGCAGGTAAAAAAATCGCGGGCATTGAATGCACTAAAAATCGGGTGCGACGCGACCGACGCGATGCCCGCGATTTCCCATAGGGAACAATGTTAAATGTCTCAATTGACCCGATTTTCATGTTCAATGCCTCAATTGACCCGATTTTTCCATAGGAAACAATGTTAAATGGCCCACAGAGGCCAAATAGCCACCCTGAAGTGTGAAATGGCCCCCACAATTGTTAACGCCACCCCACGATCAACGTCAACCCGAAGCGTGGCGAGCGCAGCGGTACTCGTCCTACGACCTTTTCATACCCCCACTATCCATGTCGGCGTGGAGTTGAGAATAAAATAGTGTGGCGAGCGCAGCGAGCCACCGAGCCCAAAGCGTGGCGAGCGCAGCGGATACCTTCACAGGTAAACGCGTCCCTTCGCGGGCTTCACAGGTATCCGCGTCCCCTCGCGGGGCTCGCCACACTATTCTATTCTCAACTCCACGCCGACGTGGATAGTGGGGGTATGAAAAGGTTGTAGGACGCGTACCGCTGGCGCTCGCCACGCTTCGGGTTCACGTTGATCGTGGGGTGGCATTAACAATTGTGGGGGCCATTTCACACTTCAGGCTGCCTTTTTGGCCTCTGTGGGCCATTTAACATTGTTTCCTATGGAAAAATCGGGTCAATTGAGGCATTGAACAGGAAAATCGGGTCAATTGAGACATTTAACATTGTTCCCTGTGGGAAATCGCGGGCATCGCGTCGGTCGCGTCGCACCCGATTTTTTAGTGCATTCAATGCCCGCGATGGGCGCCATGCTAAGTAAAGAGTACCAAAACTTTATACTGGGTGTACTGGCTCCTGCCCTCTGCTCCCCTCCCATCTAGCCAGTTTAAGAAAATGTGCCTCAGGAGAAGCACGCACCAGGAAGAGCTCCAGAAAGTTTTTCTTCTGTTTATTTTCTTTATTGTTTTGGGACTGCTGTTTTGGACTTAACAGCAGCCCTGCATTGTGGGAGACTAGGGGAAGGGTTCAGCTGCAGGCCACTTCATGGTACCGAGCTGTCCCTGCCACACGACCACCGTCCTGCGTGGGTGATGTTACCGCGGGCATTGCGCTGAGGCGCGCACACCCCTAGTCTGAAGACGTTGTGTGGTGAGTACTACCCCGGGGTCCCCCGCCGTGGGAACCCCGGGTTACTGTGCGGCAAGATGGAGGCGGCGGTATCGGCGGTGCCCTGCACAGGGACCGCGCAACCCCCTGCCTACACTGGGACAGGGTACTGCCTTCTGTACTGGCCAGGGCAGTTTACCAACAGGTTGGACATTTTTCAATGTCAGTCCCAGTATAAAAATACAGGTAAGCTCCGGCGCCATTACGCTGGCCGGAGCTTACCCAGAGCGGGACCAGAGCTCTGTAAGGGCGCCATAAACCTGCTTCCTGCTTCTTCTCTGGCTGCTGGAAACGCCATTATACTGCTCCAGACACTCCTCAGCGGTTTGGAACGGAGGGAATCTGCAGCAGAGACAGCATCAGGTTTTCAGCGCTTGTGTACCTTGTGCACTTGCCTGCATACACTTAAAGTACTGTTTAACTGTACTGTATTACCAGCTCTTACAATTGGAGAGCTAAGGTTGTGGTGTATTGGTCCCCTCCATTACCCTCTGTACACTACCCCACTAGCTTTTTAAGCTACAGACTTTACAGATAGTACTGCACATAGTAATTATCTGTGTCTTATTCACACTGCATATCCACTGTGTTTGCTCTGTGTGGCTGTGGGGAGATTGTTTTGTCACAATGGTGAGGAAACTAAAGGCCCCCATACATTAGGCCGACTTGTCCTTAGGACAAGTCGGACCCAATTCTCCTGTGAGCCGCCCGGCAGCTCCCCGGGAGGCTCACATACAATTTGGCACTTGATGAGCCAGTTTTTACATGTGATAAATCGATTGCGATTTATCACATGTAAAACAAATGGGGAGCTGCAGGGCGGTGAGGAGCAGTGGGGGCGGGCAGCGGCAGTAGTGGGGGCGGGCGGCGGCAGTAGTGGGGGCGGGCGGCGGCGAGTGATGCTGACCTGGCCGGGCAGCTGTGATCACAAATAGCAGCGCTGCCGCTGCGGGACGGGACGGGACGCACAGTGGCGGCTATTAGATTTTCAAAATCCCTGTCAAATGACCGGCCGTTCTGTGATTGGCTGAGAGAGCTCTCAGCCAATCACAGAACGGCCGGTCATTTGACAGGGATTTTAAAAATCTAATAGCCGCCACTGTGCGTCCCGTCCCGCAGCGGCAGCGCTGCTATTTGTGATCACAGCTGCCCGGCCAGGTCAGTGTGTCTGCCCGCCGTGCTCCCCCGCCCCCCGGTGTCTGCATGCATATGCCGGACAGGTGGGCAGGCATATGCATAGCATACAGGGAGGTCGGATAATCTTATGTGCTGACCGTCCGACCTCCCTGATCCGGTCCGATGCGCACGGGACCGCGCATCGGATCGGATCATACATCACACACCTGCGATTTTGGGGCGATTTCATCCGGTTATCGGCCCAAAGTGCCGAAATCGGATGAAATCGTCCCAAAATCGTATAGTGTATGGGGGCCTTTACTTGTATGGTGTGCAGTGATAAGTTTGTGCCTGCTTCTTCCTCACAAGTTACTTGTGGGCCATGCATGCCCCCTCAAAGTAGTGGGGTCCCCCCACAGCTTACAGGGCAGCAAAGTAGCACACAGGACAGCTCACAGGAGCCTGCCTGGGCAGCAGGGATTAAATCCATGCTGAAGACTGTGACTACACAGTTAGCTACTACTACAGCACAGACCCAGAGAGTGCAGAGAGAGCTTGCTATCTTATCTGCTAGAGTTGATATTATAACTCCTACTCCTGGGGTGTCTCGTAAGAGAGGTGCACCCTCCCAAACCCCCGAGTCTGGTGCAGAGGAGGGGGGGGGGGGGGGGATGAAGAAGCAGACAAGGATGGTGAGGAGCCTAATGCTTCACAGTCACTACTTCGGGGCACGGAGCCATTAATTATGGCAATCAGGGAGGTGCTTGACCTTCCCTTAGCTGAGTCCTCTGAAGGGGATTCTTTCTTTGCCACTCAGAAAAAGCAGCAGGTTGTTTATACTGAGCAGACTGACTTGGAAAATACATTTAAGTCAGCGTGGAAAAACCCAGAGATGAGCTTTAAAGTTGCTAAGAGATTTAAAGCCACCTTTCCTTTTGATCCTGCGGGAAGGAAAGTGTGGGAGGAGCCACCTGCGGTGGATTCCTCGATGTCCCGGTTAGCAAAAAAGATGGTGCTCCCGGTGCCAGGGTCTTCCTCTCTGAAAGACACCACAGACAGAAAGGTTGAGAACACCCTTAAGTCCATTTTCACTGCTAGTGGGGCGTGCCAACGTACAGTGTTAGCGAGTTGTTATATGGCAAAGTCTATATTTACGTGAGCCTCCCAGATTCAGGAGGGCCTCTTGGGTGATATGACAGTGGCGCAGGTGTCCGAAAAATTACACCACATTCAGGACACAGCTAAAGTTCTGTATGAGGCGCAGAAAGAGTTAGGGGCCATTAACGGCCCGGTATCGGGTCGCAGATCCCTCTGGCTCCGGCAATGGATGGCTGATGCTGACTCCAAACGCAGTGTAGAAAACCTTCCCTTCACAGGTGAATGGTTGTTTGGCAGCAATTTAGATGATTTAATCTCAAAAGCTACTGCAGGTAAGTCCACCTTCCTTCCCTCGACCCCACAGGCGCCCAAGCGTCCTTTTCCCACTCACACCCAGCAGTCCTTTCGGACTGGTAAATTCCGCCCAAAAGCCAGGGGTGGTTGCAATGCAGCCAGAGGCTCCCGAGGTAAATTCAGGAAGCCTTCTGCTTCGGCCACCAAAGAGCAGCCATCTGGGGCAGCTGCAAGTAAACCTGCAGCATGACGGTGGGGCTCCACCACTAGCTCTGGTCGAGGTGGGTGCCCGACTGGCGTTCTTCGGCCATGTTTGGGAGGCCTCGTGCCTAAATTCTTGGGTACGGGGTCTTATTTTGCACGGCTAAAAGCTGGAGTTTGCAAAACAACCACCTCACAGGTTTTTCAAATCAGGCCTTCCAGCGTCTCCAGTGGATCGACTGGTATTGCAGCAAGCGATACAAAAGCTGGTGCAGGCCAAAGTAATAACCCCTGTTCCTCCCCTAGAAAGGGGGCATGGTTATTATTCAAACTTATTTGTAGTCCCAAAGCCGGACGGGTCGGTTCGCCCAATACTGAACCTAAAATCCCTGAACCCATTCTTGACTGTAACCAAGTTCAAGATGGAGTCCTTGCGGGCCGTGATAGCGGCACTGGAGGAAGGGGAGTTCTTGGCATCTTTGGATGTGAAGGATGCCTACCTTCACATCTCAATTTCACCACCTCATCAAAAATTCCTGAGGTTTGCATTGCAGAATGATCACTATTAGTTCTGCGCACTGCCATTCGGCCTGTCCTCAGCCCCGCGCATATTAACCAAGGTGATGGCGGAGATGATGGTGGTTCTCAGAAAACAAGGGATCTGTGTCATACCGTACTTGGATGACCTGCTTGTAAAAGCTCGGTCGTCGGAGGACTTACAGGTGGCTTTGCAGATTACCATGCAGACCCTGTCGGGTCACGGATGGCTCCTGAATTTGTCAAAGTCCTCTCTGATCCCTTCTCAGAGACTCCTGTTCCTGGGGATGGTGTTGTACACAGTTCTCATGAGAGTGTTCCTTCCACAAGAAAAGATTGTGGCCATTCAACGACTGGTCACAGACTTGCTGGGGTGCCCCCAGGTATCGGTGCATCAGTGCATTGTACTGCTAGGGAAGATGGTGGCCTCTTTCGAGGCCCTCCATTTCGGGAGGTTTCACAGCAGGATTTCCCAGCTTGATCTCCTGAGCAAATGGTCCGGTTCACATCTTCAGATGCATCGGAAGATTGTGTTGTCTTCTCGGACAAGACTGTCACTCCAGTTGTGGCTCCACATACTCAACCTGCTGGCAGGGCTGAGGATTGGCATCCAGAATTGGGTCCTAGTCACCACGGATGCAAGCTTCCTGGGATAGGGTGCTGTAACGATGGGTCAGTCCTTCCAAAGCAAATGGACCCTCTGGGAAACACGTCTCCATATCAACAACCTGGAGTTACGTGCTGTGTATTATGCACTTCTGGAGCCGGCCCCTCTTCTAAGCGGGCATGCGGTCCGCATCCAATCAGACAATGCCACAAATGTGGCTTTTCTGAACAGGCAGGGTGGGACCAAAAGCAGGTCCTGCATGCGAGAAGCGACAAAGATCTTGTCCTGGGCAGAGAGTCACTGTCAGGCTCTATCTGCCATTTTCATACCCGGGGTGGACAACTGGGAAGTGGACTTCCTCAGTCGCCACGACCTTCACCCCGGGGAATAGACTATACCACCAGGTGTTCAATGCTCTGGTGGCCCGGTGGGGGACCCCACTGGTAGACATGATGGCATCGAGACACAATTGGAAGGTGTCCAGATACTTCTCCAGGGCGAGAGACCCACAGGCGGAGGGGGTGGACGCCCTCTCGATACCATGGGAGTTCAGCATGATATACATCTTCCCGCCGATTCCCCTCGTGGGTCGGGTGCTAAGGAATATAAGGAGAGACGGAGCTGAGGTCATTCTAGTGGCTCCAGACTGGCCAAGAAGAACGTGGTATCCCGATCTTCTAAGTCTTCAAAGGGACTTGTGGCTTCTCCCTCTGCAAAGAGACTTGCTCATGCAAGGTCCGTGTGTCTTCCAGGCCTTAGAGCAGCTTCGTTTGATGGCCTGGAGGTTGAGCGGCAGATCCTAACGGAAAAAGGATTTCACACATCCGTCATTAAGACCATGATGAGTGCTAGGAAGCCGGTCACGGCAGCACATTATCACCATATTTGGAGGAGATATGTGGGATGGTGTGAACAATGGAAGTTTGCTCCGGCTGAGTTCAAACTTGAAAGATTCCTCAGATTTTTACAGTCTGGCTTGGATCTGGGCCTACGTTTAGGCTCCTTAAAGGTGCAGGTATCAGCCATGTCTGTCTTTTTTCAAAGAAAGCTGGCTAATATCCCTGAGGTGCAGACGTTTCTTCAAGGCGTCTTGCACATACAACCTCCATTTGTAGCTCCTACTCCACCATGGGACTTGGATGTCGTCCTGACGTTTCTGCGATCCTCTTGGTTCGAACCGTTGGAGGAAATAGATTTGAAACATCTCACGTGGAAGACGGTGGTCTTATTGGCACTAGCCTTGGCTAGGTGGGTCTCTGAACTAGGGGCGTTAACCTGCAAGAGCCCATACCTGATCTTCTATGAAAATAGGGCGGAATTACGCACTAATCCGCATTTTCTTCCAAAAGTGGTGTCGGCATTCCACTTGAACCAGCCAATCGTGGTTCCGGCTAGTGGCTTTCAGTCTGAGGTTCCGGCATCATTGGATGTAGTTCAGGTTCTCCGTGTGCATGTCCGGAGTACGGCAAGAATTCGTAAGACAGAAGGACTTTTTGTCTTATATGTTGCTCAAAAAAATCGGGCGTCCTGCTTCTAAGCAGTCTATTGCACGCTGGATCTGTGCAACTATTAAGCAGGCTTATGTGGTGGCAAAGCTTCCAACACCTGCTGGGGTGAAAGCCCATTCTACTCGTTCAGTGGGGACCTCCTGGGCAGCTGCTCGAGGAGTCTCGGCCTTACAATTGTGTAGGGCCGCTACATGGTCAGGTCAACATACTTTTGTAAAGTTTTACAAATTTTACGCTTTGGCCACTGAGTTCTTATGGGATACAGGGTGCCCGCCTCTGTGCGGAGTTTCTGCTTGTCTCACTAAGGTGAGCTGTGGGCCACTACCGTGTCCTTCCAGTGTCCTGTGTTCATTCAGTAGTCACAAGCGTAGAGGTTACCTAGGTGACCTTTTATCTTTCACCTCGTGTCTCTCAGTTGCTCACGAGTGGGTATTGTCACTTTGGTGATGTTTCTTTATTGAGATGTCCCTTTTGGGACATAAATATTTTAAAAAGTTGTAGGTTAGTTGACATATTCTGTTAGGGCACTGAGGCCTCCACTTGTTATGTGGTCGCTACAGTTGCCTCTGTATTGTTGAAAGTTATGTTTGGGTGTGCTGGATGAATCTCACCACATTCAATATTACACATATTCCTCTCATATTGTTCTTCTCCTTCGGCACAGTTTCCTATTAACTGGCTAGATGGGAGGGGAGCAGAGGGGAGGAGCCAGAACACCCAGTATAAAGTTTGGTACTTCTTTACTTTCACGGCGCCACTAGAAATCGCGGGCATTGAATGCACTAAAAATCGGGTGCGACGCGATGCCCGCGATTTCCCATAGGGACCAATGTTAAATTTCTCAATGGACACGATTTTCTGTTCAATGCCTCAATTGACACGATTTTTCCATAGGAAACAATGTTAAATGGCCCACAGAGGCCAAATAGGCACCCTCAAGTGTGAAATGACCCCCACAATTGTTAACGCCACCCCACGATCAACGTCAACCCGAAGCGTGGCGAGCGCAGCGAGCCCGCGAGGGGCGGCGGTACGCGTCCTCCGACCTTTTCATGCCCTACTATCCACTAGGGCGTGGAGTGCGAATAGAATAGTGTGGCGAGCGCAGCGAGCCACCGAGCCCGAAGCGTGGCGAGGGGACGCGGATACCTTCACAGGTAAACGCGTCCCTTCGCGGGCTTCACAGGTATCCGCGTCCCCTCGCGGGGCTCGCTGCGCTCGCCACGCTTCGGGCTCGGTGGCTCGCTGCGCTCGCCACACTATTCTATTCTCACTCCACGCCCTAGTGGATAGTAGGGCATGAAAAGGTCGGAGGACGCGTACCGCCGCCCCTCGCGGGCTCGCTGCGCTCGCCACGCTTCGGGTTGACGTTGATCGTGGGGTGGCGTTAACAACTTGAGGGTGCCTATTTGGCCTCTGTGGGCCATTTAACATTGTTTCCTATGGAAAAATCGTGTCAATTGAGGCATTGAACAGAAAATCGTGTCCATTGAGAAATTTAACATTGGTCCCTATGGGAAATCGCGGGCATCGCGTCGCACCCGATTTTTTAGTGCATTCAATGCCCGCGATGACCGCGATTTCCTATCTGTCCTAATCTAGTGGCGCCGTGAAAGTAAAGAAGTACCTAAAGTTTTATATGTGCCTGTCTCCTGCGGATACCCTCTTTTCCCCCATCGTCTTGAACGACTTCCCTGTATCCCATAAGAACTCTGAGAAAAGGATTTACCGGTAGGTATTAAAATCCTATTTTTTTTCATGGCACGCCTAGGCCAAAAGTTTCTTATTCTGTAAATTGATTTGTATGTCATGCATGGGTTTATTTATGGGTGAGGGACAATATTAGCTTCTTTTTGTCCACATTTTATTATTGGTAGCCCACCAGCAATGTTTTTGCCTTTTCACAATGACCATAAATAATTTCAGTTGCCACTAGACCACCAATCCAAGTCTCCCGAGGCACCCCAGGGAGCCACAGCACACAGTTTGGGAACCACTGGCATAAGTAACAATTAGCACCACACAAAATAGCTGAGTTGTAGGGAGGGTTGTCATTGGAAGATGAAAGATGTGGGTATAGAGGGTTGCTGAATAGGAGAGCGCTATAATTTAAGTGCAAAAGAAAAGGACACTGCTCCGCATTTTACAATCTAGAGACCGTGGACATGAGGTGCAAGTGAAAGGACTGATTAGACATTTACTACTCAGGCACTAATCTGTAAACAACATAGTATGGTAGAATAAAAAGGAAAACCATTTTCCCTAATGAATTCAAGCAGCAGAAACCAAAAATACACCTGTGTGGATGTATACCGAACCAACAAAATGACGCTATGTTACGAATTCTGCGCTAATCTTCAAAAAACGAAATCACTACATACATAAACCACAATTTGAAATGGTTTACCAAAATTTTTATTTTTTATTTTAAAAATTAATTCCATCAAACACAGTAACATTGCAGTGATCTAAAAGTAACAACATGTATACATACGAATATCTCTGCAAGGTGGGATCAGAAAAAATGTGTATATAAAAAAAAAAGTAAAAAAAAAAAATATATATATATATACACACACAAATAAGAAAATTAATAAAAATAAATGTAAAAACAGCAGCAAGAAATATATATCAATATATTATAATGATAACAATTATATATATATTTCTTGCTGCTATTTTTACATTTATTTTAATTTTTTTATTGATTTTAATTTTTTTAAAGGGCAGGAATATGAAGTGTTCTGTAGGGGAACAGGAGCCAGTGCAAATTTTGTTGAAGGGGTGTGGTAGAAGTGGAGCAGGAGACATCCAGCTGTGGTATTGAGAACCGTTTGGAGGGTAGCGAGGTGGGCGTGTGTTAGACCAGTGACGAAAATGTTACTATGGTCATGTCATAAGATGCCCAGTGAGTGGATAATAAATTTAGTCACACTGGGAAAGGAGCTGCCTGTATTGACTGACCAGATATAGCCAGAGATTGGACATGGAAGGATGAAGGATAGTCAGGAATGAAACCATTGCAGCTGTGTTGGGTTACAGGGAAGATTTGTCAATAGGGATAGGAATATTTGGGAAGTTGGGGGCTCTAGATGGGGGAGAGATGAAGTTTGGTTTTGTCCATGTTTAGTTTCAGAGTGGGCTCAGACATTTAGGAGGAGACGCATCAAGGCAGCTAGATACACAAGAGGCTTGTAGTCAGCATAGAGGCAGTATTGAAGGCCAAAAGAGTGTGTGAGAGCACCCAGGAAAGAGATTTACATGTGGAAGAAAAGGGGGACCTAGGACCTTTCCTCCCACACTGCATCCCTCTCTCACCCTGTGACAGGCGGTATTTAATTCCATACCACCCACTATGGTGTGCTGGGAGAATAAAAGTGTGCCAAGAATAGTAAGGTACCTTGCCCAAAGCATGGCGAGCGCAGCGGTGCACTGATACGGTGTCCATGTCGACTGTGTTGACATTTGGGTGGAAATGTAAAAAAAAAAAAAACATGTCGACCTTTGGACATTCGACCAATGTCATGTCAACCTAAGCCCATGTTGACCTTCCCATGTGTCGACCTTGGCTCATGTCAACCCTATGACCTATACCCGTCCTCTCAAACCTGCGTGCCCCCCCCCCCCCTTTCACCCAGCATTCACTTCCATCCAGCGTCCTCCCTCTCACCATACATTTCCTCTTCAAAACTGGCTAGGCAAAGGGCAGTTGTCCCTATAAGAGTTGCCCTCTGCAATATGCTCTGGTGCCATGGAGGGGTGACATCCATTGATGTGATGCCACACACTGCAAATGTCATCATTAGTATAAGCACTCGCATCAAGTCCATGGTATGTGCAAGAAATCTGTCAGTGATACCCCTCTCACATCGCCTACCATCTAATGATTTCTGAAGCGCTCGTAAATCTGTGGCACCCTTGTATGGGAAGAGGGCGGGCAGCTGACATTCGTGTTGTTAGCTGCCCATCACCGGCAAATTACCATGGGAACGCCCATGAAATGCATGGGCGCAACCCATGTCCCACCTGGGACACAGGCCGGCGAATAATCAATTTGCTGCTCCCGTTCGCACAAAGAGGCTGCACATGCGCATGTACAGTAACTAAACATGGCTCCCCTGTGCGAACACGCAGGGGAGTGTGCATATTAGAATAACCTCCATGGCCAATGTAATTAACAACATCAGCCCTGCTGCAGCCCATCGGTAAAAACTGCCACTGGTGATGTCATCCACAGGCAGGGATGATGAGACTACCCGCAGTGGGATGCATGACTGTGCTGCACAGTCTATTAGTCTGTTTTTACTTTGAATTCGACATCGCAGGGCTGTGTATCAGGATTGGGTATGGCCAGGGCCAGTGCTAACATAGAAACATAGAATTTGACGGCAGATAAGAACCACTTGGCCCATCTAGGCTGCCCCTTTTTTTTTAAACATGTTACCTCAAACCATATTTGATCCTTATTTTTTTGTAAGGATATCAATATGCTTATCCCAAGCATGTTTAAATTGTACTACTGTATTTGCGTCTACCACCTCTGATGGTAGGCTATTCCACTTATCTACTACTCTTTCTGTGAAGTAATTCTTCCTCACATTTCCCCTGAATCTTCCTCCCTCTAGTTTCAGTGCATGTCCTCGTGTTCTGTTGCTCCTCTTCCTGTGAAGAATGTCTCCCACCTGTACCTTGTTAAAACCCTTGATATATTTGAAAGTTTCTATCATGTCCCCCCTTTCCCTTCTCTGCTCTAAAGTGCCCCGTCGGGGACACCGATCCAGCTCCATCAGGATTTGTGGGATTTTCGTGGCTGCACACTCTCTGCAATTTGGTGGCAATACCATCCCACTGTGCACCCAATTTGGATTACAAATCTTCAAGTAAGGTAGAGGTTGAGGACCCCACCCCGCTTTATACATCCAGCGGAGGGAGTCGGCTATCCGTGCCAACCTGGGCCGCTCCTGAACATTACACCTGGTCCTCCCTCCCTACTATCCCATCTGGGCTCATCCCCATCGCCCAATACAAGACTGATGGGACTTTCTAGGCTATATATATCCTCCAGTTTGGTATGGTGAGATATGAATTTTATAACCTTGTTGATTTTTAATATTGATGTACTCTGGCTATATCTATTCCTTTTAGATTAATAAATCACTTTTTGTACTAGATCAACCAATCTTTTATTTACCTTTTTACATTGAAATTTTACCATTATTTCAAAATCAATTCTCCTTAAGCGCTGCTCAACCCCCCTGTTTTTTCTTGCTGCTCTAAAGTATACATATTAAGATCTTTTAGTCTTTCCTGGTACGTTTTGTGATGTAGGCCATGCACCATTTTAGTTGCTCTTCTTTGTACAGTCTCTAATGTATTTATATCCTTCTGGAGATATGGCCTCCAGAACTGAACACAATACTCTAGGTGAGGTCGTACCAATGACCTATATAATGGCATTATTACTTCTTTATTTCTACTGCTGATACCTCTCCCTATGCAACCAAGCATCTGACTTGCCTTCTTCATTGCTTTGTTACATTGCCTACCTGCTTTTAAGTCCCCTGAAATAGTGACACCTAGATCCCTCTCTTCCTCAGTAGTTTCCATTATAGTGCCATTTATACTATATTGAGTCTCTAGGCACCGGAGCGCCCCAGGCAGGCAGGGGGGCGGGCGCCCTGGCGATCAACCACTTACCCGGGGGGGGCCGCCTGCCGGGTCCAGTGATGCAGCGCCGTGACGTTCGGGGGTGGGGGTGTCTCTTGCCGTGCGTAGCGGCGCTGGCCGCCGTGATTCTCCCCAGGGAGGGGAGGGGGTGTCCGGCGCTGTGATGTTCCGGGGGGGGGGAGAACTTGGTGGGTGATGCGGGTCGCTGGGATGTGACGCGATGCTCACCAGGAAGGGGGGAGTGGGCGGCTTGCTAGGTGATGCGGAGCGGGGGGGGGGGGGGGGAACCAGCTCCAAACTGCTGCCCTCCAGCGGCTGGCGCCCTAGGCAAATGCCTTAGGCTGCCTAGTGGTGGCGCCGGCCCTGGGTATGGCCAAACACGGTGCAATTTTGACTAACTTGCTATATAGTCAAAATCATTGGCCTAAATCACACTTTGTGTACACACCTTTATTCTGTAAACACGTATTGTTGCAGAGAAGAGAACTATTTTATATACACTAGGCTAGGAAAATGGTTCCCAAACGAGGTCCTTACTCAGGACCTCACACAGGTCACCCGGCAGAAGCTCTGTGTATCACCGTCACATTTCTAAAGTCCATGGGTGACCTGTGGACTAGTACACAGGTACCGTGTCCACATATGTGCATGTATAAATTTCATATCGTCTCTGACGATGGGTGTTCCCTGCCAGCTGATGCCGTCATATAAGCGCCCGGCCCTCTCCGGGGTGGTGCATACACACAGTGGCAGCAGCAGTAATCCTGTCACTGTGACTAGCAGGCGGGCACTGTACGGGAGGACCTGTTTCCTCTGCCTCTGCGAGCTCCAGCTGAGAGCGGGTGTGCGAGAAGGAAGCCCGGATCTCACCACTAGCAACATGCAGGCCTGGAGCCCCAGCATCGTCCCTGCAGGAAGTGGCCGTCTCTCTGTCCTCCAGCGGCACCTTGTATCCTTTGTGTACTGTAGGCTGTAGATTCAGCGTAGAAGCTGTATATACTGATAAACCCGAGCAGTTTTTGCTTTCCTACAATAATATGATAACTGAGGAAAACTAAGGATTACTTATGTGTTACATAATGCACAATGATTACGACACGGTTCTATGTTAAGGGTCATGTCACTCACCAGTTACTAAGTGTCCAGAATCTCCATGGATTGTTCCCAAGGTATTAAATGTACAGTCTCCCCTGGAAATAACCTCACTTTAGAATTGATCAAATCCAACTTTCCCTGTATTGTGATTTTTCTTTTTTTTTTCTTATCCTTAGTGTTTATATAAAGGAATTGGTATCTAGTTATGAACTCTAAGGTGGGTATTTGTAAAACCTCCAATCAGCTCTTTGTTGACATTTTTCAAATACAGCCTACAAATTTAGAGGAAGAAGCTGATTGGCTATTTGCAGTACTTTATCGTTCACAATTTTATCTCTGAGAGTTTTCTAATTACCTACCTTAAGCTATCCTCGCCGCCGCTGATATTGTGAACAATATTTACTGTGCCTTGGGAGAGCGATAGAGTTCACACACACACTGACCGACACAGTCTCTGATGGTATTGTCAGATTGAGCTGCATGTACAGACGAAAATGTTGTTAATGATGTATGGGAACGTGCATCATTAACGATGTAGTGGGTATACACTGAACGATTTGCACTATATATTGTTAATGATATCAGTACTGTCCATTACATCGCACAATGTGTACCCAGCTTTAGTTTCTATAGATCATTCCTGGTTTTAAGGATTTAGCTGCTTGTCTGAATGAAAGTAGTGGAAAGTAAAGTTGCTTTTTTATTTGCTGAAAGCAGTTTACATAATATGGTAATATTGTGATGGCTGTAAATAAATCAAGAAAATATTTATTGGAAAGAATCATTTAAAATGTAAGGTATGACATTATAGCCACATTCTTGATGGGATTGGTAGTACAGAAATGGTTAAAGGGTTAACAGGTCAACACAAATGGTGGTACTTGTTTCCTAGCACGGCCACAATCGCGGGCATCGCGGGTCATTTATAATGGTCTGCGATGCGACCGACGCGATGCCCGCGATTTCCCATTGAAAAAGTCAAAATCGCGTCGGTCGCATCGCATGCGGCCAAAAAAAGCATGCGATGGTACCGACGCGATGCCCGCGATTTCCCATAGGGAACAATGTAAAATGCCTCAATTTACCCAAATCAACATAGGGAACAATGTTAAATGGCCCAGAGACCCCAAAATACCCCCCTGAACAGTGAAATGGCCCCCCAAAAAATTGTTAACGCCACCCCACGATCAACGTGAACCCGAAGCGTGGCGAGCGGCGGCGGTATGCGTCCTCCGACCTTTTCATACCCCCACTATCCACGTCGGCGTGGAGTTGAGAATAGAAAGTGTGGCGAGCGCAGCGGATACCTGTGAAGCCCGCGAGGTATCCGCGTCCCCTCGCGGGGCTCGCCACCCTTCGGGCTCGGTGGCTCGCTGCGCTCACCACACTTTCTATTCTCAACTCCACGCCGACGTGGATAGTGGGGGTATGAAAAGGTCGGAGGACGTGTACCGGCTGCGCTCGCCACGCTTCGGGTTCACGTTGATCGTGGGGTGGCGTTAACTATTTTTTGGGGGCCATTTCACTGTTCAGGGTTTTTTTTGGGGTCTCTGGGCCATTTAACATTGTTCCCTATGTTGATTTGGGTAAATTGAGGCATTTTCCATTGTTCCTTATGGGAAATCGCGGGCATCGCGTCGGTCGCATCGCATGCGATTTTTTTTGGCCGCATGCGATGCGACCAACGCAATTTTTTTTACCTGCGATGCCAGAGATCCTAATCGTTGTGGCCGTGCTAGGAAACAAGTACCCAAATGGTGAACATGGATAAGGTCAGCAAACTTTAACTCCTAATCTGAGTTGTTGTTTTTTTTTTAAACAACCTTATCGACCATATGTTGTATCAATACCTACACATTTTTCTGGTTAATTCTGATTTGAACGTGTTGCAACTGCGCATAAGTATTACTCAAAAGTGCTTAATAAAAATTTTTTTGAAAAGAAAAGGGTTTCATGGCAATGAGATAGTGTAAACCTTAAAATGTGTTAGTGATTAATGAGTGCAGCTGTGCAGCAGCTAGGTTGTCTGGAAAATGTGAACAGTTGGTAGCTCTCGAGGGCTAGGGTTGGCTACCACTGGTGTAAACAGATGACCTAGGTCCTCTGTGCTTGAATATGATGTCATCTCCCCAAGCCAGCAGAACAGATAACACTGCAAATACGTGCAGTGTACATGGGGTGACCTGGGTTGATCAGGATAATTTGTTTGAAAGGGGTTAATCATATTTCAGTTTTGGGTTACTATCGGTGAACAATATGAACTTTAGTCGCTGAATATACATTTGCACTGTGAATAGCAAAGGTCAGTGTTTGTTTTCTCCAGTGCTTGATTTATATGATGATAAAAGTTCAGGCATGATTTGTCACATGTAGGCTTGTATCTGCTCTGTACTGTATCGCCTAATCTCAGGGAACTGTGACATGGTGTTCATTTTCTAAAACAAATTATTTGGCTTCTAAGTAGAAGTATTTTCACTTTTCTGCCTGAGATCAGCTGAAATTATATATTTTTTTAATTCTATAACATAACGAAATTGCACTAATGGTTCTGGGTTTCTGTTTTAAAACTTGTTTTTATTGATTCTGAAGCAAAGTCAATTACACAATTCAATATAAAGACAGATTTTACAATGACGGTAACAAGGTTACAACATTATTATTGGTATCAATATTCAAGACTCAAGGAAGAGGGTTCTGTGTGAACTAAAGAGTAACCCTTTAGGATGGGTGTGTCATTATCTTCTTGTCTCCTTAAGTACCACAAGATGAAAGCGAAATATTGGGTCAGCAATATTTGTGTTGATATAGGAAGCAAAGATACTCTATGTATGCATCTGGAATATCTGACCAAAAAAGTCTCCATCCAATTCACATTGCATGAGTAAAAGTCCAGGGCCGGTGCTACCCACTCAGCAGCTCCTGCAAAGCAGGGAGGCGTCATGCTGAAAAGGCGCTGTCTCCCTCCCTGCTCTGCTAAAGCTGCCTCAGTCCTCACTGTCACTGCCTCCTGCATGCCACCCGCAGCACCTGTCTAACAGCGGGCGGGTTGCCTTCCCCCCTCTTCCTCACGGACACTTGCGCTGAGGCATGAAGCACTGTCTGTAAATGCCTGGATGACATGTAAAGTTCCGGATCTGCCCCCCTACCCATTCCCACTGCGTCTGTCAGCTGTCAAACAAATGACGAACAGGCAGCAGCGCCACCCTTCCTTCCCTCTTCTCAGTGTGCTGTGCCAGTGCAACTGCCAGTCCTCAACACTCCGCCTCCTCTATCTCCTCCCCTCTTCTTCCATCTCCTCCTCTCCCCTCCTTTCCCCCTCAGTCACGAGAGGGGTGTAATGGCGTCCCCAGCGTCATGCCTACGCAGATAGAAGAGGAGGGACTACACAAGAGTTAAACAGCAAAAGAACAGTGAGTACTTTATTATACATGTTTATAACAATTTTTTTAATAATTGTAGATTTTTTTTTTTTTTTATATTAATTTAGACATTATTTAAATAATGGTCTGGGTTATGTGCCTAAAGATGGCCATACACGCTGCAATAGCAGTGTGCGATGCGATGTGCGCTCCTGCGGGCATCGCATAGTACAAAAAGTATGTGCTGCACATACTTTTTGTACTGCTTTCAAATCGCATCGCACACACATTGCATGCATGCCGTGCGATGGGATCTAGCCCATAACGTATGCTATTCTCGCAGCGTGTATGGGCACCTTTAGTGCCTGCAACATTTTGCGGACACAGCACAGAGATGGTGTATGCATACATGTACATGCACCCGAGATCCTCCATAGGATCGCATGTTGCATACGCTCCCACAATCGGGCTGCAGCTTGTTGCAATGGCAATGTTAAAGGGCGCAAAATATATGGTTTACAGGAGGGCGCCGGACACCCTAGCACCGGCCCTGGGTAAAACTATTACTTTTAGTTATAGCGACTCCAAACACATCTGTCCATCATGCTTTAAACTGAGCACATGCATTATATTTACCTTACATGAAGTCTCAGACAGCAGTCCCTGTGTCAGGCCAGGTTTCTGTTGCTAGTCACTCCCCAAACTTACGGTAAGTTTGTTTCAGTTTATACTTCTATAACTATACATTGTCTTTTAATATAAATGCATCTGTTTAATTTTCTATCCTAATGAGTATATAAGGAGTTACAGGTTGAATGGTCAGATGGAATGTTGAGCATAATCTATATTTACTGTTTGTGGTATATAGCAGGAAATACTTAAAGTTAGTGGGTCAAGATACAAGGCAGTGCAAGGGAATGAAACTCAGGATCTTATTCAGGTCTGTTCGCTCGCAAGTGGTCCGGTTTCGGCGTTACTGTGTAACATCCATTTGCAGGCCCTGCGAATCGCCTTTGTGTATGGTGGGATGGTGTACCACCATTCACAAGCCGGAATCTGGTTGACTCGCAAGGATGCGAATTCACATCCAAGTGAATCAACCAGAATAATCTCCTCAGTGTGCATGAGAACTAGTGGACATACTTGGTGCTAATAATGACTTTTTTGATTGCGCATTTTGTTCTTAAATACAAGGAGACCTAAACAATCCATATAATAGCAGTTTTATAAAGGGGCATACACACAGGGCAATTTTCACCCCATTTTTAAGCAATTCCCTTATAAAAACACCAGGGTACTTTATTCGGGTGATACTTACCAGGATATTTCTGGAGAGTGGAGAAGATACAAACCTTAAACTGTGTTGACATTTTCCTATCAACATATTGGCTGTGTTGACATCTTGCCCATCATCATAACAACCTGTACAGGGCCATCTCGTCTGCACTCTGCTGCCCACCATTCATTACACCTTCGGGATACATTTATAATTACATTTCCATGTGCTGTTTGAAAAATACACAAAAAATGTTGAGGTTGATTTTTTGCACTTTGCTCACTCCCAACAGCTACACTCTGGATAATGGCCTCCTGTCCCTAGAACAGAGACTGTTTTATGAGGAAAATGGATTTCTGGTTGTGAAAAACTTGGTGTCACACAAAGACATAGATGATTTCAGGTACAAACCATTATGAACAGTGCATTTAAATGTGTGTATGCATGTATGTACTTTGTACAATACTGTGCAAAAGTTTTAGGCAGGTATGGAAAAATATAAAAGTTAATACTTTATTTTCTATCACTTAACAAAATACAGACTAAATGAACAGAAGGGAAAAATAAATAAGTCAGTATTTAAAATTTGACCACCTGGTCAAGCACTGGTACAAAAGTTTACCCAGAACTGTGGGTACTTCTAGCCCAATTCCTCAGGTTATATCTGTGCGTCTTTCTCAATGCAACTCAAAAAAGATATATCTTTTTTGGTATAGGACCCTTTTTTACACTTGATCCCTATCTCCAAATCTAATGCACTGTTGAATAAGAGGAAGACTTAGGACTACCTATGTCTGACACCCAATGGGAACAAATACTAACATCATCTTACCGAATGTCTAGGTGTTTGAATCACACGGAGATGCATATCAAACTGTTAAACAGATTATACCTAACCCCTGACAGATTACACACGTTTTTGCAATGCTGTTCAAAATTCTGCTGGCGTAACTGTGGAGAAGTGGGAGATATTTTTCATATTTTTTGGTTTTGTCCCCATATACGGGCCTTCTGGTCTGATATATTCAAGTTGATTAATGTAGTGCTAAACCTGTCCCTGTCCCCTTCTGTGGCCTTAGCCTTGCTACGTATACTTCCTGCGGATGTGTTACCTCATCATAGATATCTGTTGGGCAATATTTGCATAGCTGCCAGAGCCGCTATTGCGCAGAATTGGAAACAGCCTGCTCCCCCTCCTATTACCCTAGTTACCAACAAGATTCAATTGGAAACTGAGTGTATGTTACATCCACCCGCAACCTCCTCCCCATGGGAGAAATGGATGCCATGACATGAGTATATGACAGTTGGTGCAAATGCCGCTTCCCCCCCCATAGCCAGCTTCTCCCTCCCTCTCCTATTCCATGCCTGGTAGGAGCCAAATGTTCGATTACATTGAATATCTACTAATGTGTTCTACTGCTAGACCTACGCTTGTTTGGTTGTATTTGTTGTACTACATTTTCTTCTACCTATCTGATTACTGTATATGTATAATTGATTTATGCATTCCATATGTGTTTGTATCCCATGATTCTAGTTCTGTAACACCCCCCCCCCCCCCCCCCCCTACAAAATGCTGAAAATTACATTTTCAATAAAAATTATTGATAAAAAAAAAAAAATTGTCCACCCGTTGCCTTCAAAACATCATTCATTATTCTAGGTACACTTGCAAAAACTAGGTGATTTTATAGTCCGGTGTATGACTAACCAATCATACCAAACAGGTGATAATGATCATTATTTCCATATATACAGTAGCTTCACACATTCTGAAAGAGCTGTGTAAATCTGGGTGAGCAACATCCAAACTCTGCTACAAAAGTGAAGTTATGGAAGACGCTTAATGCCACGGGTCATATACCATGGCAAGAACAGCAAAAATACACAAGGTAGTTGTGTAAAGTTGTTTTTGTCATATCCGGTGACGTAAGCTGCCTCTCCCCCGTTCGCATGGGCGCACCCAGCATTTTTTTCATGGTTATGCCCAGGAAAAGCAAACCCCCCCCACCCGCATGAAATTTTATAGGTTGGGATGTATTTTTTAACACACACTAATAGGTGCTTTTATATTTCTTTATCTATCTATCTAGTCCTTATTTCTTTGTTTAATTTTATGGATATATATATATATATATATATATATATATATATATTTTTTTTTTACCTAATTAATAATTTTTTTATTATTATGGTTTTGAAGTCTTCATGAGTGAATGGTATTGACTACTTTTCAGGGAGGTCTTTGAGAAAGTCTGCAAGAAAGAGCTGACGGCACCTGGAATGCTGGTAATGCGAGATGTGGCTATTGCGAAGTCAGAATATGTTCCAGACCAGAAGGCTATAACGAAGGTTCAGGACTTCCAGGAGCTTCCTGGTCTATTCAGATACTGTAGCTTACCTGAGGTAACATGCTTTAAATTTACTAAGCCTAGCAAATATGCAAAACTTTGGTTGTAATAAAAACAACAGACGTGCACTGTTTTGTATATGCTTATGAAAGTTATTGTACTTGTGGACGCAATACTACTGCCACCCAACTACAATCATGGAGTAAGCATTGTCTATTGCAAGAAATGCACCAGCATTTCTGTTTTTCTTTAGTATTTATAGGACTGTAACGTGCACATGGAAAGAGTATGAGTTGGTCAACCCTACTGCCACTTTGTGGCCACCTTCCTTGAATTAAACTTAATTTCCTAGTAAACAATTATTTTTAACACCTTCAAAAGCCTGGCACCTTATACCCCTTTTACACCAAGGAATAACCCAGGTCGGACCCAGGTCAGCGTTGGTGTAAAAGGGGTCAACCCAGGTCCAGTAACACTGGTCTCCTACCCAGGTCCTGACCAGGGTTGAACACTGGTTGGACCTGGGTCGTGGGCGGTGTAAATGGTCCCAACCCAGGTTGGGACATCTGGGTAGTGCTGAAAGGATACCAGAAGTGCTGGACGCCTTTCCACAGTGTGCTGCAGTGGCAAAAGACAGCAGTCAGGAAGGATACGGGCAGTGCACACAGAAATCATAATTGGATAATTGGATGCAGTATCATTTATATTATTATTTTTTTATTATTTTTTTTGAGGGGGGGGGGGAGCACATGGGAGATTCAGTCTGCGGCTGCAGGGGAAGAGGCTGGGGAGAGCACATGGGAGATGCTGCACTTTTATACCGCTATGTATGCTTGAGCAATGAATAAAACTTTTTGAAAAATAATTTACTAAATAAACAAACCAACATTTTTCAAAGCTAACTTGTCATGTCTTTTAATTTTTATTTTAAATCATTGAGGGAAGGTTGGATGGCAGTTTATCCTAAAATGGACATTTTTAATGTCATCCATAGGGAAAAGCAGTGCTGACCCAGGTTCAGTGTAAACGGTGCAGACCTGGGTCCGACCTGGGTCACAATGCTGTGTAAATGGGGTATGAAGCTGGGTCCAACCCTGGAAACTCCCATGTTCAAAGACCAGGGTCCGACCAGGGATTTTGGTGTAAAAGGGGTATTAGAGAAAAGCAGCCCCATTGTTCTCTAACTTTTCTGAATTACACAGTAATTATAGGAGGGTCAAGCACAGAGTTTATTGGAATGAAAATAATAGTTTGAATTCAAGCACATTTGTGTCACCAAAACAATTTGTAATTCACCTAATTGGTTATGCCTCATTTAACATGGAATTAGGAAACTGAAAGGACATTGTATTTTGTATTAATGCATGATCCAATGTAACGAATTTTAATTGTTATATTACTAGGTAGAAATGCACTTTTCTATTATTATTTTCTGGAATAATACATGCTTATGAGACAATATTATAGCTGGCCCTATTAGGGAAAATAATGCAAACTTTCAGTTCAATGTATGGTAAGAACTGAACTACTGTATAGAGGAACTTTCCCAGATTTATGGAGCAGAACTGAAAGCTGGGACATATAATTAGGAGGCTTGGCTCAACAAAACAAATCCTTAAATGTCTCCCAACAATTTGGGAATAAAGAATAATCCAGCATTTTTTATGTTTCAATTGGGAGCTCATGTAAAATAGGCACATGCTCATGGGGAGTGGCCTGACTGACCAGTTAGGAGTAGAACGCTTGTGCTGGCTCTCCCACCGAAATCCTAAACAATTATCCTTTGCGAGCTACTCTATCCCCTGCAACAGGCACTAAAAGCTGGGGAATATCCACCATACCTCTAGCAGTGACCCGGCTAAGTCTACAGCCGTTCTGCACCTGTGGCCTGGCACTCTCTCCGATGGGGCCTGCTGGGGGGATACTCTGGGCTGTGCTGTCTCCCTGCAGGGTGCTGTTATTGGCGGCTGTGTCCTCTCCTCACTCGTTTGGCGGGACTGCTGGCATCTTCTCTGCAGCAGATTCAGTTGCGCTTTACAATTGTACACAGTGATAAAACAAACTGGGTAACAGACAGATTTGGAGGTAGGAGAGCCCTGCTGCAAGCTTACAGTCTATAGGAACATAGGAGGGAAGCACAAGGACAGGCACCAATAATAGCATAGCAGTCCCAGCAAGTTCCAAGGTCCAGAAGGGAAGCTATATAAGTGCCTCAGAGGCTAATGCGTGTAAAACTTAATTATGATAGGCTTGCCTGAAGAGGTGAGTTTTCAGGGAACACTTTTATAAGTTTGGAGGCTAGTGGAGAGTCTTCTTGTGCGTGGAAGGGCATTCCATAGGATGGGAGCAGCCCGATGAAAGTCATAGTGAATGGGAGCTGGTGATCCGTGCAGAAGAGAGAAGCAGATCTTGTGGAGAGTGGAGTGGTTAAGTTGGGAGATATTTTGAGAAGTTAAGAGATATATGCTAGTGTAGTATGGTTTATATGTGAGTAGAAGTATTTTATATTAAATACAGGTAACCAATGGAGAGACTGGTAGAGCGGATCAGCAGGCAATAAGAGTTTGTTCTTGGGAAGACCAGTTACTGTAGGAGACTATTGCAGTAGTCATTGTGGGATATAATGAGTGCATGGGAAAGAGATTTAGTAGTGTCTTGTGTAAGATAGGATTGTATTTTGGATATGTTTTTATATGCATGTAACATGATTGAATGTGGGGAACAAAGAACAGTTCAGAGGCAAGAATGAACCCTAGGCAACAAACTTGTTGGGTAGGTTAGATTGGCGAGTTGTCAACAGTTATGGAGATATCAAGATGGTAGCTGTTCTTGGCTGGTGGGAATATAATTAATTCCGTTTTGGAAATATTGAGTTTGAGGTGGCAAGAAGACATGTAAGATGAGATGATAGAGAGGCATTCAGAGATTCGGCCCAAAACCACTGGTAACAACTCTGTGGTTGATAGACAGATTTGAGTATTGTCCGCATACAAGTGATACTGAAATCCGAAAGAGCTGATTAGTTTGCCAAGAGATGAGGTATATATTGAGAAAAGTAGAGGACCAAAAACTGAGCATTGCGGAACTCTGACTGACAGAGGTAGGTAGAGGAGGTAGAGTTAGAGAAGCGAACACTGAAAGAGCGATCAGATAGGTAAGATGAGAACCAGGAAAGGGCTGTATCATTAAGACCTAGGGAGTGCCCAGTGTTTGTATGAGAAGAGTATGATCAACAATGTCAAACGCAGCAGAAAGATCTAGAACTGGGGTAGAACAGTGGTAGGACTGTGTGTATGTGCACAGCTGGGACAGTAATATCCCCACCTCCTTTAATGTTACCAGGCCTGGAAGTGTGTGTGAAGTGGAAACCACCATGTGACAGTGCTGCAGGGTAAGCCGTGTCTGATTGTGTGAGCCAGGTTTCTGTAATGGCCAGAAGGTTGAAGTTGCCAGAGATGAAGAGGTCATGGACAGATGTTAGGGTACTTGTGTAGTTTGACTGCGGCAGGAAATCGCATCGCATGCGATGGTACTTTTGTAGTTTCAAGTTTCCCCTGCCTGCGGATCCCATCGCATCGGATCGCATATGCGTTCATGTTGCATGCGATGAGATGAGATTAAGCACATTTACCACACCCCCACCATCCACGTCACCCCAAAGCATGGCGAGCCCCGCGAGGGGACACGGTACGCATCCTCCGGACTTGTTCCTACCCCCACTATCCACGTTGGCGCTGAGTTGATTCTATAAAGTGTGGCGAGCCCGAAGCATGGCGAACCCCGCGAGTCAAATAATCCGTGGCCGCTCGCCACGCTTCGGGCTTGGTGGCTCGCCACACTTTATAAAAATAAACTCAGCGCCGACGTGGATAGTGGGGATATGAACAAGTCGGGAGGACGCGTACCGCGTCCCCTCGCCATGCTTTGGGGTGGTGTGGATAGTGGGGTTGTGCTAAATGTGCTTAATTGCATCGCATCGCATGTAACACGAACGCACATGTGATCTGCGGGCAGGGGGAACTTGAAACTACAAAAGTACCATCGTATACGCTGCGATTTCCTGCCACAGTGAAACTACACAAGTACCAATGTTCGTTTATTGCAAACAGAGCGTGCATTTAGTAAGGCACATTTTAGTGACTTGGAGGGTGAAGGGATACATGCGACATTTATGAGGTTGGCTAGATTTCTATATTGTTTTGCCTCAGATGAATGTGAGTGTGGCAGGTGAATAGGCCCTGGATTTGTGGATATATCACCAGCTAATAAAAGCAGCAGAGCTAAATAAATGTTAGTGGAGATTTGTGAATATTTGGTGTAGTGGCAAGTTTTAGATGATAAAGTGCATGTAGAGAAATAAGTAAAAAGCTCATGAGTGTTAAGAAGAGTGGAGTGAATAATGGAAGCAGAAATGAGCACAGAGGGGATAGTTGTAGAGGTAGTGCAGGATGAGTAGATTTGGAAAAGAATTCCATGACCTGATATGAGAAAGAGTAGTTTGGTGAGCATGCTGTCAGTTATAAAGCTAAAGTAAATATCAGAAGACAAAAAGTAATATTAGTTCTTTACCTTTCCTTAATGTTGTCTACAGCAAAATGACTTGCGGGTATTTTGGGCAATGAAAGGTTTGTACAGAATAAATACCAACAATTGCAGGACACTTGGAAAGTTACTGATGGATCAGATCTAGTGCTGAGGATCCAGGTTACACAGTCAGGAGATGCATGTTGAGAAGGCAAATTTTCCTTTGTTGCGTAAAATGTCTTCAGTGATCTATTGTATGGATAGATTGTTTGCCTTCTGTTTAACATCGGTATAACATCAAAATTCTTGTTTAAATTAATGCTATCCTTTGAAGAGCTGTCCTTAGACGAGATGGACCTACAGGCCTCTGTCGGCTCAGGCCTCCCTGCTGCTCATTAAATAATGGACTTCTAACAAGTGTCTACACTGATTACACCTAGGACCCAGTGAGACCCTCCTCCAGCAATAGCTTGGTAATAAAACTTTTTAACCAAACCAGCAAATCAAGATGCAAACTATAAATTAGCTAAGAGTCATGCCCTCTTCCAAAAGCCAGGAGATAGCAAACATTTCAGTTGTTAACAACCCATCAAATGCATAGGCAAGCTATTATAAAAGATACCTTATCCCTATTGCAATGCTTTCATTCCTAATCACCCAATTAGACAATTAATATTTCAGTGCAAACAATAGAGATAATCTGTTGGGGTATTCTAAAATAATTACAAATGAGGCGTAACATTACACTATAATGTCCAGTTACCTAACAGATTGGATAGGCAGTTGCAGAGCAAGAGGTACAGTTGGAGAGATAAAATCCGATATACACATTGGGCCAGATGTACTAAGCTTAAAACGCCTGAAATGGAGAGTGATAAACCACCAGCCAATCGGCTGCTAACTGCCACATGACATGCTGTGTTTCAAAAATGACAGGTAGGAGCTGATTGGTTGGTGGTTTATCGTATTTCAAGGCTTAGTACATCTCTCCCATAAAGGTGTGTCTGATGATAGGGCCATAACTTTACTATACCTCAGGAATACATAATCGTGATAAGGAAGAGGGATAGAAACAATCAATATTAAGTCCAGGACAAAATTTATTGTAGCTTCAAGAAAGATACAGTATCTCTACACCACCAGATTTTCACTGTATCAAGCACACGGTAGAGATTTTTTACTGATCAAGGCCGAGACCCCTGGTGTTGGTAAAACGAATATCATAATAAACCCAATCCAGCTATGGAAACTTATGAGTATTCCTCCCTCCAGGTGTGTTCCCATCAAACAGACCACATTAAAAGTATAGTTTTTTTTATTTCTTTTTAACCTAAAAATGAACAATAAGAGGTGAAATATAGTAGAATGAACCTCCCACAACTGACTTGCCAGCCCCCACCCCAGTCACACGTGTCACTATGAGGCAGCACCAGCAGAAAGTGAAAACTGTGCACTTTTCTAAACCCATGTTTTATGGTAGGTGATATGGTAATAAACATACATAAATTATGTACAGAAGTTATTGCACCCTCCACACCCATTCCCTGCACCAACCAAGGTACTGTATACTAACATACCAGCAAACTTAAAGCAGTGGGTGAAAGAAAAGTTAACAACGATGCACAGCAAAAGCCTAGAAGCCATAGACTCTACACTGGTATACAGTATTTACACCATGTCTAGCACAAATTGCAGGCCCAGGATATAATCAGTGGAATGCAAGGTCAACTGAGCACATATACTGTAAAGCAGGAGAAATTATAGCATAGACAGATAACATGTTCAAGAAAATGCATAATGCTAGGAGAAGTTCTCCAAGCTGTTAGTGTTTCATTCATTTTTTTTTTCCTGTTGAGGATTAAATATTTACTGAATTTATATGTAGCACCCTTTTAACTTGGCTCAGTGATTTAGAGCCTGACATCAATGTTTGTTATACTAATTACAAAGAATTCTGTACTCAAAATGGCTTTTTACGCTGGCGACTAGAGCTTGTCACAGTGATTTTAGTTCCACGTGGTTGGTGGGATTCAATTCTTTGTGATATGCTGCTGAACATCACTGCAATTTCTGGCTATACATTTTATCGCCTATTATAGTAAGTAATCTCTGCTTATTTCTCTATGTGGTGCCAGAGAAAATGATCAAAGATGTGTCTCTGCTGCACATCACGCAATGGAATTGCTCCATAAAAGTCTTATTTTGCTCACTTTATAACTGGAAATATGCTGCTGTTTCCTAGATTCTGAAGTATGTGGAGTGTTTCACAGGCCCAAACATCATGTCTATGCACACCATGCTGATAAACAAGCCACCTGATGCAGGTAAGTAGTGTTTCAGATACTAATGAAAATAAGAGCATAAAATGTATCGGCAATATCCTGAAAGTACATGCATTTCAGAGTAACAATTACCTATATAAATAAAACATGTTTGCACTAAGAACAATCCAGAACAATTACATTCTGGATTGTTCTTTTATACCTCTTTCACACCAGCCTAAATATCTGGGTTGGGTCCGAGAACAACCCGGGACTAGCGCTAGTGTGAAAGGTTCCAGGGACAAATTCCTGGGTTAATTTGCTGGCAATTCAGCTCCCGGGTCCTTCCCGGACTACTGGCTGGTGTGAAAGGTGCAGGGACATATACTTGCTTCCCATGTTGCCTGATGTCAGCTAATGCTGATTTGCTATCAGGGCAACTTCCTGTTTTGGTGGACGCTCACAGACACGCCCAGAGGCAGCATACAGCTTGCAGGGAGACAGTGTGCATGTCCTGTGGCACTACAGACCCCAGAAGTGCATTTTAACCCCTGCAAGCCTGAAAGCCTGCAATGTCTTGGACAAATGATGAGGTGAGGGAGCTATTATGCATTAGAGGGGAAGAGGAGATCCGGCACCAGATTACAGGCACTGTCAAGGATGCCCAGATATACCACAACAAAGTCCATTTGCAATAACATGCTGATAGAAATGCAGGGTAAACCCGGGTTCAGTGCGAAAGGTACCGACCGGGTTGTCCCTGCTCCAAAAGCATGTGTGAATGGGTCCAAATTCGGGAATGTCCCTGCTTGTCACGGGAATTTAATTCCCGGGTTTGTCTCTGCATTTGTGGTGTGAATGGGGTATTAGTGCAAACATGTTTTATTTATATAATGCTCTTTCTCCAACAGAATGCAAGGTGCTTTACAAACATCAAAACAATGCACATAATACAGAAGATATAAGTAATACAGCATAGACAAGGCACAAAGCATTATTTATAAACCACCACATATGTATAATTGATGTTTTCTTGCATTTAGTATGTATCATGAGTCTTGTGCTGTCACTTGGATCATCCTTACAGGGCAAAGTAGAACTTGAGGGGAGATGGAAATATCTCCAGAGGCACCCTGTGTCGCTGTATAAATGTCTCTAGTCCAGCTTATTTTTCTGAACTACATTTATTGAATCCGCTTTTCTCTTTCTTCTTGAGGAGCGCTTACAAATAACAGTATAATTACTCTATACCCAAACTATCTATGCTGCTGAAATGTAGGCAAATCAGGAGCCTAACCCTATGCAGAGTTGATTTTGCAATTTATAAAGATCCTCATCTGTCTTCCCTGAGCATGGATTAGAGTCTCTATAGTAAAGGTGCCCATACTGTACATCTGTGGGCATGATCTCCCGTTCTGCCAGCCAGAAGCATCGGGGAGATTAAGGGGGGTATGCAATGTGCCGCCACTATTTCCGACGTGGGAAATAGCGGCGGCTCCCTATTCAATGCTGTCATTAACGACCGCATTGATGCTGGATCACGGCAGAACGGGCCCGACTTCAGAAGCTGTCGGGCCCGTTCTGCCAATAATGGCCGTGGATTGTCATTATCCAGGCCGTAGATTGACAATCCACGGCCGTTTTCATGGCCACGCGACCATCGGCTGGCGGGACATTGAATCCCGTCTGTCGTTATGCGATCGATCTGACCGCAAACGGGCCAGGATCACGGTTGTCGGCGGGGATCGACAGCCGTGATCCCAGATTGCATACAACCCTAAGCATGTAAAAAAAATGACATTTTCCACAATCCCCACCGGAACTGAAGAATGGGATTTTTATACATGTTTAACCCCTTCCCGCCGCAGCCTGTTTTTGCCTTCCTGACAGAGCCCTTTTTTTCAAATCTGACAGGTATCACTTAAGTGGGGATAACTTTTTTTTGCTTTTACTTATCCCAGTGATTTTGAGATTGTTTTCTCGTGACACATTGTACTTCAAGTTAGTGGTAAATTTGGGTCGATACAGTCTGTGTTTTTTTGTGAAAAATACCAAAATGTCGTAAAAAAATGGAAAATTTAGCAATTTTCAAAATGTTAAATTTTCTGCTTGTGAGACAAATAATCATACCACTCAAAATAGTTAATAACTAACATAGACCATATGTCTACTTTATGTTTCCATCATTATTTCAACATCCTTTTAATTTTTTTTGGACACTAGGAGGCTTAAAATATGAATAGCAAATTCTCCAATTTTTAAGAAAATTTCAAACACTGATTTTTTTAGGGACCAGTTCAGTTCTGATGTGACTTTGAGGGACTTGTATGTGAGACACCCCCATAAATGATGCCATTTCAAAAACTGCACCCCTCACAGTATTCAAAACAGCATTTTGGAAGTTTGTTAACCCTTTAGGTGTTTCACAGGAATTAAAACAAAGTGTAGGTGAAATTTCAAAATTTCATTTTTTTTGCAGATTTGCAATTTTAATACATTTTTCTAAGGAACACAGTAGATTTTACTAGAGAAATGTGACTAAAAATTGATTCCCCCAATTCTTTTGTTTTCATAAATATCCTATATGTGGCCCTAGTGTGCACGTTGACCAAACCACAGGCTTCATAATAGAAGGAGCACCTACTTGATTTTGGAGCCTCCTTTTTATGAGATTATTTTTTAGGCACCATGTAGGTTTCTAGGCACCATAAGATGCTAAAAGTTAGGAACCCCCCCCCCACAAGTGACCCCATTTTGCAAACTACACCCCTCAGGGAATTCATCTAGGGGTATAGTGTACATTTCAAACCCCCAGGGGTTTCACCAATTGTGGTACAACTGGGCAGTGAAAATGAAAAATTAATTTTTTTACACAAAAATGCAGTTCTGGCTCCAAATTTTTCATTTTCACAAGGAATGAAGGAGACAAAGCACCCCAAAATCTGTGCCCCAATTTCTCCCGGGTACGACAATGCCTCACATGTGACCAAAAAATACCATTTGGGTGCATGGCAGGACTCAGAAGGGAAGGAGTGATTTTTGGATTTTGCAGCTCAGATTCTGGTGGAATGTTGGTGGGTGCTATGTCGCATTAGCAAGACCCCCGAAGCACCAATACAGTGGAACCCCCCCACAAGTGACCCCATTTTGCAAACTACACCCCTCAGGGAATTCATCTAGGGGTATAGTGTACATTTCAAACCCCCAGGGGTTTCACCAATTTTGATACAACTGGGCTGTGCAAATGAAAAATTACATTTTTTACACAAAAATGCAGTTCTGGCTCCAAATTTGTCATTTTCACAAGGAACGAAGGAGACAAAGCACCCCAAAATCTGTGTCCCAATTTCTCCCGAGTACGGCAATGCCTCACATGTGACCAAAAAATACCATTTGGGTGCATGGCAGGACTCAGAAGGGAAGGAGTGATTTTTGGATTTTGCAGCTCAGATTCTGGTGGAATGTTGGTGGGTGCTATGTCGCATTAGCAAGACCCCCCAAGCACCAATACAGTGGAACCCCCCCACAAGTGACCCCATTTTGCTAACTACACCCCTCAGGGAATTCATCTAGGGGTATAGTGTACATTTCAAACCCCCAGGGGTTTCACCAATTTTGATACAACTGGGCTGTGCAAATGAAAAATTACATTTTTTACACAAAAATGCAGTTCTGGCTCCAAATTTTTCATTTTCACAAGGAATGAAGGAGACAAAGCACCCCAAAATCTGTGCCCCAATTTCTCCCGAGTACGGCAATGCCTCACATGTGACCAAAAAATACCAGTTGGGTGCATGGCAGGACTCAGAAGGGAAGGAGTGATTTTTGGATTCTGCAGCTCAGATTCTGGTGGAATGTTGGTGGGTGCTATGTCGCATTAGCAAGACCCCCGAAGCACCAATACAGTGGAACCCCCCCACAAGTGACCCCATTTTGCAAACTACACCCCTCAGGGAATTCATCTAGGGGTATAGTGTACATTTCAAACCCCCAGGGGTTTCACCAATTTTGATACAACTGGGCTGTGCAAATGAAAAATTACATTTTTTACACAAAAATGCAGTTCTGGCTCAAAATTTTTCATTTTCACAAGGAATGAAGGAGACAAAGCACCCCAAAATCTGTGCCCCAATTTCTCCCGAGTACGACAATGCCTCATGTGTGACCAAAAAATGACAGGACTCAGAAGGGAAGGAGTGATATTTGGATTTTGCAGCACAGATTCTGGTGGAATGTTGGTGGGTGCTATGTCGCATTAGCAAGACCCCCGAAGCACCAATACAGTGGAACCCCCCCACAAGTGACCCCATTTTGCAAACTACACCCCTCAGGGAATTCATCTAGGGGTATAGTGTACATTTCAAACCCCCAGGGGTTTCACCAATTTTGATACAACTGGGCTGTGCAAATGAAAAATTACATTTTTTTACACAAAAATGCAGTTCTGGCTCCAAATTTTTCATTTTCACAAGGAATGAAGGAGACAAAGCACCCCAAAATCTGTGCCCCAATTTCTCCCGAGTATGGCAATGCCTCATATGTGACCAAAAAATACCAGTTGGGTGCATGGCAGGACTCAGAAGGGAAGGAGTGATTTTTGGATTTTGCAGCTCAGATTCTGGTGGAATGAATGGTGGGTGCTATGTGGCATTAGCAAGACCCCCGAAGCACGGTGAAATGATGAACCTAATAATCCATAGATGTGTGGTATATTTTAAAACACTCCTTTATATATAGGCCGGGTTTGTCGGGGCAAGTTTCACAGTGGAAAATAGTATCCTTTCTTATTCCCTTTTTATAGCAAACTTTGCACCTTTTTTGTGTCCTGTCCCTTCTTGCAGTGGAGGGGATTTCGTTAGGAAAATGCTGCCCTGGTACAATACGGGGGCCAGTACTAGAAGTACTGGGGCCCTCTGCCTGCTGGTTCCCAAATATTAGGCCCTTTATGTCCCCCTTTATGTCCCCCTCTGGCTGGTAGAATGGAATAGCACGTAAGCGTTATACAGTGCCATCTGGATGATATACACGGCCAGCTTCTTGTACCAGATTTTTGTTTTCCGCAGGGGACTGTACGGCTTCAGTACCTGATCTGAAAGATCCACTCCGCCCATGTACTTATTGTAATCTAGGATACAATTAGGTTTTGAGGTGTGGGTACTGGTACCTCGTACAGGGATGGAGGTGGTACTGTCTCCATGAATTGTTGTCAGTATAAGGACATCCCTCTTGTCCTTATATTTGACCAACAACATATTTTCGGTGGATTGTGCCCTGCTTTCACCCCTTCTCAGTACTTGGGCAATGTGCGTTTTTGGGAGGCCTCTTTGGTTCTTGCGCACAGTACCGCAAGCTGCTGTACCTCTTGAACCAAGGGCCTTAAACAGGGGGATGCTAGTGTAAAAGTTATCCACATAGAGGTGATAACCTTTATCCAGGAAGGGGTGCACTAAATCCCAGACAATTTTTCCACTAACACCTACGAGGGAGGGGGGGCATTCTGGCGGTTCAATTCTTGAATCCTTCCCTTCATATACCCTAAACCTGTGGGTGTACCCTGAGGTGCTTTCACACAGTTTATACATTTTTATGCCATACCTTGCCCTCTTACTGGGAAGGTACTGGCGGAATTTAACCCTTCCTTTAAAATGTATAAGGGACTCGTCGATACAAATAAATTTTTCAGGGATGTACATCTCTGCAAATTTGGCACTGAAATGATCAATGACCGGCCTGACTTTGAATAGCCGGTCAAAGGTGGGATCATCTCTGGGTGGGCACTGTGCATTATCGGTGTAATGTAAAAATTTAAGGATTATCGCAAAACGAGTCCGAGTCATGGCCATACGGTAAAGTGGGGTGCTGTACAGAACATCTGTACTCCAAAATTGCCTAATTTCTGGCTTTTTTACTATGCCCATATGTAACACCAGACCCCAAAACGTCATCATCTCTACTGTATCTACAGGGGTCCACCTAGCAAATGATGACGTGGGGTTTTGAGCAATAACCTGCTGGGCATATAAATTACTGTGGTCCACCATTAAATTTATAAAATCATCAGAGAAAAATAATTTGAAAAAGTCGATTTCTCTGAGACCTGTTGAAACAAATTGGATTCCTGGGATGGCCAAAAACTCAGGAACCTGGGGCTCAAAATTGTCTGGTGGTGGGGTCCATACGGGATCAATCATTTGGGGGGGGTCTCAGCTGCTCTACGGGGGCGTCTTTGAGGGGGTCCCTCATCACTAGAGGAGGAAGAGGAGCTTAAGACGAATCCTTCAAATTCCCCGCTTGCATCACTGGCTGTGTCAGAGTCAGAGGCAAGCATGGCATATGCCTCCTCCGCTGAATACATTCTTCTGGATGACTGGGATGACATTTGGGATGACATTTGGGATGCCATTTTTATTTTTGTGTTTCTGTAAGTGTAATGTTTCAACACGTGTATAGTGTTGGGGGGGTACAAACTTTATTTCAACACGGGGGGTATGTAGTGTGTAGTGTGTATGTAGTGCAGAAAAAAAAATACTTTATACAGGAATTTGATCCCAATAAAAAAAAAAAAAATTGAAGGGGTTAAAAAAAAAAAGGTCCTGCGCCAAAAATTGAGCACAGATGGTAGTCAGTAACGTCCGTCACTGAACAGCGCTCAAAGGCAACAGGTGTAAAAACAATTTAAAAAAAAAAATACCACAGCACTCTCCAAAAAAAAAACAATTTAAAAAAACTGCAGAAAAAAAATGATATCAACCCTGTGCCAAAAATGCTGTTCAGTGATGTATGTCACTGATCAGCGGCCACAGGACACCCACAAAAGCACCCACAAAAGCAACGTGGGTGTAAAAACAAAACCCCACTGCAATCCCCCCCCCCAAAAAAAAACCTGCAGATCAGTGATGCAGTGATGCGACACTGATTAGCAGTGAGGGGCTGCAGGCAGATAACTGTGGGTGCAACCTGACAGGGTATATATAAAAAAAAAAACCCTGGACCCCCAAAAAGTTGCTGATCAGTTAATTAATTTAAACTGATCAGCACAAAAGGGGGGGCAGCAGTCAGTTGCACAGGCAGCACAACCTTTGGTGCAACTGACAGGTATATATATAAAAAAAAAAAAAAAAGTTGCTGATCAGCACAGATATACTGATCAGCACAAAAGGGGTGCAGCAGACACAAAATATAGCACTCTCTGTCACTCTCTGTCACTATCTCTCACGATCTGTGACTCTATGACACTGCAGCAGCAGGACACAGGAAGTCACAAGATCCAGGAAGCATCCAACTGCTGGCAGCACGCTACCAGCGGTGATCAGCGGTGATCAGGTAAGTATCAGGCAAGGTTCAGGTATGTATATCACGAGAGAGTGGCCGGTGACCGCTCTGCACGCAATTTCAGACCGGAATGGCGTCTGCAGTGCAGTCACCGTTAGTTTAAATGGCGCGCCTTGGCTGTGATTGGTCCGTCGGTCCGACGGACCAATCACAGCCTTGGGGGCAGGTGGGGTGAGGTGTCGTCGTCACCGATGACCCCCTCATGCCCCCTCACACCCGGCGGTGATTGACACCTGTGTTACCGAGCGTCTGATTCGCCGGTAACACAGGAAAACGCTGCGAATGGCTGTTCACATTGAACAGCCAATCACAGCGATCGCCGACGGGGGGACAGCAGACATCCTCCCTCTGTCACTGCGTCTCGAGACGCAGTGGCACTTTGAAGTCATGACGTATATATACGTCATGTGTCGGGAAGTACATCCCGGCCATGACGTATATATACGTCAAATGTGGGGAAGGGGTTAATATCCCCCGATGTGAGAATCATAGGATTGGAGGATTGCCCCAATACATACTGGGTGAAATTTAATAGGATAAGAGATTCAGAAAGTGAGAGATTTGGTAAGAAATCTAGAGGGTTTTTTTAAAGCGGCAATCATTTACACTGCAAAACCAGTTCGATATTGCAGTGTAAATGATTGCTGCTTTTAAAAAAAAAACCTGAAGATTTCATACCAAATCTCTCACTTTCTTAATATCTCATCCTATTAAATTTCACCCCATATGTATGGGCACCATAACCCATAATCCTCATTACACCTGACCACACGCTCACAAATGTGATTATTCCATTTGTTTCTGTGGGACCAAAATACTATTTTGTGTACTGTGGCTGGCTGCAACATTTCATAAGGCAGAGGATTGTTTGAATTAAGGTGAACCTGGCTAGCGTATATATGAGAAATAGAATTTGAGAACCACTGATTTTTGAAGTATCTGCAGTTTTTGTAAAGATAAAAGTTCTATTTCCCTCAAAGGTAAAAAGACCTCTCGGCATCCAATGCATCAGGATCTCCATTACTTTCCATTCAGACCTGCAGATCAAATTGTCTGTGCTTGGACAGCCATGGAGAGAATTGACCGAAGCAATGGATGTCTGGTTGTTGTTCCCGGAACACACAAAGGAGAACTCAAGCAGCACGATTACCCAGAGTGGGAGGTAAGGAGGCATTCTTACTTCTACTGCTTTTATACTTGCTTTGGCTAAACCAAAAAAAACAACAACAACAAAATAAAAAACAGCCATAATCTTTACTTTAGTTGATAAGAACATTGCATCGGCAACAAAAACATAATACTGAACTCTCTTATGCAAGTTTGTGCATGGACATGGTTTTTTTTTTTTTTGGGGGGGGAGGGGGTGTCTGACTAGGTGGGCCAAGGGCTTCTTGTCTGCTATCACATTCTGTGAATGGGAGTATCCAATTACCCCCATTTCAAATTTTTTTACTAGTTTTCTTGATCGGGCTCTGTGATTAAATTGCCCGCTTGTACCAGCTAATATTAGTCAGTGCATGGCAAAAAGGGGAAGTCTGGCAGTGAAGGGGCGATGAAGATCTAAACCATAGAAGTCCTGAATGGGTGGCAGCCATGCAAAAGAGCATAAAGGCTGCAACCGCCCCAAGTGAAGATCGAAGATGCCATTCAGTGGCCAGCTGAAGCACATGCCCCACTCGCCCCCGTTACTTCACTGATTTTGTAGGTCCGCTTGTGAAGTTTATCCAAGATTCTGAAAGGAAGTAAAACTCAAACTATAGATCTGATCTGTTTCTTTTACCTTTGTGTACTTTGCTGAAGATGTTACAGTAGCTCATTTGTGGTTGACTGCTGTGGAGCATATGCTAGGAAGATAAAGTTATAATTTTGACTTTTTTTTATCCTCCTAGGGTGGTGTTAATAAAATGTACCATGGGGTGCGTGATTATGACCCAAGCATTCCCAGAGTGCACTTGGCCATGGAAAAAGGAGACACTGTGTTCTTTCATCCAATCCTTATCCATGGTTCTGGAATGAACAAGACAGCTGGGTTTAGGAAGGTAACAAATCCCAGTAGCAGAATTTTTTTTTACTTGTCCAAGAAGGAAACCTTTCACCTTGCACTACATATCGAACAGCATTGTAATATGGCTGGAGACATTTGTGTGAGTGTCTTTCTTGTTGGTATACCCAGCTTTGTCTAGTAAAGCTAGGATGTAGAGACTTCACAGGATACTGGTATATTAAAAGACAACAACTGAACCAACTTATGTACCATGCATTCTATCATCGATATTGCTTATGGTTGGTGGTGCTCCCAGAATTAGGAGTAACAACTAGAATGTGTAGACAAAGAAGGCAACCATTCTCTGTGGAGCACTTTTATGTGTATTAATTCAGGTTTGGATCTTGTACTCATCTATATATTCATCGTTGTATATGTCAGTGAGCTATCAGAGAATCAGAATTTTACCCCTCTGTATTTAAAATGATTATACAGTTATTTAGATAATGTCAGAGGATCTGACCCTTTGAAAAGTAACAGAACCTATGAAAGTAGTCTACACAACATGAGTTTAAACCATGGTGTACGACCCCACATACACCATAAGCATTCAGGACTGTACACTTATATGTGCATATGCCACAAAGGCATAATTAACAGTGTAGTCTGTACTATTGTAGTGAGAGAGAGCCTCCGGTGTGACCTGTGCTGTAACCTACATAACGCATAAGACACCCAATGAGAGAGCAACAGTCACCACCGAATGGCAGAAAGAATATAGAGCCAGATTCAGCAAGGCTCGCAAAGTAGCAGTTGTTCGCTGCTCAGCGAGCCCTGAAACTCCGCCCAGGCAAACAAATCCCCTCGGTAACATGCGAGGTGATGTACGGGAACACATCCCCTCGCATCCGTCAAAAAGGGGAGAGAAATCATTCTATAGTTCGCCACCCATAAAAATGATTTGTGAAACTCGCTGAAGCCGTTCACTCCCATGGTCTGCACATGCGCAGACCTCCTTCCATGGGAACGGGGCCAAATCTGGCCCCTCCGATCGGTGATGAATCAGCCCCATAGTACACTTCTGCTTTCAAATTAGAAATACCTAGTACCCTGTTACTGTTGCATTGCATCTGCTTTGAGCGGGCTTACTATTGTGTCTATATTCAGCTAAGGAATCAGAGATGCTTAATTGAAACACCATCAGGGCTGGACTGGCCCACAGGGGAATAGGGAAAACCCCCAGGGGGTTGCATTGACTGCGGGCCCACCTTCATTTTTCATGATCAGGTTCCACATTCTATACCAGTGCACTGGAATTAAACAATATATATGGTAAATGATACTGCAGGTAACTATGGTATATTTTCTACACTGCATTGTTGTAATTAATGCATGTTTTCATGCATACACTAGCAGTGTTTAATATAGATCACATTTATGTATATATCTTTATCAAGGGACCCAGACCATGCACTCTGTAATGGTTAACCAAACTTCTGTGGTGGCTGGCCACACCCTTAAGCAAGGGCCCATACCACTTAATTCCCCCGGTGAGCCCTCTATACCCAAGTTTAACACTGAACATAGTGCACTATAAATAGACACTTGGAACATTGTGTCTGCCTTTATGAATGTTTGTTGCCTTATTTACTCATGACTACAGGACAATAGAAGGCGTTAAAGACAAATGTAACTTTTGGACAGCTGGAAGGAAATATAGCAGATATAGTAAAATAGGAAAGCACTGTATCTGCCTATTGCTACTTGTTCTGATACATTACTACATGTACTGCTGCAGGATGGTAGAAAAAGTAACAAATACAAGTTACAGTATTTATAGTATAGCACAATAGAAACATGCTATGTAGTAGTTGCTTTCCTGCTCCTGGTGTGTGTGTGTATGTGTGTGTGTGTGTGTGTGTGTCAAATTTTTTAACCTCCTATCTTTCATTGTTTTTTTTGCCCCTTTTTTTTCCCCCAACAATAAAGGGAAAAAGGCTTTTTAATAGAACGCATTAAAAGTGATGTTTTAAAGATAACTACATATCTTTGTGTGTCTATCAAATACAACCTTTTCCTCTTGTGTATTATTCTGGTTTGCAAAAGCAAATTCCTTCTCACCATCTAACTCTCTCTGCGGAAGTTACATCTGCCGCAACTGCAGTGCACATGGTTTTGTCCATTTGAGAAGGAATTTGTATTTGCGAGTGAACCAGAATAAGGGCCTATATGTATGGTTGTTAAGGCTGCATACCCTGTGATAGATACAGCCATATAAATATTTAACTGGGCTGTCACTAACTTTGACATTAATACAGTATTTATGTGTGCAGATATATGTTGCTTTACAGTCTTTTGTATGTTTTGAATATCACATTATTTAAATAAGAATGCCCTTCAAAGAATTTGTCTTGTCCGTGTCTACGCAATCTTGTAACTTGTTACTTATTTTGCTTTGTATAAGTGAGCACAAATCATGTTCTTTCTTCTTAGCACTAAAATCTGTTTTGTATGGTCAAGTTTGTATTATTTGCATTGTCTTTGGAAAATAATTCAGTAAATCGCAGTTTCCCAATTCTAGGCAATTTCCTGCCATTATGCCAGCTCTGATTGCTACTATATAGATGTCAAGGGCACATCTCAGGAGAACATTGAGAAGGAGGTTGCAGAAATTGCACTGAAGCGCTATGGAGTGGAGACTGAGATCTCACTTAAGGTGAAGCATTGTCTGCTGCATGTCTCTATTTTCGTGTACATTATTAAAACAGCCAAACCTTTATCTATCCATCTTGCAGTTTGTCTTTTTAACATGTTTCTGTAGTTATAAATAAATCTGGCCATACACATGTCATTTTTTCTTGGCATTTACAAAGTAAATTTAGCCATCCAATGACCTGTCCTGGGGCACATGCAGCCAGGACATTAGAAACTAAGATTTATCTACTTACCCCAGTAAAGTGTCTGCTGCCTGACCTTTCCCACTGCAGTTACAGATGTCCTGATGTACACTGGCACAGCCTACCACTTCCTGTGGCTATGAAGAGGCCACATTAAACTGGGAAAGCTTCTATTTCAGCCACAACACTAGTTACATGTAATTGCTAGAAAACCATTTCCAGTTATTGAGATCTTCATGTTAGGCAGCCAAAATGTAGTGATTCTGTACTACTGCTGTGGACAAAATGATGCCAAAGTGAATGTCTGTCCTCACAGTTGTGACCGGCGAGGGTACCAACGTTCCCGCAGTCCTAGGGCAAAATCATTAGTGATATCGAGTAATGTGTACATACCCTAAACAATCCTAGATTCACTTTAACTTTGGTGTGTTACATTTTAAGTGTGTTAGGTGATTGATTCATGCTAGAAGTTTTGATCAGTTAAACATTTGTTTAGGTAGTATTTTGGCAGTCATATTAATGAATAGTCTGCCATCTTGCAAATAACGTGTTTATCATTTGAGAATTACAGTCAAGGCAAATAGATACCCAGTCTGCAGTCCCTTTCTCATGTCACACGATAAGAGCTGTAGCTAAAAAACAAGCTGCTTGTCTCCATGGGGCAGATGTATGAAGCAGGGATAGTTCCCCTTGGCAACCAATCAGCTGCTCTGTTTAATTTCATAGTCTGCAAATTATAGATGTTACTTCAATATTCATTGGTTGCCATGGGCAACTTCTCCTCTGGCTCACTTATCCTCCCTGATCACTGATTCATCCATCTGCCCCAATGTGAGATAAAGAGCAGCTAACCTTTCCTTTATTTCGGTAAATAGAAGATGGCAGACATGTTCTGCATCATTTGTAGGTCTGAAACAGACTATTGCCCTCATTGTGAGCAGTGCTGTAATTCCTGACAAAGATGTAGAGCCCATGTGCAGTCTGTAATGCACGTTTGTACTTTGCACCAGGTCCAGGAAATAAGTGGGTATATATTTCATGCATAGGGGAACTGATAAACCCCGCCACAACGGTTGTTGCTCTTACTTAATGGGGTTGGGTATGAAATCCCGAGTCCAAATACCAACAACAGGATCAGAAACCTGACGGATTGTGGTATGTATTTTTACAATAAACCTAACCTCCCCCTCCCGCACAGTCTACCCCTAACAGTCCATTTCTGTAACTTAACCCCAACTAACTTCAACCCTATTACTTACCTATAGGATCCATCAGTCTTCTGACTGTTGGGATCCTGACTCCCGGGATCCTTCCCACATCCCACTCTGTGTTGGTAGTTGTGAAGATTAAGTATAAAAAATGTAGATTATTATGTGGAGAATTAGATGCAAAAACCATGATGCAGAACAATATAACAATTTTTTTTTTTTTTTTACAGGACGCATGGATGGCAAAGGGACGTGCTATTCAAGGAGATAGAATAAATCTTTAACTACAGTTCTTACAGTTGAACTTAAAAATAACAATACAGGATCTACAAGTAATCTCCTCTGCATTCTGATTGCTATTCAGACAAAGTATGAAATCATTATTTAATTAAGGAGACCAGTTATGTTCTGACAAATAACACTATTGAAACCAAGACATAAAATATATGCCATGGGCCTGGCAGAATATCAATCAAAGATTAACATTACATAATTGAACCTGGATTATATTAATATGGAGATTTGGAGAATTCCCTATGACGATATGAAGGACTGTGCAGACCATGCAGTCTGTGCTCGGACATCAGATGACCTCTACATGCTGTCCTGGACATTTCCAGTATTGTCCCTTTATCTAGCATACCAATGTCCCCATAGACCTCTACTTATCTGTTTGCTGCATAACCACTCTTTTATATGGCAGATTTTTGCAAATGTTCCATAAAGTGAGAGTAGTTTTAAAGCCTTTCTCTTTGGTACATAATATTATGAAATTTTAAGATTTCAAAGATAACATAATTTCAAATAAAGCACTTTTTAAATGGAGCCCTTTTTGTCAGAATCAAAATGTGTTGGTCTAGTAATATTATGCACCTGCTCTGTTGAAAACAATATTTTGTAGTGTGGGGAAAAATTATTCCAACCTGTTAGAAGAGCAAAAAAATTAGCAATTGGATTGGGTACAAAATCCCTGCAGATCATGTTAAAGATCTTTGCCCCATGCCTAACATTAACATCCCATCCCCTCCCACAATCTAAGCTCCCCCATTCACACAAAAACATTAACAAACACTCAGCTTAACACCCCCCCCCCCCCCTTTCCCAACTCCTGCAGCATAACCTTAAGGCCCCCATCTAGGGCGACTTGTCCTTAGGACAAGTCGCCCCCGACTTCCCCCTGAGCTTCCCCGGCTGCTCCCCGGGGGAGCTTGATTAGATTGGCACTTGATGTGCCATTTTTTACATGTGATAAATCGTCTCGATTTATAACATGTAAAAAACCCGGGGAGCAGGGGGGGGGGGGGGCTACAGAGGTGGGAGCAGGGGGGCGGGGGACACGTCTGTGTCCCCCGCTGCTGGGGACGCTGCGGGGGACAGCGTCTGTGCGAGGCGGTAGAGGGAGCAGGGGGGGCTGGGGACGCTGCGGGGGACACAGGCGGCAAAGAGCGTCCCCAGCCCCCCCTGCTCCCTCCACCGCCGCGCCGCCCCACTAGGTCCCAAGTCGGGTGGTCGGACGTGCAGCAGGTCCGACCACCCGACGCAGATCCGATGCGCACGGGACCGCGCATCGGATCTGAGGGGACATCAAAACTAGCCGATTTTGGTCCGATTTCGGACAGATCCGACTGATCTGGCTGAAATCTGACCAAAATCGGCTAGTGTATGGGGGCCTTTAATCTCAAGGTTACAACCTCCCGCTGTCTGTTTTGTGACTAGCAGAATCCTGACGACAGACGTGCAGTTGAGGGTGAAATGTAAAGGCCCATACACACTTAGAGATTTTCATTTCAAAAGACTTTGCCAAAATCTTTGAAAGATATATCTGTCACCAAAGTAGTGCGTACACACTGAGCTATTTTCCCCAAAGAGCAAGAGATTTTCAGGAGGCGAAAGACTTTGCTGAAAATCTTTCATGTACAAGGCTATTTACATAATGGGCGGGGTTTGAATCCCAAGGGTGGGAGCAGCGGCCATTTTATTCAGTGCATGTCTGCCCTTGGGGCCTGATTCAGAATTGATCGCTTGGCTGCATATATTCAGAGCCAAGCAATCAGGTAAACTCCGCCAGGACTACTCAGCACAGCAAAGGCCTTGGGGGGGGGGGGGGGGGGGGCTTGGGGGGTAGTAGTAGCGATCAATTCTGAATCAGGCCCCAAGGGCAGACATGCACTGAATAAAATAGCCGCTGCTCCCACCCTTGGGATTCAAACCAAACCACGCAGCCAAGCGATCAATTCTGAATTGGCTGGGGAATGCCTTCATTTTGTGGTGACCTCCCAGAAAATGGGAGTGGCACTCCCCAAAACATCCACCTGCTGTCGATTAGACAGCAAATAGCCAGCGATCGCAGGCGTTAGGCAGTGGCGGCGTTAACGCATATATTGCTGGCGCAGACCAGCAATGTATACATTACACCCATAACATAATTTACATTGTCGGGCAGTGGCGGTGGTAACGTATACAGTGCTAGCCATACGTTACCGCCTCATATACACGCTAGCAATATACATTGCTAGCGTGTGCTAGCAATGTATATATTACCGGCTAATCAATAAACATTGGTGGGCAGGGGGGACCAGTAATATATACATTGCTGGCATGTGCCAGCAATGTATATATTACCGGCTAATCAATATACATTGGTGGGCAGGGGTACCAGTAATATATACATCGCTGGCATCTGCCAGCGATGTATATATTAATGGCTAATCTACGTACATTGGTGGGCAGTGGGACCAGTAATATATACATCGCTGGCATCTGCCAGCGATGTATATATTAATGGCTAATCTACATACATTGGTGGGCAGGGGGACCAGTAATATATACATTGCTGGCTTGTGCCAGCAATGTATATATTACTGGCTAATATTAATATGAATAGACATTGGTGGCCAGTTTGTGTTTGCTGCGGGGGAGCTGGAGCTGCTGCGGGCGGGCAGTGGATGTCTTTAACTGAACCTTTATTATATAAAGCAGGGGGAGGGAGAAGGGGAGCGGGGGCTGCCGTGCAAACCCCGACCCTGGAGCGGCTGTGATCGGTGGACGTGGACGGCAGGCGGCTTCTGCTCTATGCTATGGAGCAGGGGGTGAGCAGGAGGTGCGGCAGACAGGGGGCGGGTGGACGGCGACGGCATCTTTTCCTCCCTGCTCCGTGCAGGTGAAGGTGAGTAGGAGGTGCGGCGGATGGGGGGGCGGGTGGATGGTGTCTGCTTTTCCTCCCTGCTCCGTGCGGCGCTATACTGAGCAGGGGGAGGTAGCAACACTCCAGGGGGAGGCAGTGGGCTGGTCTGCCTTGCTGAAAGTAGCTAATCTTTCAGTCTGGCGGCCCGTACACACACAGAGATGATGGCTGAATAAACCAGCCATCATCTCTGGCATGCTGGTAAAACCAGCAGATGGGAGACTTTGACAGCGATGATGCGGGAGCGCGCATCATCGCTAGTCTGTCATCGGTGGCCCATACACACTGGGCGATTTTCAGCTGAAAATCGCTCAAAACGGCCAAAATGAACGATTTTCAGCTGAAAATCGTCTAGTGTGTATGGGCCTTAACTGGATTAGTGAATGTATCGGAAACTTTATACATCCGTCTCTGGATATTTCTGTCTTTAGGAAGTGCCACTGGGGAATAATTAAATCCCTTAATTTGAGGTTTTCACATCCAAATTGGATAAATGGGCTTAGAAATTACATATCTTTCAATATGTAGCCCCACAATTGGCCAAAAGTAATTGGAGAATTGAATCGAAATTCAATCGAAATTTGTTTCATTAACAGGTCTGGCTTATTCCTCATCAATTAAACCGGACTAGAGTTGACTCCAAGTGTGGCATTTGCATTTGGAAGCTGTTGCTTTTAAACCACACAATTCAGTCAAGGGAGTTCTCAATAAAAGTGGAAAAGACCATCTTTTGGCTAGAGAAACAAAAAAATCCATCAGAGAGCTTGTGGGAACCTTAGGAATGGCACAGACAACGGTTTGGTGCATACAGTGCAAAAAATGGTACTCTTTACCTAGAAGGGCGCCCGTCGCGGGCATCGCGGGTACATTTATGTATGGCCGCGACGCGACCGACGCGATGCCCGCGATTTCCCATTGAAACCAATGTTAAACATGAAAATCGTGTCGGTCGCGTCGCGGCCGGCCATAAATGTACCCGCGATGCCCGCGACGCGATGCTCACGATTTCCCATAGGAATCAATGTTAAAAGGCGCGATGGACCCGATTTTACTGTTAAATGGCTCAATCCACCCGATTTGGCCATAGGAATCAATGTTAAATGGGCCACAGAGCCCATTAACCCTTAAATGTGCCCCCAAATTTTTAACGCCACCCCACGATCCACGCCAACCCGAAGCGTGGCGAGCGCAGCGAGCCCGCGAGGGGCGGCGGTACGCGTCCTCCGACCTTTTCATGCCCTACTATCCACTAGGGCGTGGTGTGAGAATATAATAGTGTGGCGAGCGCAGCGAGCCACCGAGCCCGAAGTGTGGCGAGCGCAGCGAGCCCCGCGAGGGGACGCGGATACCTTCACAGCTATGCGCGTCCCCTCGCGGGCTTCACAGGTGTCCGTGGCGACGCGGACACCTGTGAAGCCCGCGAGGGGACGCGTCTACCTGTGAAGGTATCCGCGTCCCCTCGCGGGGCTCGCTGCGCTCGCCACGCTTCGGGCTCGGTGGCTCGCTGCGCTCGCCACACTATTATATTCTCACACCACGCCCTAGTGGATAGTAGGGCATGAAAAGGTCGGAGGACGCGTACCGCCGCCCCTCGCGGGCTCGCTGCGCTCGCCACGCTTCGGGTTGGCGTGGATCGTGGGGTGGCGTTAAAAATGTGGGGGGACATTTAAGGGTTAATTTGGGCTATTTGACCCCAAATCGGGTCCATTGAGGCATTTAACAGTAAAATCGCGGTCAATCTGCCGTTTTAACATTGTTCCCTATGGGAAAATCGCGGTGATCGCGGGCATCGCGGCCATCCCGATTTACCCGCGATGCCCGCGATCACCGCGATTTTTACCCCCGATCACCGCGATTTCAATCGCTGGCGCCCTTCTAGGTAAAGAGTACCCAAAAAATAAATGTACTGTTGAGCTTGGCAGCACAAAATAGGCCTGGAGACAATTGTGATGGTTGAAAGCAAAATCCTTGTTACTGTAATTTGAAGAACACTCTCCAGGAGGTAGGTATGTTATCCAAGTCTACCATAAAGAGAAGACTTCCCAAAAGCAAATGCAGAGGTTTCTCCTCAAGGTGCAAACCATTCATAATCAACCTGTACCAGAATGATGGAGGAGTTATATAAAAATATTATTACGGTATTACGTTATTTTTTATATTGTGGAACAGGAGTGCATCCCATTCTAACTGATTCACCTTAACTGATTCACCTTTCTTTCTTCGTAAATTACTGTACATTTTTTTAATCAGGGGATTAGCATCCTAACCTGCCAGGAAAGGTATTTGTATAAAATTCCCAGCAAGTATAAGCACATTTTTCCACAACAATAATATATCACAACACAAATCTTTTATGGTGCGGGTCTTCCCACCCCTCCTCTTATCATATAAAAATACTGTCAGCTTAGATTCAGATGCATTCTGCTAAGTTAATTGTACAGTGCTTCACAGTATAGATGGACAATGACCAAAACATACTGCAAAAGCAGTAAGGCAAATAAGCAGAATATTCTGCAATGGCCTGATCATTTTATCTTAACCGAATGATTTTACTTGCTGAAGACAATATTAAAGGCTAAAAGTCCTATGAACAAACAACTGAAGCCCTCTGCAGTAACTGCCTGGCAAAGCAAAACAAAGGAGGAAATCCAGCGTTTGGCGACATTCATGGGTTCCGGACTTCAGACAGTCATTGCCTACAAAGATTTCTCAAAGTATTAAAAATCTATATCAGTAGATCCCAATGAATAGGGAGACCAGCACCAGTCCAATTTAATAATTAAATCAGTCTCATTAGTTATTTTCTTTTTAGATATAAATATGAGACTGATTTGAATATTAAATTGGACTGGTGCTGGTCTCCCTATTCATTGGGATCTACCGATACATTGTTTGCTGACCTGGCACGGTAATTTTTGCTATCTGTGTATAGCGTTGTGCAATCTCATCTACAAATAAATAATAAATATATATATATATATATATATATATATATATATATATAAATATAAAGTTTTTGCTGACCACACATTGTGATTATAGTCCTTTGGATTTCTCTTGCATATATCGGGATATACTAACAAAAAAAAGGTGATTTTCGTCCTTATCTGTAAAATTATTTTCTCTGAGTTGATGGGCATGGGTGGTGAGGCTAGTCTGGGCACCAAACCATTTAATCTCTTTACCCAGAAGCATAGGTTCTCTCTCCCCTCATGCCACAAGCCAAAAGTAAAGAACAATAGGAAGGAGATAGAAGACCATCACATGCATTCTCCATACAGAAGGTGGCGCTCCTGAGCTGTGCTAAAAATCCTCCGTCCAAAACTCACATCTGTAGACAACATTGTCAAAAGGCATAAAATGTCATGAACGTATGAGCAGAGGACAAAGTTGCTCTGTGCAGGTGCAACACTGAGCAGCCCAAGGGAACCAGCCCTAGTGGAATTAGCATGTAAGTGGTCATGGTCGTATGATTAGCTAAGGAGTATGCCTGTCAAATAGTCAGAGCCACTGGTCAAGGTCTGCTTAATGGCTGGCCATCCCCCTTGTTGTAATCCTACAGAACAAAAAGTAAATCAGATTGGTAAAATTCCCGCTTTCTGTACACAAAAAAATCAGATCTGCACTATATAGTCTAAATTGTCCCTCTGCATGCATGCCGTGCGATGCGAGTCCCGATATGATCTGATCGTATTGGGACTCGCATCACACGGCATATCCTGCTGTGTGTACACACCTTAAGAAAGCGCTGGATCATCCAAGAATAGATAGCAGAGACACAGTTGGAAATGAGTAAGGATAGAGGGAGAGAGATCAGGAAAGAGGAGGAGAGGTAGAGTGGAGAATTTTCAGCATAAAAGTGAGCTCACCCAGAGAGGGCATATAAAGAGAGAGAAGAAGAGGACCAAGAACAGAACCTTGGGAGACACCTAATGACAGTGGAAGTGCAGGACCGGTGGAGGCATTAAAGGTACAGCTGGGCATTTTCAAGACTGACAGTGCAAACACAAGCATTGGGGCTTTAACAAGAGATAAATCTAAAGGAGCCCATACATGCTCCGATCCCGGCGTGCGTTCTGGGCTAAAATAACATCCATCACATCGCATTGCATGCAATGTGATGAAAAGCAAGTACAAAAACTATGTGCAGCACATACTTTTTGTACTGTGCGATGAGGTGCCGCGGGAGCACACATCGCACCGTCGGGATCAGTGCGTGTATGGGCTCCATAAGGGTGATAAGGAGAGATAAACACCCAGCCAATCACCTGCTAACTGCCATGTTACAGCCTGTGTTTGAAAAAAGTCAGTAAGGAGCTGATTGGCTGGATGTTTATCTCTCATCACCCTTACATTTATCTCTTGTTAAGGCTTAATACATCTGCCCCATTAACGGTTACAGTGAATGTTTTTGCTGATTTCAAAAAGGTGATGTTATTATGGAAGAATATCCAGAAAAGGCAGGCAGGAGTTGTATGGTGTGAGGATAAAGTGAACTCACTCAAATCAGTCCTTTGGTTTTCAGAGTTGTGGTTGCTATTTCTTCTTCTGTTTCACTTCGGTAGAACACTGGTATAATGCTGCAGTTATGTTTACATGAAGCCTATATACCATGCACACAGCCTGAACCGGCCACAGCCTATGCAATGATCCTTAAATGCTGAGAACATTGCTTGTGCTCTCTTAATTGGATTCTACCACCCAACCCCCATCCCTACTACAATGAGAAGTAATAAAAGTGGCTAACATAAACAACCATGGCATTCCAAGATAACATGTATCATTAAGAATTATATGAAGTTCCTCCCTTCACAGAGGCAAGATAGATTTCATAGTTAACTTGCAAAATTAAATGTGTCAAAAACACTTTTCTGATATCTAAAGCAGTGTACAGAATGATCAGTTCCAATATCAAATCAATCTAGGACAGGGGGTGCAATGATCTGCAGTCCAGATCAGGAATGTAGAATGTTGGTTAACTATGACAATATCAAATCAATCTAGGACAGGGGGTGCAATGGTCTGCAGTCCACATCAGGAATGTAGAATGTTAATTGTATTGTGAGAAAGAGTGACCCCATGACTGTTCTACAGCAGCTGGTTGTGCATCATCTTGAGCAGGCAAAACGGTACTTGTGTATTTTCACGGCGCCCATTACGTAGTTAGCGTAGCGGCGCTGTCAGCATCAGCGTAGTGTTCGCATGCCCAGTGTAGTCAGTGTATCTGTCAGATTCGGCATAGTGTTCCTGCGGCCAGTGTAGTCAGCGTCCCTGTCAGTTTCTGTGAATGCAGAATCAGAAGAACAACTGTTTAATTATTTTCTTTGGTCTTTAAGATTTGATATTATTATACTTTAAGTTGATTTTTTTATTCTTTGTTATTAACTAAAATCCAGTTAACAAATAACACATGTCGTCATTACTGTTACAGACAAAGAGAATCTGATATCCACAGCGCAATCTCAGCCCAGGGTAAGCCCAGAAAAAAGCTTTCACCAAAGGTAGCTTTTAGAATACATAGAAAAGACACAATTAGGGTATACCCACTGGCGAGATAAAATATTGCTTGTCCTGGAGACAAGATGGTCACAGCTTAGTATCTGAAAGACTCAGAACAAACAAAAAGGACCATAGTGCAACAGTGTAAATACAATGCTGATTGCTTTAATTTTCACAGGCCACTCACATGGAGGATGTTTTAAATCGCATGTAACAGGTTTCTGATGATGACAACAGCTGTTCAGGACCTGGATGGGCTCAATGAAAAACGCAATAGTGCAATCCTGTTGTTCCAAAATGTATAACAATGTCTCAGATGTATGATATGGCAGGTGTGAATGTGTTCCTGAAACACCCCCACTATCCATGCCAGGCCGAAGCGTGGTGAGCGAAGCGTGGTCCTCCTGACTTGTTAATACCCTTACTATTCACGTTGGCGTTATGTGAATATCTGAATTTATAAAGTGCCCGAGCCCGAAGCGTGGCGAGCGCAGCGAACACCGCGAGGGGACACGGATTTCTTCACATGTATTCCGCGTCCGCTCGCCACTTTATAGAATCAACTCCGGGGGCGTGGCCAGGCAGCCATCAGGAGCAGACGCACCTTCCCTGGGCTCCCGCACAAACCTGCTCCCACCGAGTCCCTAGACACCCCAGCCTTCATCCCGGACACCCAGCAGATCCCCCGGGGCTGCTCACCCCCCAAGAAACAAACCGCGGAGGGCAGCGGAGTCGGGAAGCCCTTCCAAGGGCTTACAAGTCCTGCCTAGCATGAATATTCTCACTGCACACCTGAATGCTGACTTTTATTGCTTACTGCTGTAAAATGTGGCTGTAGGTCAACTAGCCTCAGATGCTATTGCGGATCCCTGCTGCACATCTTTATTGTTTCTTCCAGTGCAATGTGAACTATAACCAATTCTTATTAACACTTGCAGCTTACTACCCGCTAATCCCTGCAGCCGCCTATATTTCTCATTTCTATCTGCCGGGACGGATGTATGGAAAAATATTTAGTACCACACTCAATGTCCTCCACAGGATCCTTTCCGGGCACCACCTACTGACTCCCAGTGTGGTTATTCCTCTGACTCTGATCGTTCTGTTACCCGCCTGACCTCACAAATCAAAAGAAAGGCAGCAAATACGCCCAGATCATCCAAAATGAAACCAGCTGATATTGCCGCAGTCATAGGTCCAATGCTGGATGAGAAACTAGCTGGTCTCAAGTCTTCTATAGATTCTACCCTTGCCCAGCTCACCCAGCACTCCCAACGCCTGGACACCGCAGAACAGAGAATCTCCTCCCTCGAGGATGACCTGAAAGCTGCACAAACCACAGTGGCATCACATTCCAAGGAAATCCATGCCCTATCCGAGAAATTAAACGATTTGGAAAATCGTAATCATCGTAATAATTTGCGGGTGGTGGGCATACTGGAGTCAATCCGAGGTCATGAACTCATGGATCTCCTGGCTTCCTGGTTACCAGAACAGCTGGCGTTGGACCTCCAAAGGATCACCACTGGCGATTGAGAGGGCACACAGAATTGGCCCTAACAGACCTAACCCTACTGGTAGACCCCGCCCAGTCATCATGCGTATTCTCAACTACGCTGACAAGGTTAAGGTCTTGGAACACTACAGAAGAACCGACTGCATTACTTACAAGGGCGACCGTCTTCTCATCTTCCAAGACTTTTCCAATCTGGTGGCTTCTAAACGCAGGGACTTTGCTCCTATATGCAAGCATCTTATTGATTCTAAAATTGAGTTCTCATTGCTTTACCCAGCGTGCCTTCGTGTGTTCGGGGATGGCCAGACACTCTTTTTCGATGACCCCGCAAAAGCCAGGGCTCGTTTCTCTATTCCTGAAACCTGAATGTGGTGTCTGGCATCCCTGGACGCTAGGAGGCCTGCTAATGTTTGCTCTTGTATTTGGTTATTGCTGAATATTTGCTGCAACATGTGTTTTTCTCGCTGAATAGTTGTATTGTCTTAGCCGCTAAGTATCTGATAGGCTTAGATTCATGGCTTCATTGTTCTATTTGTTAATTTCAGTATTGCTCTATGTACCTGCCTGTTTCCTTGCCGGTCTCCTCCCCCCCCCCCCCACCACTATGAGTTCACCCCTCCCTGCTCGCTGGGACAGAGAGGGGACCCTCTCTTTGATTATATATTGCTATACCATAATCCCCCCAGCGGGAATTGGTTGATATGTCCAGTCAGTTAACCCCCTCTATATCAGTAAGAGAAGACACCTCACTTGTGACTTTTAATGTCATCTCATAGAACGTCAAGGGCCTTAATCATTCTGTTAAACGTAAAAAGGTCCTATCCCAATTTAATCGTATGAATCCCCATATTGTTTTCCTACAGGAAACCCACTGGGTTAAGGGCTCTCACCCCTCCCTTAAAGCCACATGGCTGGGGGATTGTATTTCGGCCTCCTTCACTAATAAGACTAAAGGGGTCGCCATATTATTTAATAAAAACCTCCAGTACTCAGTCACCAGATGGTTTTTAGACCCTGAGGGTAGATTTATTCTCATAGATAACGTTAAGTATACCATGTTCAATGTATATGCTCCAACTAATCCTGACTCTTCTTTTTTCGCCATGCTTTTACAGAAAATACTGTCTTGGGGACACACTAATCTCATCTTAGGTGGAGACCTCAACACAGTTGTGGACCCATCCATGGACAGATCCGGGGTGAGTGTTGGTAGATCTCAAACTTTTCCTAATCTCCTCTCCCCTTTCTGCTCTCAATTAGGTCTTACTGATCCCTGGCGCATATTTCACCCTCTACAGAAACACTTTTCGTTTTATTAACACCAACAGTCAACACACTCCAGAATCGACTATCTTTTCCTCTTGGATCATCTCCTTCCCAAGGTCACACACACGTCCATACATAACATCATAATATCTGATCACACACCTATACTATTGACCACACAAGTAAATCTCCCTCAAACATTTACTAAATGCTGGCGATTCCCTGCATATCTATTCCACTCGGAGGATTTTCTCTTACACCTCAAACATGCTTGGTCTAATTTTGTCAATAATAATTCAGCTCAAGCTGACAATCATTCCATATATTGGAATGCCTCAAAAGCGGTCCTTAGGGGCCACATTATGTCATACGTCCACTCCAAACAGAATTTTTTTTACCTCCAAGCTGAATACCCTTAGTACTGCACTGACCCTGGCCTATAACACCTATAAGAGGAACGATACCCCTACCCATAGAGAGGAATATCTGTCTGCAAAACAGCTAACGACACCTTCCTTACTGAACAGGCCCAATCCTCTCATGATTACTATCGTAATAAATTAAATAGATTTGGCAGCAAGTCAGGGAAACTCTTAGCAAACCTGATAAAGGGACCTCGCTCCCGCACATGGGTCAAGGCCATTGATCATGCAGGCACTCTTCTCACCGATCCTAATGACATCTGCAGCAAATTTTCTAATTTCTATAGCTCCCTCTACTCTCTGGAACCCTCTAACTCGCGTGAGAGTGAGGCATTTCTCGCAGCAACTGAGCTGCCCACATTGACTCAGGAGGAGATAGAGCTATTGGATGGTCCGGTCAAGGAGGAGGAGGTCTTAGACATAATTAAATCCCTGCCCAACGGCAAAAGTCCTGGACCAGATGGCTTCGGGGCAGAATTTTATAAATTATTGAAAGGAGACATTGCGCCCACTCTGACATTATTATATAATCATCTAATAACAACCGGAGACATGCCCTTTAGATTTAATGAGGCTAGAATCATAGTCCTATTGAAACCAGGCAAAGACCCTACCTTAATGAGTTCTTACCGCCCAATCTCTCTCTTAAACCAAGACTTTAAAATATTAACTAAATTAACTGTCTACTGTCTACAAAAATGTTTGCCTCGCCTGATTTCGCCTGCCCAGTTAGGCTTTGTGAAGGGTAGAGAGTCGGTGACGGGCGTTCGCGCAGCCATTGCAGCAATAACGCATACCCGCCTTCACAACCTCCATAATAACATACTTATTAATTTAGATGCCGAGAAGGCTTTCGATAAAATCTCCTGGTCACATCTTCATAATGTGCTCTTTCGGCAGCTCTTTGGTGGACCTTTCCGAGGGTTAGTTCAGGCGATGTACACTTTCGCTTAGCTTCCTCCTGCATGCAAACCCATCACAATTAAAATCACCTCAATTTGATAATCCCTTATTATCCTCTACTATTTATGCTTGGAGACGTGCAAGAAAATCTTTAGGCCTCCAACATTTTCATTCCCTGTCCCTCCCTTTGATCAGAAACCTGGATTTTCAGAGGGGTGAAGCCAGATCACCTTTCACGATGTGGCGGTCCTCTGGAATTTCATGTTTAAGACATTTGCTTAACACCTCTAACACCCCACTTACATTCGAGGAGGCGATGCAACGGTTCAAACTGTTACCTAGCCATGCATTCTCCTATATCCAAGCTACCCACTACCTACAATCGATCCTTACCAAATTAAGACCTCAGGACATCACGAATCCATTAGACTCGGTAATTCGCACGCAAACACACTCTATTTCCACTATATATGGTCGTATACACCCGAACTAGACCCTGACACAGATCTCCCAGCACTTACTAAGTGGGCTTCGCAGTCCTCCTCTCTCGACTCCGAAGCCATTTTGGACACTTTCTTAATAAATCTCAAACTCATCCCGGCCAGTTCATATCAAGAAATGTTATATAAAAATTTTCACATTATCTTTCACCCAAACGCTGTTATCTGATGGGCACAGCAGAAAGGTCGGATTGCTTTAAATGCCATTCACCAGAGGCTGATATATATAATTGTCTCTGGCAATGCCCTCAGGTACAGTCTTTCTGGCATATATTACATAACTACGCTACAAACTCACTTAAACTGACATTTAGCTGCACTAACTCCTGAACCGTATTTGGAAATATTGCCGACCAATCTAATATCCCTAAAAATGATAAAAAATTGATTGTACTCCTCTCAGCAGTAGGCAAAACAGCCATTTTACAGCAATGGATACAGCCTTCATCCCCTTCATTAGACATGGCAACCTCACGCCTCCTTTTCCTGTTCACAATGGACTGGATAGAGACCTCACTCCATAAAGAACTTCTAACCCCTAAGTTATTTGCCTGCTGGAATAAATTCATCCAGACCCTACCTTCTCGAACCAAACAGGCTATCCAAGGATGTTTTCAAAATACATCATGGTATTCCCTCCAACTCTTACAGAATGCTACGCCTATCACTCTATAATTCAGTTCCTAAACATCATTTTATCCAGGCTTCATTTTTCACTCCATCCCCCTACCCCTCCTCCTATTCCATACCATCTGTCTTCTCTATCCTCATTCTTCGCATATTGACTGGATCTCTCCGTGGATGGGTCGGCGGTTCGGCTCGACTGTTGGACAGGTACTTTGATTCATGATTTTATACTGCTTACTTAGATCATTGTATTGAATATATATTCAGGTTGAGCTTAATGTTTAGGGAAATTATCTCATACCCATTTATCGATAATCATTGATAGAATTCTATATATATATATTTTCTCGACTGTATTGGGAGATAGTTCCCTCCCTTATCTATTTAGTAAATTTATTAAGGAAAATGTTGAAAATGGTATTTGAAACTCATTGTCATTACTCCTATGTCACCATCCATTGTTGGATGTATTGCATTATTATTTTGTTTTATTGAGGCGCAATAAAAACATTTGGAAAAAAAATAAAATCAACTCCACACCAACGTGGATAGTGGGGGTATGAACAAGTCGGGAGGACGCGTAACGCGTCCGTTTGCCGCGCTTCGGGCTGGCGTGGATAGTGGGGGTTTGAAAAGGAGGCATTTGTCAGTAATTAACATGGAGCACTGGCAAATGCCTCCTTTATTGTGCATAAGACGCACTTGCACCCGCATACCCCCTTTGTGCAGGAGACATAAGTGCAACCGAACCTCCTAACCCTGTCTCCCTGAAGTGGACACGGGCAGGGTTGCCGTACCCTGCCGCAATAATTACTGAGACGCAGGAGCACCTCTACGCCGGCTGCCGCGGAGTCCCTACGCTAACTAAGCTAGGCAGCCATTGGGCTGCCAGGGAGTCACTATGCTAACTACACTGTGCAGCCGTTGGGCTACGCTGACAGCATAGCTTAGGCTACGCTGAAAACGTAGCGTAGCCGGGTGCCGTGCTATTACACAAGTACCGGCAAAACAGTAGCCAACTGTCCCAGAAGTGTCCCTATGACAGTCTGAAATTTCGCAAGCTGCTGGACCATTTGCAATATTATCTAAAAGATGCAGATTGCGGAGAGAAGTAGTGGCTGTAGGCAAAATGGCACTCCACAGTACAACTCCCTGGTGGTCTAGCGGGCACACGGAAATAACCGTGCCGTGAATGGCAACCCCCCCCCCCCTACCTATGCCAAGTGAGGCACACGGCACTGTCTGAGGGGAGGATCCCTTACCTGTGGCTGGGGAGCAGTATCAACCGTGTGCGGGGAGGCGGGCAGTGGATCTGACCAGCGCGCTGGTACCAGTCCACAGAGGAGCAGCTACTGCATGAAGCAGGCTGTCTCCTAAAAATAATAAAAATGAAAACAATAAAAAAAAAATAGGCAACAGCACACGGAGCCCTGTCCCTGGATACCTGTGCCTTGATGCACTAAGAAAAAAAATGGAACCAGTAGGGGCGTGGAGGAGGAGGAGCCTGGGCTGTATTTAAAGAATATTGATCTCCTTGGTACCTGTAGCCATAGCTGCACCCACACCCACTGTCCCATTGTCCACTTTAGGCATGAAAGACTCAGTAAACTGCGAAGCTCTGGGAAATCATTGGATTAAAAGAGGTGCCAGACCATAACTTGACAGAAAACGGACATGTAAGGTAATGAAAGGAGACAAAATTAAGCCGGAGGTTGTTTCTGCATAGTGGGACACGATCTCAGATTTATGTTATTTCTGAATACTACTGTATATGACAAGTCATATGTGTATCCACTCATCTGGCACAATTATAAGTTCAACTAAAGCCCCATGCACACTGGTCAAACTATAGCCCATACACACTGAATTATATCTGTCAACGATATCGTTCAGTGACGTCACCCACCTCCACACCTCATGCAGGTATTTGGGGGTGGGTCCATTAACAAAGGGCCCTTCTGAGCGATATATTTAACTAGTGTGTATGGGGCTTAGTACGTATGATTGTAGTAAAAGATGTCTGATCACCTGTCGGCAATTTGGAATTAGAAGTATTTTTGTTCTGCAGCCATTTGTTTATTGTAAAATAATTCACGGAATAAATAACATGGGGACTGAAACACATAATACATTATTTTCTTCAATTGGGAAAGCTCTGATGAGAAGTTTGTTGGTGGAGCTTCTGTCAGATGCTAATGAATGGTATGTTTTTTAGCAGTAATGAGTGGAAGGTCCTGACACAGACATGATATGTCCTAAGAGGATATGGCTGCTTTCAGATGGATCAGTGACTCCTCAGTCTCATATTCTGCACTCAGTAACTGTGCCAACACTCGGAACACAGAGCCCATACATTCACTGCACTGAAACCCTGCCTGGGAGGAGAGGCGCACACACAAATGAGGCATTAAGACTATTTGTACAAATACGCTCATTTATATTCAATTACTTCACTTTCTGCATCAGAGCAGAACTTTGCATTCTTAAGTCTTTATAAACTACATTTCATGACAGACAGATTAAAACAAGGATATCAGTGATTAGTGAGCTGTGAGTATACTTTATGTTCGGGAAATATATTGTCTGGATCAGATACACTGTACCTAAACACTTTGGACATAGTTACTGAAGCAGTAAGCCCTATAGGTAGGGAAATTATTTTCTTATCTGCCATGTTTTTTTTTTTTTTAAATCTCTCTTTGTTCCATACAGGTGAGATGTTACTGATGGGGATCCATCATTGCTAGTGATAACCAGGACAGTGCTCTGTTTCCCCATGTATTTGCACAAAGATGGCTATTATCATGTAATATTATATAACTGCGGCATTATCTCCAAATGGCATTATACATAAAAAAACTAAGATTATGCAATTCTTTTTTTTTTGTTTTAAGCTGGAAATCTAAAGCCCAAATGCTGCACTTGCCCCACGCCATTAATATTAATCATGAAATGGTAACTTTAATATAGATTTTATATTGCTATTATTTTAAATTGTCTAAAGGTGCCCATAAAATTTAATTGGTGCGATGCGCGCTCCTGCGCACATCACATCGCACAGCACAAAATGTATGTGCTGCACATACTTTTTGTATTAGATTGCATTGCATCTCATTGCATTGCAAAACATATGCGATGCAATCTAGTCCAAATTGCAGACAATAATTGTACTGTGTATGGGCACCTATAGAGAAAAATATTTATCGGTAGGCCTCTAAACATTTACAGTATAATGGGAGCTTACAGAGCAAGTGACTACAGTTACAATGTCAAAAAATGTTTTGCCAAAATCAGCACCATCCCAACATCCAACTTCACACCATACTCAACTCTCAGCTCAAAATGGCTACATCTAGGTTGCCTGTAAAGAATAATTTTAACATAACATGAACCCCAAAGTTGCTGCTAATAAGGCATTTCATCCTTGGACTGACCAGTTTGGGGCTGGTTAATGTGATGGCTGCGGGATCTCTCACTGTGTGTTCCCCTGCTATGGTATTAGCACACCCACCCTCAACTGGTTTAGTGTTCAGAACTTTATGCAATTTATTTACATCTATATAACAATATCAGATCATGCTCAGAGATCAAGGGCTGATTATTGATTGGGAAAAGGAGGACCCCATGCAGTTTTTGTGTAAACCATTAATAAGTAAAATTCCCTTTCACCATCCCCATGCCACACGGAGACTGATCTGTGGAATGGACAACTGTGTACCAAGTGGGACTGGGGAGCTGCAGTTGGCCACAGATCCTAAAGGTGGGGATTGCTAAAGTGTTTTATCATGTGGCTACTGATTATTTCTGAAATGGTTTTCTGTAATTAGTAATTGTCTAATTCAACCACAGACACAATTAAAGTATACGAGTGGAAGGAGATACTGAAGTCTCTAGTAAACTCGATTTCAGAGATAAGTACTGTAGGTATTACAGTGATTAATCTATATTTAGGATTAGTATATGGAGGGGGGGGGGGTGCTCTTGGTTTTTGTTTTTTTCCGGTTAAATACCTTTCACACATACTGTAGGGCCTGATTCTGAGTCAACTGCGTATGCATCTAAAAAGTCACACAGCGCACCTGTTTCACATTGTACAAATAGGGTCATAGTATCAAGTGAGACGGATGCTCTATGAAATACTCTGGAAATGTAATCTGAGTTTCTGGGAGGTGGCTACAAAAGACTCATAGAGATGGTGTAATGGGCATGCTATGGGAATCGCAGGCGTATCGGATAACTGGTTTGCGAATCAGGGTTAGATTTATTAAGCTTGGTGAAGTGATAAAGTGTGTGGTCTTTATCACCGGCCAATCAGCTCCCACCTGACATTTTTCAAACCAAGCCTGTAACTTCACAGTTAGGAGCTGATTGGCCGGTGATAAAGACCAGATACTTCACCAAGCTTAATAAATCTGCCCCTTAAAAATTCACATTGGAGGCCATACTCTATTTGGCAAATAGCATTGTGACTTGTACAAGGGAACACCTTATACTAGAATGAGCGTAAAATCAGACACTCCAATAGCAAAAGACGATACAGCAGTTGCAGCAGCGCGCAAATCAATCAGCCCAATAGTTATCTTTTTTTCACAATAATTTTTACCACAGTAATGTACATTAGAACAGAACAAACAAAAGATGCATTTTATCAACAGGCCATAATCAATGTATCCAAGAAAGAAGATGGAGAACCAGAAAAAAAAGGTATGCATTTAGGCTTAATGGTAGGAGCAGTTGATGGTAACTCACTGTCTTGAAAGTGCAATGGGGAAATATTGTGAACCCCCCCCCCCCAAAGCATTGTCATGCCAGCCATCCAGTTAAAATAGTGTAGACAAAGGTTATCTTTATACGTAGTTAAAAGAAATAGGGGAAGACAAATGAACACTAGAACTGTATGTATGGTGTGCAAAATAAAATAATGAGAATGATCAATAAACTAAGCTAACACCGCAAGTACTGTATATGCCTGCTCACCTTGCTGGTAATGGTGGGAGATCCATTCAAGAAGACAAGGACAGCTGAAGCAAGATTTGGATGAACACAGCTTCCTAAATAACTGGTACGGTCCACATACCTGTAATACATATTTAAGAAAAAATACAAAAACATAGTATTTAATTTAAATAATATTTTTTTTTATCCTGAAAATGTATTAATAAAGGACAACATTGAATTTTGTTATTACTAGCTTGTGCATTCCTTCTTGAGCAACCTATTCCATTTGTAGATAGCATGTTTGCTCCTTAGGACAGTGTCCATGGTCAATTAACTGTCATGCCCCTCCTTCTCCCATAGGTCCCAGCTCCTGCCTCACCTTCCTATCTGACACATGAGGAATTTGCTAAATTTCCTCAGTCCCCTGCAGCCCATACACAGCACAAGAATCTCTGCAAAGATGAGCTGGAAAAGAATTGTGTTTCTGTCACTTGCTGCTGCAGTGGTTCTCCTAGCAGGTAACAACAATCTACTTCTTATTTTGGGACAGAATCCTTGTGTGTGTGTCGTGTCTTAAATTACGAACTCGCTATCATCTTATGTATATTCACAATACAGAAATGTAGGGCTCATTTGGCTTTTGAATTCAGTTGTGCCCACTCTCTTTATATATGAAATTATAAAATGCACTACTGAATATTTAATAAGTTAATTGAAGCAGTTACTGTATTCTGTTAAAACAAAACCGTTAATATGTTATGAGTCTGTAGTAATGCAATTAAATCTATGTACCATCTATGTAAATACACTCCTAATTAAGTTTATTTTTTTAATTGAATAATACTTTATATATTTGACAACTGTTTGTTACAATAGTTTTAAACTAGCACTGTATATTTAGCTGTTATGTCATCTGGTAAGTACACATCAACTCATTGATAAATGCAATGAGAACATTTATTGTGGCAATAAAGATGAATAATATCCAAGCACAATTGTTTTCCATCTCTCTGTTCCTTATTCTCTAGTTTTCCAGGTGGGTGATAGTGCTTCGGTTAGAAAAAGTGATGACGGGGCTGCGAAGAATAAGCAAAGTGAGTAAATGATCTTGAATTAGTTCATGGTAGCTGTAATTTAATAGTGTAAGTCTCAGATATTGAAGACATTAACTCAATGTACAAAATACAAGTTGACAATTTAAATCAAATGTGATATATACTGTGTGTATGTGTGTGTATATATATATATATATATATATATATATATATACACATACACATATATATAATATTCTGAAGTCTCTGTGTGCCCAGTCAGTGTGCAAATCCAGCAAGGCATTGGTAGACTTTGTAAGTTACTGTATTCTAGATATTGACATCAATTCTTAAACCTATTAAAAACTTACCCCAGGTTTGAAGAAGATTTTCATGCAGGAATCTGAGGCTTCAAACTTTTTCAAGAAACGTGGCAAGAGATCAACCAAATCCCAGGATGAAATAAATGGTGAGGGGGGGGGTTTGTGGAAATTTGTTTTCTTTTCTGTCCCAGTTTCCTTGAAATTGTCTGGAATCCCTGCTGTCGCTATAAGGTTATATTACTGGGCTGCATTTATTTGTTGCTTTTGGATCCCAAGATGCTTCTAATAGAGATTTTATTATGGGAACCGAACAGTCTGACCAGTAAATGTATTCTATACAAAATACCATAGTTCACAAATAATAATGTTTCCTTTTGCTTTGCATGTCCTTTCGCAGATACATAAACATGTAACATCCCTGTACTTGATTGATTTTTAGTAATCCAGAACATGTGCAATTCAATATTGTTCTACAGTTCCTCAATTATTCTGGTTAAAATGGTTTGGGATTCATGAAGTATTATAATAGGATTAATAATAATGATCAGATGTTTGTGGGAAACCAAAAGTATCTCTTGACCAGCCCATCCAGCCTACATTTACATGATTTCCACATTGACAACCTAGCTATAGAATGTGAAAAATGCTTGTCAGAGAAACATGACATTTACCACAAAACCCCACTAAAGGAGCCCTTCATTTTCCGATGTACACATAAAGTACATGTTTCATGTGACATAACCTTACAGTACATCATTCCGATTTGCATAGTCTACAGAAATGACGGTTGTCAGAACTAGCAAAATAATGAAACCTCTACAGTAGTCAGATTATTTTGACATAACCACGGAAGCCCTGTTCCTAAAATCTGAGGTATTCCACCTCTGGCGGTGTTTGCATTACTCTGTACAATGAAGGGTTGTTTCACTTATGCAGTGTGTGTACTAGGCAGAGCAGCAGTCTGGTATGTGCTGGACAGCACCAAGCGTCTGCAGGAGGTGCAGGGTAGCATGGAGAAAATACTAAGGTGTCTGTGTGCAGATCTAGCCTATGATTTCATTTAATAGGCAATGAGTAGATTAATTCCAGCTTGACTTTAGTTAAGGAGCCATCGTGTATATATTTTTTTTCTACTGATGCAGAGACCTATGCGAGTTTGCAATGCACAAGTCTGATACAATTATTTTCTGCTGAAACTTAGGTCAGATTGCTACTGTAACAGCAGGCCTTATACTATAGGGCAGGCGTGGCCAAACTGTAGCCCTCCAGCTGTTGTGAAACTACACATCCCAGCATGCCTTGCCATAGTTTTAACATTCCCTAACAGAAAAACTGTGGCAAGGCATGATGCTATAGGGCTGGGGTAACCAACCCTAGTCCTCGAGAGCTACCAACAGTGCATGTTTTGCAGGTCTCCTCACAGAATCACAAGTGAGCTAATTAGGTCCATCTGTGGATCTTTTAAAATGTGTCAGTGATTAATGAGTGCAGCTGTGCAGCAGCTAGGTTGTCTGGAAAATGTGATCTGTTGGTAGCTCTCGAGGGCTAGGGTTGGCTACCACTGCTATAGGGCATATTTGCAGATCCGCATACATATTGTTTGCTTATTATGACCGCACCCATATTGCAATAGTTGCAACTTTGCCCATGCCTGCAATGGCAGCTTTATTAATCAATATATTGTATAAGTGCAAATGAGATGTGTTCTAAAATAGGTTGCGTACAAGTAGAATTTACCAGACCCTATACAAAAAATGCAGAAATGGCAAGGAAGCAGGTAAAAATAACCTGGGCCCAGAACAGTGTAGGACAGTGATGGCTAACCTTGACACTCCAGCTGTTTGTTGAACTACACATCCCAGCATGCCCTGCTACAGTTTTACTATTTGGCCATTCTAAAAGTGATGCAGGGCATGCTGGGATTTGTAGTTCAACAACAGGTGGAATGAATGTTAGCCATCACTGGTGTAGGAAGAGAAACAGCCCCCAGCAGCACAGTATTTTTTTTTTTTTCAACCCGGCATGACCACACCTCCAAGACTTGAACATCTCACCTGTGCCACCCATGCCCACCATGTCTCAGCAGCCCTGTATACATGCAGGTCATACTAAGACTAGTACCTAAAGTTAGTCTATATTGGCGCAATGTACCTGAGCGCTACACATTTCTACAGCAGCACAAAGCCATAACCTTGTACGTCATGTTATTCCATCATAGTAAATGCTTCAGTGCTGACATAAACCGTTGCTGCAGACATGGAAATAAGAACAGTTTATATTGATTTCATCATGTGGGACAGGTGTTCAACTGCACAGCTTGTGTCTAGCCAGGAACATATTTATTGCACAGAAGCATGAAGGCCCTAACTCCACCCCCATGTACTTCTTTTACATAGAACAATCTGTATTCGTGCTGGTCAGTTCATGTCCCTGCACTTCCCTCTGTATGATTTCTGGTATCTGTGTTGAGCTAGTTAATGATAAGGCGTTTCACCCAAAGGTGGAATTGGGGTAGAGGGTGGCCCTAGGCACAACAGTAATGGCCATCCCCATTGCCTAATTGTATTATGTTTACAGAATGGGCATAAACCCTCATTTGATGACACTCAATTTTAATATGTATACATGAATAAAAATAAGTCATATTTACTAAGATGTACAGTTTACTGGGGCAGTATGTGCCCCAATACATTTGCATGTGATAAAAATTGCCTGATATTGTGATTAATGACCTGTGTTCACTAGAAAACACATGGGATTAGGGATCAGTTCCCCATCGGGGATTGTTTGAGTGCCTCAGGCCAGATAAGTGTAATTTCTAAGGGGTAGATGTATGAAGCAGTGTTAAGGGAGGATAAGTAATAAAGTGCCTGGTACTTTATCACCGGCTCCTGACTGGGAGGGTTTAGAGGCTGCGGGAAGGGAGTTGTGCTGCTTGCGGGGGTGGGTGTTCGGGCAATACCGCATAAAATTTGGCACAGTGTCAGAACCATGGGTTCGGTGGTGTGCCTGTAACTACAAAAATATGGTCACAGGCTCTCATAAGCATAATTGGATACTTGGGTAAATCATTACATTTTTCTGTCACCAATACTTCAATAGTAAAAAAACAAGCGGCTAAACATGCCAGAAACCACCATGAAAAAAGGTAAATTATAGTGAATTTCAGTAACCCTATAATTATGGCAGAAAAATGAATACCCTAATACAGTGGTTCCTAAACTGTGCGTCTAGGCTTCCTGGGGTGCCTCAGAACACTTGCAGGGGTGCCTCGGTTTGGTGGTCCAGAACCGATTTGAATTATTTATGGTCAATGTAATAGGCAAAACCAGAGCTTGTGGCTTCCAGTTTTAAAATATGTGGATCCTGTCCCTCACCACATAACTGGACCTAAGGATGAAATATAAGCACAACTTATTTAATTTAATATTGTTTTCTGAAATTCTCGGTAGCAAACTTTGCACCTAGGGGTGCCGTGACTAATATTCTGATAATCTTGGGTGCCGTGATGCAAAAAAGTTTGGGAACCACTGCCCTAATATGTCTATTACCAGAGCCAAGTGGAAAACATAATGTATTCATTTTTTAAGGGTGAGCATTGTTGGATTAACAATTATTATACACAGACGGAATTGCCAACATTCGTGCAAAGCATAGACCCAGAAGAAAAAAAATGTAGCTGGTACAACATACATAATACAACACCGAGTTAATGAGTAAATCTGATTGCACATGTAGTTTTTTTTTTTTTTTTTCAATAGATGGAAAATGAAAATAGAAATGTAAGTTGTATTTGTATCTTCCAGCTGAGAACAGACAGAGACTATCAGCAGATGAGCGCAGGAGAGAGTACTATGAGGAACAGAGGAATGAGTTTGAGAACTATGTAGAAGAGGAGCAGGATGGTAAGAACTCCATTGTTTCCATTTTACATCTCTCTCTCTCTCTCTTCTAAAATCAGCTACAAATTTGTACTTAATAATGTAAAATGTGTAGAGTTTGTATATACTCCCCCTCCTTGCGTGCATTTCCTTTCACAATCCAGAAAATATACTGGTAGGTTAATGGGCTCCAAAAGAAATGAAGTGAAGAAAGACTGGTGTATGTGACTCTACTTGTGCGCACTAGGCTGCCAATGTGGTCTGTCCCTTCAGGTGCCCTCCCACCTGTACAGAATACAACAGACAAAGATATTGGGATAAGTCCACTTTCAGCGCCACTAATGAGGAAAGGTATTATAAAAGGAGGTATACATTCCTTATAGTTAAATACCGTTCCTCTTCTCCGTGTATGTCACTCAAGGATATAGTTGAAATGACAGGCAATTTTTCAAGGTGTCCTTTAGACTGTGTTCCTGTCTCCGGGGTATTTCGTCCGATATATATGCAAAAGAATGTGCAAAGGAAATGCATATAGTGCAATGACCCTTTTTTTTATTTGAATATAACACAAACTAACATATACATGGACAATATACAAATGGGTAGTGGAGGGTAAGCTGTGAGAAAAAAAGGTGGTCTGTGATTACCAGATCAAATTGAGAATTCCTTTTGGGGAGATTCTCAAATGAAGCATGGATTGGAGGAACAGCGTTCTGTCCTGTCCGGATTCAGTCCAGTATAATGTCCCTCCTGCTGGTAATCGTGGCCTCTGATCCTCTCAGTGCCTCCACAGTCCCCGCACACCAACGCGTTTCGATCGCTAACTGCGATCTTTTTCAAGGTGAAAACGAAATACCCCGGAGACAGGAACACAGTCTAAAGGACACCTTGAAAAATTGCCTGTCATTTCAACTATATCCTTGAGTGACATACACGGAGAAGAGGAACGGTATTTAACTATAAGGAATGTATACCTCCTTTTATAATACCTTTCCTCATTAGTGGCGCTGAAAGTGGACTTATCCCAATATCTTTGTCCAAAAGAAATGAACCCTAAAGTGAATGTTTCTGCATTTGTATGTGGTAGGAAATATAGACTGTAAGCTCCATTGGGGCAGGTACTGATGTGAATAGGCAAATATTCCCTGTACAGCGCTGCGGATCATGTGTGTGCTATATAAATAACTGGTAGTAAACAGTATAATTTAGGACACGTTACATAGACTTACATCCTCAGTCTGACAGTACATGTTACATGAACATAACCCCACACATTTTTAGGTCTATTTAAATGGGGTTCCCAGAATCTTAATGTGGGTTTAATAGGTCACCTAAACAATTAGTGGCTGAAACTTTTTATTATAAACAAATTATCATACAGCAAGCATGACAATACTGAGAAGTTGTTCACTACAGGGCACACACAACCACTTCTTTGTCCTTTGAGCATCCTTTCCCAGTCACTAATTTACAATTTCCCGAAAGCTTCCATTTGGATGGGTGACCATGGACCAGTTTGGAGAATCCAAATCTGTTTGCCATGTGCTAAGTCCAACCAGACGGCTCTTGATTGCTCCCAAACTATGTTTGAGTGAGGAAATAGTCAAAAATAGATTACAGAACCTAAATAATAACAAAACTCCTGGCCCGGATGAAATACACCCTAGGATACTAAAATAATTGAGTTCTGTCATAGCACTATCATTATATGTGATATTTGAGGAATCAATAAACTCGGGGAAGGTACCCAGGGACTGTCGCATAGCTAACGAAGTACCAATATGGAAGAAAAGTAGCAAAACTAACCCTGAAAATTATAGACCGGTCAGCCTTACATCCATTGTCAGGAAAATATTAGAAGGAATAATAAAAGATAGTATCCAAAATTTCTTAGAACAGGAGAAGGTGATAAGTAAGGCTCAGCATAGGTTAGTCAAAAATAGATCATATCAGACTAATTTAATTAGCTTCTATGAGGAAGTCGGTAGGGGGCTGGACTTGATTTCACTAAAGCTTTTGACAGTGACTCATAAAAGGTTATTAATGAAAGGGAGTAATTTAGGGTTAGAAGATAAAATTTGTAACTGGGTTAAAAACTGGTTGTACAATCGGGGACAGAGATTGGTGGTAAATGGCATACATTCCAGCTGGGGTAAGGTCCAAAGTGGAGTCCCGCAAGGTTCAATATTGGAACCCACCTTGTTTAATATTTTCATTAATGATATTGGAAGTGACATAGTGAGTAAAATTGCAATATTTGCAGACGACACAAAATTGAGTAAGGAAATTAACTCAGGAGAGTGTGTGGAAACACTACAAAGTGACCGAATTAAACTGGAAAGGTGGAAAATGCAGTTTAACGTTGCAAAATGTACAGTCATTCATTATGAAAACAAAAATGAGCAAGCTACATATAGACTAAAAGAAGCGAGTATAGGGAATTCTGCTGTAGAGGAGGACTTGGGGGTCAATACAGATGAAAAATTGGGTAATGGTGCACACTGCTCAAGTGCAGCAGCAAAAGCAAACTGGACACTGGCATGCATTAAAAGGGGTATAGATTCAAGAGATGCCAATGTGATAGTGCCTCTTTACAAGGCATTGGTGAGACCACACTTGGAATATTGTGTTCAGTTCTGGGCACCGAACCTTAAAAAGGACATAAATTAATTGTAACAGGTACAGAGAAGGGCTACTAAGCTAGTAAAAGATATCAAATCATTAGAATACAAAGATAGGTTAACCAGGCTGAATATGTTTTCACTGGAGAAATGGAGGTTGAGAGGTGATATGATTAGTATGTTCAAATACAGAATTGGGAATCACATGGAACTGGGACATGATTTGTTCACTAACAGCCCTATAATTCGGACACGCGGGCATGTACTGAGGCTCGAGGAAAATAAATTCCGTACTTAAGAAGAGGATTCTTCACCATTAGAGCAATAAAATTCAGGAACTCAATGCTGGTGGGGGTGGTTACAGCAACTACTTTTAATGAATTTAAATCAAAACTTGATGCATTTTTGTCCACTAAAGAAATCCTATAGATATGACTTATTCAAGTCAGTAGTTACAAGTTAGATAGGTTGACTTAATGTCTTTTTTTCAGCCTTAATTACTATGTTACTAGAGTGACTCCACATTTAGCTGACCAAATAACACTCAGCAGCCAAACACATTCATCTGCTCTAGGCACTACCCATTTTAAACAGTTGTTTTGCTACAACTAATTTGGAGCTGGTGACTCCCACAATCTCTTTGCACTCTACTTGCAATGGACAAAAGGAACATCACAATAGCAGTCCGGGTGAGCCTACCAGCAGACCTTTATGTTCTTATACAGCATGTTAATTTCTTTAATAAATGGGTTGTAAGGCTTAAAGCAGAAACAAAATAGGATACATTAAATATTCTGTATTCAAGTCTGAAGTTCAAAAAGAAAGACAAGAAAAAAAATAGGTGGAAGGCAAAAAACACAAACTGTCAAATAATCAGATAAAATATAAAAGTACCAAGGCTAAATGCAGAGACACTAGAAAACAGAGGTGCCTTTTAGAGATGGTGGTGGTCTTTTGTAAAACAAGAGTATATAAAGTGATCTCAACCTCAGAGTGGGCAATCCCTGGAGTCAAGACATTAAAGGGGAAATTTACTGAGAATAAGAATACAAAAAATCGTATTCGTATTCTTAATACGAATCAATACGACTACATACGGCTGTTTCAGCCATATGCAAAGTCATGTTCTGGAGGGGAATTTACAAAGCAGTCAAATACGACTCCTTTGTAACCCTCCAATGGCGTAATGATTCGTATAAGTGGCCGTATATACGGCCGCTAATACGAATTTGTGTATAAAAAAATATGGTAAAAAAAATAAATAAATAAAAAAACAAAATGGCGTGGGGTCCCCCCCACAGCCGTAACCAGCACCAGGCTGAAAAAAAAAAATCAGGAAACCCGGTTCCCCCGATTTTTTTAAAGTCAGCCCCAGGCTCCAGGGCCGGTCCCAAAATACGAGGCACAAAATGAGTAGGGGTCCCCTGTATTTTAAGAACCAGCCCCAGGCCAAACCAGCCAGCAGGGTAATGCCACAGATGGGAGACACTTATTATATAAGATCCCGCGGCCAAAGCATTAACCCTACCGACCAGTCAGCCTGGCCAGGGGTCCTGCAGGAGTGGGGACCCCCCCTGGTGCTGTCCTTGATGCTCCTGGGCTGTGGGCATAGAGCTGATTGCAGTGTAAATAATAGAAATAAACCATTGGGTTTTGCTGTGAAACTATGAGTCCCAGCAAGCCTGGAACGCATACTGGGACTTGGAGAACCACAAGTCAAGTTAAATAAAAACACACTGACATAAGAAAAATAAAATGGTAAGATACACAGAGCCCATACATACTGATACTTGCCTATCTTGAACCCGTAGGTAGCCCTCGGTCTTGGTCCGGTGTCCTGGTCGGCGTCCATGTCAGCCTCCGGGCCCATGTCGGCGGCGTCCGGGGTCCGAAGTAATCCATAGGGGACCTGTGAAGACAAATTATACTTAGATGTCTCCTGTGGCGAAGATCTGGTCCTCTTCTCTCCTGAAGTAGTCCAGGTCTTTGGAAAACAAAAAAGCGCAAGAGTCCCAGCAGTCCCCTGTCACGAACTAAACAGGAGAGACGCTGATGGTTCATGTTCAGCGCCTCTTCTCCGAATGATTCTATTGGCCGCCTAGCGGGCAATCAGGAGCCGGGAAATAAACCCAATGGTTTATTTTTATCTTTTACACAGAATCAGCCCGGTGACCACAGCCCAGGGTCACCAGGGACAGCACCAGGCTTCAGCCTGGTCAGGTAAGTCCTGGAGGGGGGGTCCCCACTCCTCCAGGGCCCCTGGCCAGGCTGACTTGTCAGTAGGGCAATGTTTTGGCCACGGGACCTTATATAATAAGTGTCCCCCGGCTGTGACATTACCCTGCTGGCTGGTTTGGCCTGGGTCTGGTTCTTAAAATATGGGGGACCCCTATTCATTTTTGGAACCTGCCCTGGACCTGGTTTTAAAAAGCATCGAGGAACACAATGCGGTCTGAGCTGAATGGTAGACATATTGCAGTTGCTGGGAAAGCTGGGAGCAAAGCCCAAGATTAGAAGTGGAGTGAGTTCAGTGAAGCTAGATCAGGGGGTAAAAATATGCTACTCCTAAAAATAAATAAGAGTTTTGTTGTCTGCCTTAAGGCCTTAGTCTGATTCCTTCAAGAATAAAACAACCTCCTTTTCCTATACACAGATCTAAATCAAACTCATACTTACCAAATGTTTTCTAAGTTCATTGGCTACATTTTAGGGGACACAGCTGTCAATCACTGCTGTAGCCATTTTGTGCTCATTTATTGATTAACATGACATGGTGATATTCTAAACTCCAAAATAAGATGCTAATTTATGTATATCACATTTCCACTTTTATAGGCTCTAAGATATATGCTAAAGGTATTACATGCCCTTATTGCAGTGCAGCATGCAAGCCCTGTCCTCTGCTGTGTCTTTGTACACTTTTCTATGGCTTACATTTATTCACTTTCTCATCCTCTTACAGTTTACTTTTACTAGTTAAGTGGAGAAATGGAAATCTAATTTTTTCAAGAAGACTTCTATCCAATCATACTTTACTATGTATCTGTATATTGTGCAGAGATGTAATTCAGATGCTTCACAGAGCCAATTATATCTTGTTACACTATATTGTGGGTGCATGCTGACATGGTCTGTGGTCCTGGCCTAAGGTAGAATCCTTCTAAGCTCAGCTGCAACATTATATTACTCACACCTTACACCATATTCAAGCAGTGGTCCTTCTGGAACATTTCTGTCAACTTCCCCAGGTAAACATTAGCTCTTCAACAAATTGGCAGAGAAATCAAGAAAACTAGTAAGTCTCAAATAGAACCTAGCTTTCTTGATTCTGCCTTGCTGTTTCCTAGAACGTATTATGGTTTGGACCTTGGAGAATAAAGAATGTTTAGATATCGGTATAAACAAAAACTTCAAGTTAATGACTCCCTGTGGAATTATTTCCCCCTGACTTCCTAGACGTCCTTATTCATTAAAGCCCAGTCTAGTAAATACTTGGTTACAGGTACACCACCGATTTTTCCGGCATGATTGGTTCCAATGCCATGCTGGATTATTGAGTTTGCCGGATTACAGAAGGATTTCTAGTTTTTACTAATTTTGCACCTTCAGTACATTTCTAAGGCAATAAATAGTCAAATATATGCTACAGCATAATATTAATGAATGAATTAACACAGTAGTGTATGCAAACATTAACAGTAAGTGCAGTATGAATGAAAGTCTTGCTGGGACCTTGGACGCCATATCAGCCCCACTGCTGCCTGCTGTGTCACCTGCGGGATCCTTGGAAGCTGTACACAGTGGCACTTACTCATGCTGTGTGTTCCACTGTTGTGTGGTACTTGCTTTGACCTCAGACAACATGATGCTTCCTGTGTCACCTGCAGTGTCAGCAGCTGTACTCACTGACACTCGCGCCTATTGCGTGTTACGCCCATGCGCAGAAAGTGTTCCTGGATTAAAAGAGTTCATCAACCTCTTTTAATCCAGACAATTTACAATTTTGCTTTGTCCGGATTAAAGGAGGTCCCTAAACTCCTTTTAATCCGGACAAATCAAAATTGTCCGGATTAAAAGATGTTCCGGACAAAAGGTTGCCGGAAAATCGGTGGTGTACCTGTATTACCCTTTGTAAACTTAAATTTTCGATCATACCAGGCCATCATCTTCCAATGCTTCATGGTCCAGTGCCAACACTCATGTGTCTATTGTAGTCACTTACTTCAGTGGACAGGAGGATCACCTTGGAAACTCTGAACACAGTGCATTACAGCTGCTGTGTCATTGCAAACTCGTCAGACACCTTTTATAACTATTTTGTGCTAAACTAGTAGCTCTCCTGTGGGATCAGACAAGACAGGCTAGCCATTGCTCCCTCAACGCTTCAATAAGCCTTGGGTTCCAATGACCCCTGTCATCAGTTGTCTTTAGGGGCTGGCTGGCAACTTTTAGCCTAGGGGGCAAGTCCAGAGCACTGGCCCATACCCCCATCTCTCTGGAAGACCGAATGCTTGTGCGCACCAGAGGCGCGTTGAAAAATTAGGTGTGTGGCCTATCATAAGGGGACGTGGCCTGTAACTTGATTGTATTGAGTACCTGCACATTGCACATTGTGATGCTAATTACACATTATGCCGCACACCTTGATGCCCATTGCACCCCATACTGCAGGCTTTCACAACCACGGTCCTCAAGGCAAACCAACAGTGCAGGTTTTGCAGATATCCAGGCTTGAGCACAGGTGACTTAATTAGTACCTGAGTGATTCTGATTAATCCATCTGTGCTGAAGCCTGGCTATCACTAAAACCTGCACTGTTGGTGTGCCATGAGGACCGTGGTTGGGAAAGTCTGCCATACTGTGATGGTACTTACCCAATGCTCCCCACACCGTAATGCTCATTACGCCCCATACCATGATGCCCATTACACCGCACAATGTGATGTCCACAGTGACAGAGACACATATGCCCCCACAGTGCCAGAGACACATATGCCCCCACAGTGCCAGAGACACATATGCCCCCACAGTGACAGATATGCTCCCACAGTGCCAGAGACACATATGCCCCCACAGTGCCAGATATGCCCCCACAGTGCCAGAGACACATATTCCCGCACAGTGACAGAGACACATATGCCCCCACAGTGCCAGAGACACATATGCCCCCACAGTGACAGATATGCTCCCACAGTGCCAGAGACACATATTCCCGCACAGTGACAGATACACATATGCCCCCACAGTGCGGGCGTGGCAGCCATTTTCATGTAGCCGCGGCCGTGTTCTGGAAGCCGCGGCCAGTGCAGGAGGGCTGCCTGAAGGAGGTGGATGGTTATCCAGTGCTTTCCGCAGCCAGTGACTGGCTAAGCGGCCCGGGGGGCACATGGCACCCTGCCCCCCCTGGCCCAGCCCGCCCCTGGTTGTCTTCCTTGGAATACCCAACAAGACCCACCAGTTTGGAAATACTTTAGCTAAGTAATCTAAACCGCAAAAATTGTATCTCAACTGTCGCTAAGATACTTAGACTTATGGGCCCCATACATCAGCAATTAATTGTAACAATCCTCAGATCTGGAGATGATTGTCACAATTAATCTTTAATGTGTGGGCCCCCCCTTTTACCGATCCCGATCAAAAATTGATCGAGATGGCCCATCGATTGCTGAATCAGGTTTTTAAGCATGTTTAATAATCTGGTATTATCTGCGATTCTTTTTTTTTTATATGTGTGGGCATTCCCAATTCGTCTTCTTCATCTATTTACATTATGAAAAGAAGTAACATCTGAAATGACAATCGATTGAGCTGATGCATGGGCACTTTCCAGATATGAAGATGCAATCTTTAGATGAAAAAATCTGCCGATCACTGAAATAAATCTGTAATGTGTGGGCAAGTCAAATAGATTGTAGAAACCATTTATCTGGCCCAAAAAAATCCCTGGATCTGGAAAACCATTAATTGTGATTGCTGATGTATTGGGTCCATTAGCCATTTTTCTTCATTTAACTTCAAGAAATCTGTTCCCTTGCTGCCAACTATGCCCTACTGCTTGACAAATGCCATTGTAATAAGATCATTAGGCACTTCACCAGTCAGCATAGGTTTACATATTGTACATGTGTTTACTGTTGGAAATTGTATTTTGCAGTTCCCTTCTGGTTTTTGTATGTCATTGTATTTGCTAGTTTACATTATCCAATGTAATACTTCCAGGTCATCATTGTGATGTATGACAACCTCTCAAAATGTTTTGGTTTTTATAAAAGCTTTGATGTCACCATATCAAAGATTTAGGTGTAGCAACATGTTTTACAGTTATTCTACAGACACCATTAAAATACACTACATTTTAACATGGTCGGCACAAAACAGACAACAGTGCCCATTGTTAAGATGCCAAATGCATCAGACTTCTATTATGTACACTGAATGCATTTTATTGAAAAGGTATTTACAAAAGGAAAAAACATGGTCACATTTTGTGTTAATGGACAGTAACACCAAATGGAAAGTCACTTTAACCATACTACTTAAACATGATTGTATTTGCACCTTAAGGGGACTACTACTACAGTGGTTCCCAAACTGTGCGCCTAGGCTCCCTGGGGTGCCTCAGAGCACTTGCAGGGGTGCCTCAGGTTGGTGGTCCAGAACCAATTCAAATTTATGATCAACAAAATAGGCAAAATCAGTGCTTGCGGCTTCCAATAATTAAATATTTGGGTAAACAGAAGTGAATCCTGTTCCTCACCATATAACTGGACCTTGGGATAAAATGTAATCGCAAATATTTTTGTCTGAAATTCTCAGTAAAAAAACTTTTGGCCTAGGGGTGCCATGAAAAAAATTCTGATACTGTAGGGTGCCATGATTCAGAGAGTTTGGGAACACAACTTTCTGAAATCCTTGGAATGCAACATTTTCACTCAAACAGTATTCACAGCATGCAACAAACATTTGCTGCATCATGTATTTGTACTGATCACAGGGAAGAATATTGATCTGCGGTGCTCTGAGTTTGAGAACCCCACAAAGGATATGCGCAGAAAACTGCTGTAGAAAAAAAGTTGTTTGCTAGGAGAAAGAAATCTGACATAAGTTTGGGAATAGGTCACTGGTCCATGGAAATATTTAGGCAATATTATTCAAGGTGTATATATAAAAGTAAAAAAAGGCATAAATAGCAATGATTTAGACTGCCATGTAACTAGACTGTGAAATCATAGCGGAACTTCTCCTGGGAATAAAAACAAACCAGTTTCCAATGTCTCACATCTACCTCAGATTATAACAACCTACATAAACAGAGTAACCGGACGACACTTGTGCTATTCACTGTATATCCTATACTATGTAATGTGGTAACTAAAATGTACAAAATATTAGCAAAAGACTTAAATGGGCAAATGTGTACATTTCCATATGAGATGATCACAGAAAGGGCAAGTGACAGTATGATCATTGACTATGGTGTGCAAAATACGAAGCTGAAGAGTAATGTAAATGTAGAGATGTATCAAACCTTCATTCATCAGACCAGCAGGGAATAGATTTGTTTTGTTTCAGCAGATAGAAGGATAAACAGTAAATTTATCTTTTTTTCCCCCTTTTTCAACAGAGCAGGAAGAGCGTACCCGTGAGCAAGTAGAACAGTGGCGCCAGTGGCATTATGATGGACTGTCACCTTCCTACCTTTACCAGCGTCAAAACATTTAAGAACAATAGCATTAGTGTACATACTTCAGTTTTCAATCAACGTCAATATATAATAAAACATAAACCTACAATTCAGAGTAAAACCAGTTTCCAAGGAACATGAATTGCATTCTCTCTGCAGGTTTCTTGTATTATTTGTAGCTCATTGTTGCTCATATGCAAACTCTCTTTTGTTGTAAAATTTGTTGCGATTCTTACAGAAGAATGTTTGATAGAAAATCGTACAAGCTTGCATGTGTAATATATAGCCATCCTTCCATACTAGAGTCTTTTGTTTCTTTTCATTTTTTTTATTAGGGGATGGGAGCTTAAGAAAAGACAAATCCAGACAAACGTATGAAGTGGTATTTTCCTCAAACATGATTTCATTTTAAGCCTAAATAAAATGGTTATAAAACAAAGTGTAAGATGTCAGTAGTAAGATTTGTGAAATACTTTATTTATGCCAATGCCTTAAAATAATGTGTAAGTATGTGAGGTAAATAGGATTCTTAATTTTCTCTGCAAACATGGACAATTCATCAAAGTATACTATGGCAGGAATATTTACTAAGTATCTGTTTATGCAAAGAGACATGCCGATCATCAATGATAGAAGGTACGTGGGGGATCAGTGAAAGTCTGCATGTTAAAATTGCTCAATTTGCAAATCTGCATAAACTTTGGGTTGGGGTGGGCAAAATCGAGGAAACAAACATGTATATTAAGAGTCCTGATGTTAAGGGTTCATTCATATGTCCAGAACACACCTGTGCCTCTATCTGTAGCACTGGTAAGAGGCTTACTGATACCAAGAATATAGTAATCTAAGATTATGTATCTGTAGCACTGGTAAGAGGCTTACTGATACCAAGAATATAGTAATCTAAGATTATGTACCTTTTTTTTTAATTTGTCACTTCTGTGCCATATATTCCATTGTAGGCAGCCAGCACAGACATCAATAAGCAACTTGCCATAGTTATGTAACAAGCCAGTCTGCTCACTCAGTCTTATGTCCAAGGACATTGGGCAAACAAATCTGACTGGAAGATAAAGTAGACATGCATCATACAGTATACTAAACCACTATAACCATTTTATAGACATACATTTACCACTTTTGGTTCGGCTTGTGTAAAGATGTGCCTACATTTTTATGGCACCAAGGCTCAGCAGCGACTAACAATACATAAATGAGCAAAAAAAAAAAAAAAATGAATTACAGTACAAGACAAGGATAGCTATAAGTAAGGAGAGAGATCAGCGGTAGATTTGAGCATTATCAGCATAGATGTGAAATTGGAAGTCAGATGAGCTCATCCAGGGAGGACCTATAGAGAGAAAAGGAGAGGACCAAGAACAGAACCTCAGGTGACACCTACTGTCAGTAGAAGTGCAAGAGAGGCGGAGTCATTAGAGGTGTAGCTGTGCATTTTCAAAACTATCAGTACAAATTACAAGTTGTTGTTGTGATGATAGAGTGAACTTACTCAAAGTAGTCCTTTGGTTTTCAGAGTTGTGGCTGTTTTTTTGTCCTGTTTCACTTCAGTTAAACCCCGTGATAAAGCTAAAGTTATGTTTCAATTATAGTGCACTTTGAAAATTATAAATACACCTTTAGTCAATCTGCACCAAATTAGCCCCGTTTATTCTGCCTTGGACTTTTGAGATTTAGCTCTGCAAAAACTTTGTGACCGAGAAAATAAATAAATAACAAAAAAATGGAAAAGTAGCAGTTTAAGCTAGAACAGAAAAAGCGAGACATATGCAATACAAGTGACCTACCGCAATTTGCACTTCTATCAATTTCATTGTTACAAAAACACTAAATCCTAAATATCTAACTTATGGTGGGGGTATGGACTAAACAGAATAATCAAAAATCAATCAGAAGATAAGTAAAATGTGATTACAAGTTCAGCCTAAACACAATACCTACATAAATAATAATCATTCAAGTAAATCATTGTAGGGACAACATATTATTTTAAATAATTTATTTACATACAAAACATTTTACATAAATACATGTTTAGCACCAGGGCATCCAAAGTATTTTTAATTTCACGTATAAAGAGAAAAAACATACATATTCCAAAATAGATCATAAATGCTAATATCAAGGGTATGCTGCCAACAGAACATTTTCTTATACGAAGGTTTTTCTTATACAAACGGGGGCTCAAATTTCCTTCAGCATACTATTTAATTCAAAGAAGTGATTGTGCCAAAGTAAAACACTAGGGTTTATTTTTCGACAAATTGATTAAAAAAAAAAGAAAAGTTTAAAAAGACAGAATATCTGTATAAAAAAAAAAAGTTAGAATTGCCGGTTTTGCATTTTAAAAAGTCCTATACAGTTTAGTCTTTCCTAGTTGTGTCAATGTGAAAGAAAGTATTGGTTAATTGAATACTAACTGTTACAGTTAATACATTATGGCATGCTTAAAGAATCCAGACCTGGATACAATATGGGGTGTCATCATTTTAGGCTATTAAGAAACTTTCCGTGTTCTTCGCCTCTTGGCAACAGTGTTTCACCTCCAATTTTTGGCCCACTTTTTTCCTATAATAAAAAAAAAAATCCAAATCCATTTCATATGAAGTCTCAAAGATGTAGAACTTTCTCCTTTACCTTAATCAACTTTCAACTTTATTGGCCATGTTAAGCTTACCTGATAGTATGAAGACATTTTTGCATGTACACATATATACACACATACTCCTCCCAGTTAATACCTATTGGCTGTCTCTGAACTCCTGTTAACCAGTGATATATTTTTTTTGTAAGACATTGCCCCATCCCACTCCGGTCTCTCACACAAACAACCTTTGCCAGTTCACAGAGCACCTAATGCTTAAAATTTTCACCCAAGGTGGACACCCATCTATATCAATTTGTGATACAAGGTGCTATTGGGGGTTCAAACATTTCTGGGGTATTTCTGGGCGAAATGTGGTGATATTTTCAATATAACAGTTTTTTTTTTTTTTTTTTGGTATTTGTTTCCTAGCACGGCGCCCAACGCATAAGATTGTATGCCTTAATTAAGGCATACAATCTTATGTGATCACATACAATTGAAAATTTTTTTAATTGTATGTACAATATCGCATCTTATGGATCTCATCTTATGGATCTTATGCATCCATAAGATGCCATAAGATAAAAATCGTGAGCCCCCAATAGCCATTGTTAACGCCACCGGCACTATCAACACCAACCGGTGTTTCATACCCCCACTATCCACGTCGGCGTGGAGTTGATTTTATATAGTGTGGCGAGTGCAGCGAGCCCGAAGCATGGCAAGCGCAGCGAGCCCCGCGAGAGGACGCGGACTACTTCACATGTATTCCGCGTCTGCTCACCACACTCCACGCCGACGTGGATAGTGGGGGTATGTAAAGGTCGGAGGTCGCGTACCGCCGCCCCTCGCGGGCTCGCAGCGCTCACCACGCTTCGGGTTGCCATTGATAGTGCCGGTGGCGTTAACGATGGTTATTGGGGGCTCATTTTACTTTTTAAGTACCCATGAATATATACATATTCTTATATGAATCATATACAATAAAAACAACCAAAATACGACGAGAGCAATAAGATGCATCTTATGGATCTCATCTTATGGATCTTACGCATCCATAAGATCCATACTATGCCATAAGATAAAAATCGTGGGCGCCATGCTAGGAAACAAGTACCTTTTTTTTTTTTTTTTAAATCAGGGAAGCCAGTCCCAGGATTGAGCATATTTAAATCCCCAATCACGGGATTTAAAAAATGCCCCGGGATTGGCATCCCTAACTCTACTTTTGGCAGAAGTGGTTGACCTGACCTCCAAGATAGATAGGACTTACAAGTCAATGGTGTTCACAGAGTCCCTTAATAGATGCTCCAAGAAATAGAATGCAGAATCCTATTTACTAAATAGATAAATGATCTCTTTGCAACTTGTAAATGTGGAATCCAATTGCTGAAAACAAAAACTACCCCATTATATGGATTTGGAGAATGTGGTATATGGGACACAACCTATAATAGCATGTCATATGTAGTTACAAAATGAGCACAATTCCCAATAATCATCATCTCAAAATGTCCATATTCCAATAACACTTAAAAAGGTGCCAGTTTAAGTTAGACGCTATTGGTATAAAGTGCTTATATAAATCTTATTAAACATGCTTCAGACATTGTACCAGTGACCAGAGTTACACACACTTATTCTTAAGTGGACTACATGCCCGATCCCGTCCAACTTCAAACATGCCTACACATGGGCACAAATAGAATTTTAACAACTGCAGAACTCCTTTATGCCTGAAGATGTATTCTAGAATAACCCATTTCATATTCTGCTGGTCCATATAACTACTCTAGCTCTGCTTGCCCATGATAACCTGACACAAAGCAAAACATGTAGCTCACCATGAAACATTACTATTGTTAACCAATGTCATCCATCCTCATGTACACTTACCTTAAGCATGCCATCTCTTTCCCATTTGAACAGCCCACATGTGCTAAAAAAAAATTAAGGATAAATGGCTTTAATATATATTTTATTCATTGTTGTCAGCCAAAAAAGTTTAAAACAAAAGCAGTCTACATATAAACACAAAACCATATACACAATGGGACGGATATATACCTGCAGTGCCTCTTAGGGAGTCGGTCTAATGAGACTGTTCTGCCACCACACGGACATTTGAAGAAACGTTTCACAGCATCATGCCAGTGGAAGTCATGGCTTCCACTAACACACGTCTCCAGGAGCTTATAGTGAGTGTATTTACACTATGGAGAAATGGATTAAAAAAAATTATATTTAGAACACCACATATGCTAAGCCATTTGTGAACACCAAGAGCATGTGTTATATTAGGTTGACAATGTCTGTTCAACATGCACAGGGTCAACACTGGTGTAAAAAAAAAAAAAAAAAAAAAAAAAAAAAAAAAAGAGGATGACATGAATTTTCTATATTTTTTGTCAATGTGGACATCAGTAAGTGGACCACCAATTAGTGTACTGCGTCCCTTTGCATGGCCTGCTTCACTCAACATGCTTTGGGCCACGTAGATGTTAGAGTATGAAAAAGTAAAAAAACAAAACAAAAAAAAAAAACGTTGACCTTGTCATGTGCCAACATTCTGGATAGCAAAACAAGGAAGTCCTATTTGCAGTGCATTTAAAAAGGTCATTGTTCTCTAGGCATGTCCAACGTTGGCCCTCCAGATGTTTTGAAACTACACATCCCAGCATGCTTTGCAATAGTTTTAGCATTCTCTAATCGCAAAACTGTGTCAAAGCATGCTGGGATGTGTAGTTTCACAGCATCTGGAGGGCCAACGTTGGACATGCCTGCTCTAGACCATATTGTAAATGAGATACACTGAATGCCGAAAAAGAATTAAGACAAAACAGAATAGGTCATCATTTCGCTCACCGTCCTACAGGTCACTGCACGACATTTTTGTTCCTTTATATTTCTCATCTTCTCTTCCAGTTGTTCTTTCTTCACCAGGGGCTCAAAATATTGTTCTTGAATCTCTGCCTCAGCCTAGGAGAACATCACATGAACCAATCTGTTACACACAGGACATGTTACAACACTACTGTCAAATCATTGTTTAGGATGAAAACAGTGGAATCAGATAATGGTTCCAAAAACAAACAACAAACAAACAAACACAGCATGGCGAGCTCAGCAAGGATTCATGTTGAGGACATTAACACTCAAGTAGGAAGTCCAGTAACAGTGTGAAGGCTAAAGTATTTTCCTGCTGTGGCTGATACTATCAGATGTCAGCAATTAGAACTGTGGTTACATACTATAAAATTATCTATTCAATCTTTCTGGTTGAAACTAAATCTGGTTATGTATGGAAGCAAATAGTAATTGATAATTTGTTCGCAAACACTGGAAAACAGATAAAAATTTATTTAAGTCAAATTGGTTCACATTATTTACTTAATTTATCCCAACAAGCATTTTTGACTATTTTCTGAATTTTGGGAGCAAATGGTTGATTTGTTTGTCATTTTCTCCCAAGCATTAGCAGATGTTTGCTCGAACTAGAAAGAATGGGCAGAATCTTGTGTATGTACAGCATAAGGAATATCATTTATAAATGTATAAATTCTCAAATCCTTTTCATCTATCCAGATAAGGATGTACAACTATATGCAGCCCATAACCGGAAAAAAAAAAAGTAAAAAACTCAATGGGATGAGAATTGTAGGTTAGGTAATGGTGTTCAATATGTTAAGTCCTAGAGTTACTAAGGAAGGGGTATGGCCACGTCGGGACCACTCTACATGAATGGCAGAACAAATTTTTGTGTACTTTCTATAGAAGCATACAAAGTATGAACGTTCTGTGGTCCTGCTGAACCACGTAACTGACCCTCTAATAGCCCAAAAATGTATAAATGTACAACTCTGAATCAAATCTAAAATGTGGATGAAAAATCTGGTAGCCCAACATTTTTAACAGTAGAAAACCTACCATAATAAGTGAGGAAACTCCTGAGTTGACGAACAGAAGGATATCAGGATCAGACTTTTTCAGGAATACCAGTCCTGTGCTTGCACTTTAAATGCAAGTATACTTCATTAACACAAGGAATGATAAAAAGTAATACCTCCTTGAGGACACCAGTATGCTTAGATTTGGCCTTTAAAATTTTTTGGAACTCTTCAGACTGCAGGTAGGCAAGTTGTTCTCGGTGTCTCTTCATTGCTGGTTCACAGTCATCTGCAGCTGTAGAGATCAATTGCATGTAAATAATTATAAACTAGAATGATTACTGCTGTAAAAGATGTCAGCACGGTGGGGGCACCAGGAAGAGCTGACAGCTGTTTAAGTTAAAGCAGCTTTCATCTCTTCCAGGTGCCCCCGGCACTGCTATGTTGGATTCAGGTCCCAGCATTGTACTTACATGGAAGGTGTCGGGACTCAGCACTGCAATGCCAGATTCAGGGCCCAGTACTAGCTTACTTCCATGGAGGGATGACACAGGTGAAGCTTCTGCAGATACCGGCAGTGTAACTGAGCCAACAGTATAGTGGTACCGGAGCTGTGCGACTGATGCACGCTGAGCTGAAACTTTGCTTATACAGTGCCACATCGATCATCTGCGCGACCGGGGCTGCTACTGCAGGCTCAGCTACACTGTCGGAATCTTCAGAAGTGGCTTTGTCTCCTTCCTCTCTCTGTATAAGTGCACCACAGGCCCTGAACACGGCAGGGCAGCACTGATTGAAGTTCCGACTCCCTCCATGTAAGTACACCGCAGGGCCCTGAACCTGCTGAGGCAGCGCTGATTACAAATAAAAAAAATGAACACATTTCTTTTTAGAGGGTGCAGTGTAGCTGTATAGATGGGCCAATTGGTTCTTATTGGATGTCACACAGATGTAGCCGCACTCATCATTGACGCGTCAATTGCCATGAGCAAGATCCAGGGCGATTGGTGCTGCTCGTTTGCCATGCTCGTGCATCTATTTTGGGTGCGCATTTTCTGCGTCAAACTGTCAAGGAAGGCCGTATCGCGTCAAAGATGAGAGCGGCTATATGTGTATTCTATTATTTACCAGCATCTGCCTCTCCCAGTCACGGGAATGTGCCCTGCTCGGTGGTCAGCACCCTGGGGGAAGGGGCACGCAGGGTGCCCAGCTTGGTGCTCCAGACACTGCCCCTTAAGTGAACACTACAATATATGGATATTTGCATAAAACAAATGCAAATCATTTATCTTCCTTTACTATCTAAAAGTAGTAATCAAAGAGAACGTCACTACAATGGCAATAGAAGAATATACCACCCACATGCCAAGAAGTGCCTATCATGTATATCTCATATTTATCACCACCTATGATTCATTCTTCACACTATTCTTCAAAACCGCAGCTGCTGTCCCCTACTGTGGGTAACACTGATATTCCCTTCCATTAATCAAAAGCAGAATGCAACAATTAAATAAAAATGTAAAAAAAGTAACTAATTGTTCATTACAATTTCATGCTTTTGAATCCTAACATTTTCCTTTATAATACAGCCTGGTTTACCCGGGATAGAAATTTTACTCTTAAACATAGAAACAGAATTTGGCAGCAGATAAGAACCACTTGATCCATCTAGTCTGTGCCTTTTTTAAACATGTTACCTCAAACCATATTTGATCCTCATTTCTTTGTAAGGGTATCAATATACTTATCCTAAGCATATTCAAATTGTACTACTGTATTTGCCTCTACCTCCTCTGATGGGAGGCCATTCCACTTATCGACTACCCTTTCTATGAAGTAATGTTTCCTCAAATTTCCCCTGAATCTTCCTCCCTCTAGTGTCAGTGCATGTCCTCGTGTTCTGTTGCTCCTCTTCCTGTGAAGAATGTCTCCCACCTGTACCTTGTTAAAACCCTTGACATATTTGAAAGTTTCTATCATGTCCCCCTTTCCCTTCCCTGCTGTAAACTATACATACTTACATATTTTAGTCTTTCCTGGTACGTTTGAGATGTAGTGCCATGTACCTTTTTAGTTCCCCTCCTTTGTACAGTCTCTAATCTATTTATATCCTTCTGGAGATATGGCCTCCAGAACTGAACACAATACTCTAGGTGAGGTCGTACCAATGACCTATACAGTGGCATTATTACTTAATTCTTTCTACTGCTGATACCTCTCCCTATGCAACCAAGCATTTGACTTGCCTTCTTCATTGCTGTGTTACATTGCCTACCTGCCTTTAAATCCCCTGAAATAGTGACACCTAGATCCCTCTCTTCCTCAGTAGTTTCCATTATAGTGCCATTTATACTATATTTAGTCTTTGGATTTTTGAGACCCACGTACATGATTTTGCATTTTTTGGCATTAAACTGTAGTTGTCATGTTCTTGATCATTCCTTTAATCTACCTAGATCATCAATCATTTGTTTTACCTTAACTAGAGGTTATCAAAGTTTTCCAGCTAGAAAACTAAATCCACTTTGCCTTAAGCTGGCCATACATCAGGATGATTTCAGGCCAGAACACACGATTTTGATGGGTTGTGTGACACATTGTGTTTTTTTTTTGTGCACACCATGAGGTGTCAGTCCCAAAGGACGTGAGGTTGATGCTCAGATGATGTGTGCTGCACACATGATCTGAAGATGCTGCCAATGACTAGTATGTTGGAAGTTGCAGATATTACGTGATAAAACACACAAGATCTATCGTGTGTCTGGGAAGCTCCCAGGGAAATTCTGACACGATCAAGATTGGATGCTGGTCGTTCTGATGCAAGGCCAGCTTTAGATTAATTCATTATTTCTCTTGCGTCCTTTCTGGGGAACAAAGCTAGAGTTGAGGTTTAGAGTGGAAAGTCCAATTTACCAATGCTATACAATAAAAAATACAATACTTTCGGTAACTCCTTCAACAATCACAGCCCAGCCAGCAAAACCCAAAAATGAAATATATAAAATAAATGAAAACATGGCTACTACAGAAGTCTTCTGTGCCTAACCAAAAAGAAAAGCTTTCAAAGAATTTTAATGTATAAATCAGCCACCATGTTACATGAAACTAGTTTATTTTAAAAACCTTTTCTGCCTAGTTCATTCTCAAAAGCTGAAGAAAGGGCCAAGTGATGGCCTGCACCCATCTTCAAGTGGAACAAGAATACTAATTAAACAGTTTAGACACTTCAAGAACTATTTAAACTAGCAGAGCTGTAAAGGAAGGTAGCGGGTTGACACCATATAGGACTAAAGCAATCTGTTACCCCAACCCAGAGGTATTGTTTCTACAGGCAAAGAGAATAGGAAGCATGTCCACAGTGATACAAGATAATTCTGATCAAAACCAAATAAACAGGCAGAGAAATTAACATAGCTAGGAACAGGAAAAAGCACAAACACAACTATAAGGGCTATGTGTGCAAATGCTAGAAGCTTAGGAAACAAAATCCTAGATTACTTGCAATAATGACAAGGGATGATCTAGATCAGCGGTTCTCAAACTGTGGGTCCCGACCACCTCAGCATGGGGTCACGACTCCATGTTGCTTGCCATCAGACTAATGTGTTTGTTAAGGGAGGACAGGGGATAACTCATTAAGTAAACACCCTCTGCTTCCCTCTTCTATCACCCTACCCCCTTTTCCATCCCCTCATTACCCACTGCCTCCCTGTTACAATAGTGGTCACTTCACTGTCCACACATGTGGCGGCCATTCTGTGGTAACTTGCCGGGGTCCTGTAATAATATTTATTGTCTGATGGGGTCCCAGATCAAATAGTTTGAGAACCCCTGATCTACACCAACATTAGTCAGCTATAGAACAAACAATAAACTGGTCTAGGTTTAAGTGGAAACCAAATGCTATTCAGTATGGCCTACTGTACATTAATGGAAAGTTACACGTTACCCAGCAAGTCATTACATTTGAATCTCAAGATATTTATTTTAAGAGGACAACAAGAGAACATATGGTCTTAACACCTATATCTTAAAAGGCTAATCTCTGCGTCGGACAGTAAGTTACCTTCGGGTGGAGAGGAAGTTTTCTCCACTCTCTGAGCCACCTGATCAATATCAGAGGAGCTGAATCGCTTTCTTTTGATGCTATTAGGATCTGCCTTGGTTGGCATTTGTCCTTTGGTTTGCAATTTTTCAATAGCAGCACGCTGTAAAACAGTTTTTCTTTTAGTCATTTGGCAAGACCAGTCAAGGTTTGTTGGTTCTCACTGTCAAAGTTCAAAAATCCCATTCGATATTGTACATCTTAATTGTAAAGACATTAGCAAACATGAAAACAAATGCATTACAAAAAGAATTCCATGAAATGACAACACAAATTCTAACTCTTGTTAGATCACATAACAATGTGGCTCAGCAGTGGACTATAGAACACAGATAAACTGAAACTTCTGCTGTGCAACACATAACTTATCCACAAATTTGCCCTTCAAAATCGAGTTTCAGTGCATGTTCCATCGAGTTTCAGTGCATGTCCTCCTGTTCTAATACTTATAACTTGAAAAATGCTACTGGATCAATTTAACATTTTCCTGCTTCCAAGCATGCCTTTCTCTGTTTGTATGTGCCCACCATCTAAGCACCATCAGTTTATTGGTTTTCCGATTGTCCTGTGGTTAAGAATAGTGCCTCCAGACAACTAGGTCCGCCATCAAGCGCAACACTGGTCAAGAGGTAACTTGCCAGTGCAGAATTAACCAGCACCAACCAGGTGATGTAGCAGCAGCAGTGTGACTACATATACCCAGAAGTAAGCGGTTCGAAGGGCTTTTGACAGTTACCCACCTACCTGCAGTGCGAGAAGTCAGAAATTCTGTTACGGTAAAAATAAATTCTCATTCCACGTGAGTGGCAAAGGAAGATAAGGCTAATGGTTTTTTAAACAAATTACAAGGGGATCTCCAAAATACAATAATAAACTCTATAACTAAGTAATATACCTACAGGTGCACCTCTGGTGTAGGATTTCTTGGCCCAATACCATCCAAATTTTACAAGGAGTGAAAATGAGGTGCCTTATTTAAAAAAAAATAAAAAAAACTGTCCTACATACAAATAAAACCCACGCGCCCTACTACAAAAATTTTTTAGTTTTATCCTCATATCCACACTGTTCAACATTATTGTCTAAAGTAGCTTCTCAAAAGCAGCTGTGGAGGCACCTTATTTTTGCCTGTCCATACCCAGTTCTTTGTCCCTAAACTTAATGTTCTTTATATTTGTCCTTTCAGCAGGGTTCATTTTCTGATATAAATGATAACAAATCTATTTTGATATTCTGTAATGTTCTTTAAATAACATTTTTTTTACACAATCAAAGTTTTACACTAGAAGTCTGGTTGTAATGGATAGCTTGATATTAACTAGGCTGACATGTAAAAACATAGAAGATGCTTATGTTGAACAAGTTCAGAAGGTTAACATGACAATGGTAACAATTTATTTCCCTTTTGCACAATTTACCATCCATCTAAACTCCGATTGGGAATAACCAGTGACGAATACAGCAAGTCCAAAAGGGTACACAGTTACATGGATTGTGGTCACATCCGAATAAACCTACAAAAATGACACCCAAAAAACGGTGTCAACCATTGTCACATCGACCTAACCCACTGTTGATCTTCTGACCCTGCCAACTTTAAACCAGGCTACTAGGAATAGTGATGAATGATAGAGGCTATGGTGAGGATGGTTGTGTGTGAGGGTCTCCAGCACAGTTTCCTGTTGCTCAGAACCTATACCGATACTCTTATGCCCATGGGTCATGTAGGCCCCTCAACATATGCAGTCAGATTCTGGTGGATGAATGCCCTCCTGTGTCAAGAAAGGCACCAGTCTTTTTGTAGCAGTTGCTCTTTATGATGGTGCCACTACAATAGCTATTTAGCTACAGATATAGGCAGATGTTTGCAGATTCCCTGGATCCCTTCCACAAGCTTATCTAAAAGGCAGTCGTGATTTATGCCCTGCCCACTGGGGAATTTTTTTTATTTTTTTCAATCGTCCTCTCGTATATACTCAGACTTTGGGTATAGGGTGGAGCAAGCACCAAAAATTAACAATTGAGGGAGCAGCACAGGCTCCTTCTCCCCTTTAACCCACCCCTGCCTCCAGCAGGCCACATTTCAGCTGCTCTGCACCTGGATTTTTATCATTTGTAATTCTTTATTTTTTTAATGACCAGCTGGTGGTCCTGCTGCTGCTGCAAATGCAGCATTCACACCTACAGCTCCACCACCTGCTCCAGTGGCCAGCACATTGGTTTCTCGGTCATTGTCACAGGACACACCATGCACAAGTTCGGACATAGCTGTACCCGGAGCACAGGGGCAGGTAAGTGGCTCCCCGCACTGGGGGTAACCGGTACACATCTGCGATCCCCCTTCGGTGAGGGAGGCCACCGGAGGGGATGGCAGTGGGGCCTCAGTTGTTTCCTCTGACCACTAGATCAGGGACATTGTTGTAACAGGCTGCTGTTTCTGTGGGTCAGCCATAGGGGGGTGGGGGGTGGTGGTGGAGCCATTGCGCCATTTGTCTCCTCCCACCCTTTTTGCACACTCCCCTTCATAATTCTGGAGCGATTTTTAAAGGGTCTATGCACTTTAAAATAATGGCAGCCAATTTAGGTAACTCAGCACATGCTATTATATAGCAGAAGTGCTCAGTAGGTTAGGAGTATTTCATAAGACACTAGCGGCCACAGGCTCTTAGAACTTAACTACAATATATCCCATGCCTATCTGCATTGACAATTATGTTCAGTCCATGCCTAATAAACTAGCAGTACACTCTGTTAAGTCCTAGGCCAGACCAGTGTTACTATGGATAGTGCAAATGCCTCCCAGAAACTGTACCTCACTAGCTGGTGCTTTGTATAGTGTCCCTGTCCCCACCCATATAGTTGTTGGCTGAATAGGACACTGGCTGGTTATTAGTAGAGATGTGCAGGTCCAGATTAACCAGGATCTCAAAATGGGATCTTATTGGCTATCCGGCTGTCACATGTTCTGGAGTCGAAACATGCGACAGCCTATAGCCAATGAGATACCGTTTTGAGATATGGTTAAACCCGGACCTGCACATATCTAGCGATTAGTGCAGACTAGGGCAAGATCAATAGTCGTTGCTTACCGACCGTCAGTGGTTTACTTGCAATAGTAGTGAGTTTACAACTAGATAGTGATTGCCATTCCAATGTTTGCTGCCATTAAATGGTAATGAACCGATGGATGCCTTTTTCCAAAATATGCCAAGAGCTGCGCCGTCTATGACAGCAACTCAGAATTGGGCAGTGTAATAGTTGAAAATAGTCTCTCTCTACCTCAAATAATCAAGATGCATGTAGAGACAGAACATGTCAGTCCTCTGCCTGCTTCAGGCCTTGCCCCCAGTCCTGCGCCCTATCTAGGCCCTTTCCCCTGCCATCTGCGCTGCATGTGAAAATATTTTTTATTTTGCACATGCGCCAATCATTTCACAATTTTCTTCCATCGAACACTTTTAATGTGGTGGTAACTTACTTTCACATTGAAAGTTTCTGCTGCACATGCTCTGACGAATCAAGACAGCCTCCAGCAGCACTTGCATGTGATATATTACACGCAAAAGTACCTGCCAACCGGGAAGCTCTGGGATTAGCAGCAAAAGGTCACCAGTTCACTGTCTAGAAAATACATAAATGGTGTATTACATATGTAGTAAAATGTTTTTTATATTAAAGTTGCCCATACACTATGCGACTTCTCTGAGCGGAGATGTATTACCGAGCGTTTGGGGGCGGTACACTGCCATTTTCTAGAAGTGCCCTGGAAAACGCAGGCTTAGACCTACTCAGCGCTGCGAACATGGAGGGAAAACTATTAGATGACGATTGATTGAGAACGGATTACCCTGGGAGTGCAACTGCGAACGTATTCGCAGCTGTGCACCATGGCGGGGGACAATGACACACTCTGGCGGGGCGGTGTTTACTTGATTGCTGGGCTCCGAAGATTTGCATTCCACCGATAAAATCTGAATCAGGCCCTAGGTCTTCCCTGTTTTGCTGAGGCGTTTTAGTGCTCACTTTCAGGATTCTAGCACTGTATAGTTCTACAGGCATTTCTGCTTTTTATTCTCGCCCTCCTCAGCTGAGACTATAGGAAAAAAACTGCTGCTTTGTTTCTCAGTAACCTGAGTGGCTTGGTCCGTTCATGGTCAGAGTTCTGGTAGTGGCATTTTCTGTTCACTGGATGGGTGGTTCTTCCTACCTATGTTTCAGTATGTTCCCTACTATGTAGACAGTTGGCGGATTTTAATTTCGTGACCCCAGCTTCATCTCACAGGAGACTTAGTTCGCTGAACTTAGAGGCAAAACGCACTCACTCTCGGGTCTCTCCGTAACGTGGGAGCTTGTGGTTGTGCAGTGAGGCAAAGATGTCGGTTTGGTGGCGCACCACCAACTAAAAAAAAAAAAAAAACACACTTCTGGGTGGAGGGACCACTCCGACAAACTGATGTCCTGCCTTCTCAAGAAATCGGCTTCCCAGTTGAGAAAGGAGTGGGATTACACCACCGTTCCCCAGCCCCTGAGGCCGACGTCCGTTGTGAGAATCACCCAATGAAGAGAAATTAACAGATAATGTTGGTGTTGAATTGCAAATCTGAGAATGGTCCCCCCGAATCGGAATGTGCAGGTATTCATCCTGCACATCCAGTGAGGCTAGGAAGTCAAGCTCCTGAAGAATGTACCGCAAGGATTCCGTCCTGAATCTGGAGACCGAGAGAAAGCAATTCAGAATCCGCAGGTTTAGGATGGAGAGAAAAAAAACCATCCTGCTTGGGGACAAGGAAGAGTTTTGAATAACACCCTGCTCCTCTTTGTAGAGGTGGGACTGGTTCTATGACCTCTGCCATAAGGAGAGAGAAGACCCAAAGCCTTTTCGGCGTCTGCGGGATGCCTCATTGGAAAAACTGAGCGGGGAAACACCCTTTGAAAGACAAGGAGTACCCCCTTAAAATGTCCAGGATCCAATTGTCCGAAGTGGTAACCGCCCAAACGTCTGCAAAAAGAAGCATACGACCATAGGACTGACTGCCTGGTGGTGGAAACAGTCAACCCGCAGGCTTTTCAGGCTGCTTGGTGACTGCCTGACCACAACTGGCAGCCCTTTGTGGCTTAGACTGAGAGGGCTGGAAGCGTGAGGAGGGCTGGCCCCTTGCCTTCCCTTGGGGATGAAAGGTTGGAAACCCTGACAATTTTGGATCTGCAGAGGGCAAGCAGGCAGTTTTTGATGCAGTAGGGCAGGGAGCCTGTGCAGGATAGCATTTAGAGCCTGTTATTCTCTCCTTTTCTCCCACTCATTGCAAGGTGTATGCAGGCTGGGTGGACAAACCAGCAGAGCCTTATTCCTTTGCAGACACAGTGGCTGACCAACATGCTGCTCCATGAGGAATGGTCGCCGTGAGCAGGGAGGAAGGAGAAAGGCAGGAGTGATGTCACCCAGGGCAAGAAGCTGTAGACAGAGACCCTTGCTGGGGTTAGGGGCGGAGCTACAGGCTACTCAAACCCCCTTCCGCCTTAAGCCATATACCAGGGATTATACCCTTACCAGACCTAAAAGATCAGCCCTGGTGGGAGACTGAATGATCAGAACCCCATTGCCGGGACTACCGGCTGTGCCTCCTCTGCCGGTTGTAGCTTAAATGGGACTCCGCTTACCTGTGTGACACCCTGCGTTGCAGCAGCTCCCTCAAAGCCTTTGGAGACCCGAGGTTTTCTGGCCGTGGAGGTCAGAGACCCAGCAACAGTGCGGGTGTCATGCTGCTCAGGTGCACTGATTACACAGCGCCTGCAGCACAACATGAAAATTAAAGTAAAAAAAAAACTATGGTACTTATGTATTATCTGGGCTCCAATGTTAAATGCATCCCATTTTTTCATACCCCTACTATCCAACTACGCATGGAGTAGATTTTATATAGTGTGGCGAGCGCAGCGAGCCACCGTGCCCGAAGCGTGGCGAGCGCAGCGAGCCCCGCGAGGGGACGCGGTCTCATAAGAAAAACGGGAGCCCAGATATTACATAAGTACCAAAACTATTATTACTATTATTTCGAGTTTAAATCAGGGCTAAAGTGATCTCCTCATAAAAACTTGGCCTTTTCCTGAGGCACCAAGATAAATTTGACTGGCCTGGGGCAGGATGGGAATTGGGCAGGGGGAGCCTCTCCCAGCTGCACTCCAGAAGTTTATCTCCTTGGTGCCCGGCCAGAGGACCTACAATACCCATGGTCCCAGTGATACACCATAGGCTGAAGGAAAAACAGGGAAGCATGATCAGTCACTCCACTGTTCAATCTTTGTGTGAATTAAACTACCCCATCCAAAGTTTGGCATTGGACTTCGAGATAAGGCATGCTTGCAGGTGCTGGGCCATGGAAACCCATTTCATTAAGCTCCCACCACATTTTTATGTGCTTCGGAACTCTGGATTTAGCAGTATAGTTTGCAACTTTCGCACACTGTGCCTTAGCAGTCGTTAACCCCATTCTGATTTTATTTGGTCTTCCACTTCGCGGAGAAGTTGCTGTTCCTTAATGCTTCCACTTATTAATATCACTTACAGTTGACTGTGGAATATCCAGCAGGGATGAAAATTCAGTCTTATTGCAAAGATGGCATCCTATCACAGTACCACGCTTGAAACCCCTCAGCTCTTCAGAACAAACCCTTCAAAACATTTCTATCTCAAATGTTTGAAAATGAAGACTAACTAGTTATCTGCAATGTTAGCTGACTGAAACACCTGAATTCAATAATTAACAGGTGTAGTTTATCTGTATATTCCTTAGTGAAACACCTATCTGAGTAACGGTTACTAAATTTTGTGAAAATGGTTATCTGCATTGTGGGATTTACCTTTTTTGCAACAGCAGAAGCACTAAGCTTGAAGGAAGGAGGTGGTGACAAATCAAAGAAAAGAACATCATCTCCCTCGGAAAAACCACGAGCTAGCTTAGGAGCGGACACCTTCTGGGTCATTGGGAACTCCGCAGCTTGCTTCGGGGACTGTAATGTGGTCATCTGTCCAACACTTGGTGCTATACTGGACTTGTCCGAATTACCAGAGCACTCAAGAAACCTAAAGATAAAAGTTGTGATTAAATACTGCAGTTGGGGGTCATAAGGGTAACTAAATTGAAACATTATAATTAGAATCTGTCAATTAGCCAACAATGAATAAGTACTATTTAAAGTCAGTCATGTCTGATCTTGTTTGGATTTGCGAATATCAAAAAAATAAATAAACTGATTAAACATACAGTATGTAGTCCATCCCATGTCAAACACTCAATTTTAGGTTCAAATGCAAACCGTAGTAAACATTACATGGCATCCTTGTTACCAAAAGCAATAGGTTTTAGTTAAACCTCACCATAGACAAATACCATCACATGTTCTAAAATAAACGACCATGATTATTGACCCCTAACACTTTTAATCAGAACTGCACTATTATTTGACATCATTATGTATACATACATACATACATACATACATACATACATATACATACTTTTTCTGGTTCTCCTCTGTTCTCTTCCTTCTTGCATCCAGCATCTGCTGTTTCTGTTGTTTCAGAAGCTCCGAGGCAGGTAAAGACTGAAACGATGAACCAGCTTTGGTAGATGCTGGCATGAAAACAAAACACAGTGGTTAAATACACAGAAAACAAAGCAACAAAATATACCTCTCTGGCATGAAGTATGAAGTAAGTGCACAAAATAAAACTATACCTTGCGCATTCATGCCAGACAAATGTTTCTTCAAATTAAGTGCTCCTGGTGTTGGCATTGTTAACAGCTCCTTTAGCTCATCTGAACATTGCACATTGTCCTTTCTCATGGCAGCTGCAACAAGAAAGCCTATTAACCTGCAGCTGAAAAACACTGAATAAGATCAATATTCTACTTGCCAACTCATCACCATCGTCTAACATGTCTGCTATGTGATCATCAACATACAAATCCCCGCACAGTCACATCAGTCATACAAAAAGCAATACCCATGTTTTGTCTTGCTACCAGCGCGATCGCATCTGCTCCTTTAACCACCATATTGGTGAGCGTTGTCTGGACAGATTTCTTTGGTGCCGCAGCTGTTGCACTGTAAGAAAATTTTAAGAAAAATATTGAACAAACATCATTTGTCAAGAATCATTTTTAAACTGCTTTTACTGCAATTTCCACAATTTTTTTATTGTAAAAAGCCACCTATAGGAGAACCACATGCCTAAATGAGATATTTTATAAAGTAATTTAGTTTCCAACTTCCAAATACAAGCATACATCACAAATCCGAACCTAATCATGTAGGAAATGACTAACCAACCTGTGGCTCAACAAGCTCTTCTGCAACTACACCCAAGCCTCCCCTTTCCCACAGATCAGCTGGTTAAACATGCATGGGACTTGTTGTTTCACAATTTCTGTCCTGTCCTGACGTAGGGTATGATCAATCATTTTTTGTTCAAAACCCACAACAAAAAATAGCTGCCATTTTAATGCAAAAACCTCCTATTCCCACATTTCTCATTACACAAGTTCCAACAACTATGAAAAGCTCCATTTATAGTAGAAATTATGGTACTTATGTAGTATCTGGACTGCCGATTTCCTGATTGTATGCCTTACCTTAAGGCATACAATCATATGCGATTCGATTTTTTGGCACAATCGCATTGAATCGCATGCGATGCGATTTTGCATAGGATTCAATGTTAACAAGGTCCTGTTCATTTCCCCACTATCCAAGTGGGCATGGAGTTGGATACAAACCTGTGGCGAGCGCAGCGAGCCCCGCGAGGGGACGCAGATTTCTTAAAAAGTATTCTGTGTCCCCTCGCGGGGCTCGCTACAGGTTTATATCCAACTCCATGCCCACTTGGATAGTGGGGAAAGGAAAAGGACCCCTTTTTCCCATTGAATTCTATGTTAAAATGGACTCAGACCATTTTAACTTTGAATCTTATGGAAAAATCGGGACCATCGCATACGATTTGGTCGCATTCGATGCGATGCTACCGATCCGACTTCTAAATCGGACGCCCAGATACTACATAAGTACCGAAATTATTGATGTTCTGGTAGTAATTAGAATACTTACAGAGAAGCTGCATATGCCATTGATGAAACTCCACCATAGTGAAAGCCACCCTGGCATAGTCGCTCTTTCAGACCATTTCCACTCCTAGCCATCTTCTTCGGGACATGACCAGAATAACTGGACTGCAAATCTGCCCGTTTTGCGCTCACCTTTTTGTACTGAGCTTGAACGTGATACTGACAAAATTCACAGTCATTCTGTATATAAACAAAAATAAATAGTTAGCATACCGCCTTAAAGTTACCCTTAGGATACAACAGTGAACTTCTATAATTTATAATTGTTGAAGAACGGGCAAGGCAATAGTGGACAAAGACTATAGCTTATGTTCAGGAAAAACAACAGACTCCTTGTTCTCTCAACTTTCCTGTTACTTGATGAGTGGATAGAAATGCAGAGTAAAGGTCCATACACAATGGGCGATTTTGCCCAGCATGTATGGAGAACGATGATGTATGGACAATGCTGTCATGGCTGGGTGGAAAGCCTCTCAGTGCATAGACACTAAGTGGCTTTCCCCCTGCCCAACGCTGTCAGCTGGGGGCTTTGCATAGCGCATCGCTATGCAAAGCAGTCCACAAAGCCGCTGATGTGCTGGTAATACAAGCAGATGATTGATGAGGGAGCCCGCATCACCACTCACCGCCAGGCCATACACACTTGATGTTTTGAGCGGCTTTCAGCTCAAAATCTCCCAGTGTGTATGGGCCTTAACGCACTCTTGGTTTGGTACAGCCTCTGATGTACAGCACTGCTTAAGGACAATACCACTTTTTATGGGCAATGATCATACATGCCAACAATGCTACTGTATAGACTGATAGCATGGGATAATGCAGGATTCTTCTGTACCATACAGACATGGACACTAACTAACATCATTCCACATCACAAATTTTGCATTGCAAAAGGTATGCATTAACCACAAATAAAGGAGAACTTACCGTGTTCACCATTTGTGTGCAAGGATCTCCATTTTTCTTACGGGCCTTACATGTTCCCAAATCCATTGCTTCTCCCATTAACAAGATTTTCTGCGGATTATCGACAGATATGCACACCTGCATAAAGACAATGCTAATCATACAAACTGTACATGAACATTAGTAGTAATAGGTCTGTAGAATTAACAAGTACTGTATCTGTGTGCGCATAACATTTGAGGAGGTAATACATACTTGGCAATAATTTCTATAGAAACATAAATTAGGACAATATCTCACACAAATAAGTAACTGTGGCCTTCTAACAGGACTTTGCCACTAAAAGCATGATTCAGATGATTAAAGGGGATAATTCACCAACCACGATGCCGGACGCAATACAATTAGGAGAGGCATGGGATCTTGCAATTAAAGCTGGACATACAGTACACACCTAAAGATTTATTGTCCAATCTGGCTGGTTGGAACAAAAATCTGGTAATTTACGGGAGCAAATGAAAGTTGACCATTTGCACCGAAGTGCTGAAAAACTGACAGTCATTCAGATACTACCAGATTTTTGTTCCTACCAGTCAGATTGGACAATAAATCTTTATGTATGGCCAGTTTAAGTCATAGAATATAAAGTTTTGCAGATTAAAGGCAGGATTTTTCTTTTAAATTTAGCATAGTTGCCAACTATCCCCTGTACGTTACCTCGGACTTTCTCCTCTGGGATTCACAACATATGGAGAAAACCTGGGAGGTAACAATTTGGTATGAACAGAAAGCAGAACCTTATATCTGTACTGTCACCTGACCCAACCACTACATAAACGTAGTTATCATGCGGGGACAATTACTACGCCTACAATTACTTAATCCTAATACTTTTATACTAATACCCTAACCCTCAATCAGAAATGGTACTGGAGAAAAGCGCTTAAATACATTATCATTAATATTCCTAACCACAAATACCCTAACCCTTAATCTTAAACCCAATATCAAAACCGTTAAACACCCCAACGCTTACCCTTTATTCAAACCGTGATCCTAATACTTTAAACACTAATAACCTAAATCAGGGGTCCTCAAACTATTTTGCTCTGGGACCCCATCAGACAATAAGAAAAATTACAGGACCCCAGCAAGTTACTTCAGAAGGTCATCAAGTCACATCTGTAGTCAGAAGACAGCACATACATGGCAGCATTGTGGAGGCACAAAATGATGGGAGGAGACTAAAATAACAGACAGTTCAACAGATTTTCCAGACTCCTTGAATCACTGAGATTAGAAAAAAATCATCAGCCTGTTAGTCAGCAACATGGGAGTCATGACCCCATGCTGAAAAGGTCTGGACCCACAGTTTGAGAACCGCTGCCCTAAATCAAGCCTCTACCCCAATTTTTATATAAATGATCAAGTACACAAATAAACCAAGTAAAAATAATACACAAAAAGTCTTGTAAATACTGTAATATTTGTATACTGACTATGTGACAATATGGATCCCTCTGACCAGATGGAATGAGCAGTCATTGCGGCAGGGGTAGGACAGTCTGCCACAGAGCGACCTTGGCAGAAAGTCAAAAGGAGCCACCTGGCCAAAGTCTATTTAGTAGCCAGCCTAATTTGTCACACAAAGAATCAATCATACCAGAACAGAGGCCGTCCTCTAGTATATCTGCCCAGCAGCCAATAGCCTTACCCACCAAAGCTGATGAGAAGGCTGGGCGTGTAACAGCACTCACATTAACATAAATTGTTTTTAAGCATGTGCCTAAATGCCCTATCTCAGTCAAGCATCTGGTGGAAAGACGCTGACACCTGTGTCAAAACCTGTAGATATACTAGGAGGACTTAGTTTACTAAGTACAACATTGTAATCAGTGGTTGAAAGAACCTCCCTCACTTCAACACAGGTTCTACAGCTATGTACCACAACAGCACCCACCTCCTTGGGTACTTTGTTCTTGGCAGACATTAATATACAATCCAAGGGGAACTTCCGGTTCTGGCATGGATGGGAGCCCCTTAGGCGTCCCAGCCCCCGCTAGCCCGCATGCCGTGCAAAGCACCCACAGACCCGCCAAGTGCTCACTGACTTGAAGGAGACGTCCCCTGGCCCCTGATGACATGTGCTTCCTGGCCACCCCAGATGAGGAGAAAGCACCATAGCCGCATTCCTCCAAGCCGCAGTGTGAAGCAAAGATGGCCCAGGGACACAAGCACAGTCACAACCCAAGCACTATGTAAGTGCAGAGGATGACTATGCCCTCTCCCCTTATAATGTGCCAGACACTGCACCTCCTGGTGTGTGCCCCCCCCCCCTGAATGATGTAAAAATGTATATATTCTTGGACTACTCGGCAGAAGTTACTAGAGCAAAAAAAGACTTCACCCTTATTTGTTCCTGACTTGCGAAATGAAATAGAAATTTTGTGCTCATGTACCCTGCCCACTTACGCATAACGGGATCCTCATTCGCAGACTTCTCAACTGTTTCTGATGCTGAACTATATCTACATGAGGAATCACCACAGTTGTTGACCCATGACTGTGTCATTTAATCATTAGAAATGGAACACCACCTTCTACCTCGCAGCTACTCACATGAAAAGTATTATTTCCTCATGCAGTTCCATATACGGTAATCTGCACGTTCTGTTTAACCATCTGATATGAGTATTCCCATTTCTCAATATGATAAGTCACCAAAAATTCTCTCCTATATTATCGGACTGTTGTATTATATTTTTAAAATTTGTGTTGACCTTTTTTTTTTTCCCCCAATATGTGCTTTTTATATATGTTTAGATGCTTTACTCATTTATCTTAGGGCTGGGGCAAGCCTGGTTTTTAGCTAGTTCTCTATTCAGGGAACTAATTGTTCATTTATAAATATCCTTACACCTGAAATCTATTATTGTGAAATTAGGTCGAGATCCCTTACGTCTTGTATCAGCTGCAAAAACGCACCTCCTCTTCCCACATGTTTCTCCCCCTACTCTGTCATGTTTTGTCTTTTTTATATCTCCATTTACTTTTTTTTCTACATGGATGGTGTTCTTCCAGTCCCGATGACTGAAACCAGGTTACCTTAGTGAGCTTTTCTATGTTTTATGCTTTGAATGTCTAATTTGAAATTTGGCACATATAATGGAGGGTTCCATTCTCCGGCTAAACTTAAAAATATATTATTTTATTTATCCAAGCTGAATGTAGAGGTGGCCTTTCTCCGGGAATCACATCTCCGTCCCTCAGAAATTCTGAAACTCACTCTAGGCTGGAAGGTCCTATTTTCTGCACCTTTTAACGCTAAAGCCTGTGGAGTGGTCATCTTAAATAAAAAAAACAAAATTTCAACAATGTTGGTTTATTAGTTATCTTACTGATATATAATCACTGGTATACCACTGATCGTTTGAAGTCCGTTTCATTATTTGGAGTAAGTGCCGCCGATCTAACTCACGGAAGCCAATACGCTGGTAGTTTTCTGATGTAACCCCTGGAGACCACACACACATATCTATCTATATAATACTTCTGGAATTGATGCATATACAAAACAATGATCAAGACCCTTCACACAATGTTGCATTGATGTTCTTCATTATTTCTGGTCAAACTAATACAATTTCATACCAGCACATTGTTCTTTTACCTGGTCATCTCAATTTGTATTTAATGCTGACCAATTCAGTAATTTATTTTTGCAAATTTACAATAATTTTTTTGAAAAAAAAAATGAAATAAAATAAATATACAATCCAAGGATGTCCCCCCCACTCACAGATTATAGTGATGTGCAATTTACAGGATCATGCAAGGCATGGTAAAGTAACAAAAATGTGCCAAGGCAGGCAAGTCTGTAAAATGGCTGCCCAGTGTGTCTCTTTAGGTGAGGTTTAACCATGTGGTGAGCTGTCTGCTGAGAGGCAGGATGCCCAGGGGTGGGGTAATAGGAAGAGTCCACCCACCACTTCTGGCCTGGAACCCAAGTCAAATGTCCACTTTTACTGTGGGTCTGTTTAGTAGTGTAGAGATCATGAAGCTGCCCTGGTTGTATAGTGGGAAATGACTGGAGCCCCCACTACGAAACAGTTGGTTGTCTTCTTCATTGGTGGCAACAGTCATGACTCTACGTGTCTCCCCGCATTTGCCTCAACTGTCCCTGTTCACCCGTCTGTGGTTGTGGGAGCTATCCTTGTGTGCTGAAGCACTGTGGCAGAAGTCGCTTATCCAGCCGCCAGTGCTATGGCTATTGGCATTGAGAGTCGGCAAAGTGGCACACAATTCAATGCTCATACTCAAAAGGGGGGACAACGACAAATAGAGCAACTACAAAACCAGCCCTCAATACAGTGCGGGCACCAAGCTAAAAACAGTTTGCCTGTGGCTGGGGGCCTGATATAGAGGAGAGGGGGGCCTGACTCCAGCTCTTTAGGCTATACCCATGTTATTCTTGTGTCCCTTTGGAATGAAGAAAATATTTGACTAAATACGGACCACCTGATTTAGTCATGCAGCTATTACAAGAGGGGAATTAAATTGATTGCAGTACTTAACCCCCCGGATCGAAACACCTACTTAAGAGATAAACCCATATATCTTGTGGTAAGACAAATTCCTGATAAATTGCCCAAGACTATGCAATTATTAATTACAGTAATCACACAAACATAGGATTCCCGTTCACACCCTCCTGAGGTGCTAGTTAAAAACATTGTTAAGTGCATCCTTGGGGCTTACAGTGTGCATTAATTGAACAGCTTTGAGCTCTTTAGCCTGTAGCTTTTATTAAAAAAATAAACACACCCCCACCACACATTAATATATAAATATGTTAAGGCAAAAGGGGGGATGCTTGACATTACTTAGATTAACTCACCTCATCAGAACCCTCCTTTGGTTTCATGGGATTAGCATTAAGAATGCCAAGAACAGTACCCTGATCTGTTTTCCAGTGCTCTTTATGTACATCACCAAATAAGAATAGAGAAACACAGGTATCTAAGTTCTTTAAGTCATTTAGGCGCCAAATACTAAAAGTTTTGCCCTGAAAATACAAAACAAATATACTTGAAATATAATGAACATGAATATAAGCAAACCAGTAAAAGGAAAGTCTATAAATTCCAATAAGCTTACATTATTGGAACTCTGTGGAGTAATCTTCTTTACAATTACACCAAATGTAACCCAGTCCTGTTCCTCCAGCTTTTCCGTGGCAATTTTGTTCTGTAACTGGAATAGTCTGACCAGCTTCCTTCCATTCATTTTCTTATCCATTTCTGAAGAGGACACCTTTGGTTTCCTTTATTTAGAATGAAAAACCAAGTATATTCATATAAAACAAGAACAATAAACTGCATTACATCAGGCAAGAAATTAAAAGGAGTCAAAGCATCTATGAAAAAGCAGTTTTTGCAAATAAAATTTTCTCCATTCTCTGTCTCTCTCTCTCTCTCTATTTTGAATGGTTCACCTAAACATTGGAAAAGAGATGAGTAATCAGTAATGGAAACAGAACTTCTTTCCCACAAAAAAAAAATAGTAGAAAAACTTGCTTTGAAATTGTGATACTAAATTTTTCAAAATGTAACTAAGTCTTCACATATAGAAAAGTTTTTATATGAGAAACAAACATCACAAAAGCAATACAAATGGTTACGATAAAATGCGATTATAGAATAGCGATTATAGAATAGAATGTAAAACAGGACATTTCTATACTTCTGTTAAATCATTTTCTCTAACGCTATTGGGGTGATTGAACATTCGGGATAACCGAGCATTCAATTGATACATGGCACTTAAAAGAACAGTTTATGGAAATGCTCCTCTTATATCCCCACCCTGCAGGGAACTCTATTTTTCTAAGCAAGTATTACAGGGCACATCAGCAACATCCAAAAATAGAAGATTGGAAGATTTCAGAAACTTGAATGGATTCCAGGGGTTCAAATGGAGCTTGTAGTAAGAATGTGAATACAAAATTCAAGCCCCACATCCTGTAGAAAAGTCTGTCGGTAAAAAAAAAGTGCAGAGATCTGAAGCTTTAGGAAACGCCGCTCCAATTCTCCTCCAGGCTACCCTATAGGCAAAATGACGCAACTGGAAATAAGCCATTAGAACCTTAGTTCTCGTACTAATAAGAATAATCTTCCAGACCATAGTTCTTTGCTGAAATAAGTTTATGGGGGTATTCAATCTTCCGCCGCCATTTCCTGACAGTGGAGATGGCTGCGGGGCTCTATTCAATGCTGTCTTCCCCGACAGCATTGAACAGGGGATCTCGGCAGTACAAGTATTCAGGCTTGTTCTGCTGAGAATGGCCGGGAATTGACGAGTTCCGGCTGCAGCTCGCCTCTTCCCGGCCACGCTCCCTTCTCGTCCAGCTGCAGGCAAGACATTGAATCCCGCCTGCTATTTCTCAGTTGAGCAGACCGAGAATGGGACAGGGTCATGGCTGTCAGGACAGCTCATCAGCTGTGACCCAAGATTGAATACCCCCCTAAGGCTCTAATGCAGGCATGTCCAACGTTGGCCCTCCAGATGTTGTGAAACTACACATCCCAGCATGCTTTGCAATAGTTTTAGCATTCTCTAATAGCAAAACTGTGGCAAAGCATGCTGGGATGTGTAGTTTCACAACATCTGGAGGGCCAACGTTGGACATGCCTGCTCTAATGGTTCTATACATATAGACAAAATAAATAAATAAGATAAATATCATAGCTCAAACTGCTATACGTCCCACTAACACGTTCGCAAAAAGTTCCAAAGTTAGTTCTTTAGGTGCCCACACACTAGAACGATTTTTGGGCCGATTTTCGATAAATCGGCTGATATATCATCCGATATTTATCGATAATCGGTCGATATCGGTCCGATGCGCGCTCCTGTGGATCTTTAGCTGAATCTTCTGATCTTACGTGCTGCACGAAAGATCAGAAGATTTAACAAAAGATCCATAGGAACGCACATGGGATCTTAAGAAAAATCTTTGGTAAAGATGTGCGCTTGCCTGAAATCTTTTGTCCAGAACGGATAAAAGATTTCAAGGCTAATTTATGCGCACATCTTACGATCGCAGATCTATGGCCCTTAAGGTGCCCACACACTAGAAAGATCTGCGATTGTAAGATGTGCGCATAAATTAGCCTTGAAATCTTTTTTCCGTTCTGGACAAAAGATTACAGGCAAGCGCACATCTTTACCAAAGATTTTTTTAAGATCCCGTGTGCGTTCCTATGGATCTTTTGTTAAATCTTCTGATCTTTTGTGCAGCACGTAAGATCAGAAGATTCAGCTAAAGATCCACGGGAGCGCGCATCGGACAAAAATCTGCCTATTATCGATAAACATCGGACGATATATCAGCCGATTTATCGGTAATCGGCCCAAAAATCGTTCTAGTGTATGGGCAACTTTAGGCAAATTTGCCACACTTTTGGATCAACAAAAACACCATAATAGAAGTGTGACTTCTACAGCCGCCTCCATAAACCATGGATCCAGTGTCCACCAATAGATGCAAGGGAAACATGATCACTTGTGTATTTGTGCAAAGATAAACTATACCTGATTCGTAGCCCAGAGAACTTCTCAGTAGAAACCTGCTGACTGGCAGAGGGTGTGTTGGGAGTCCCATGGGACCTTGGTGCTAATGCAGAGCTTGGCGGACTAGACCGTTTTCCTGCCTGGGGTGGCAAACTACTGGGGGTTTTGCATTGAGGAGTGCTTTTATTTTCTACAGAGAAAAAAAATACAAATAAAAAAAGTATTTTTAAAGAGTGACACAGACAGTGAACATTAAGCTTTGAGCTGACTTCTTCCCAAATATTTGTGCATTCTACCAATGACCTCCTTGCGCAAGCTCACAACAGGCTACATACATTACATGGAGAAGACCACCTTAGCTAAAGAGCATGACTTGGCAGACAGTACCTAATGTAAATAATATTTTTTATTAAATGTTTACTTGAGTATTGAGTATTTCTGTAAGGTAGCATATTGGCTGATATTCAATATTAGACAATATTTCCGACAGTCGAAAATATCGACCATGAGTATTCAAAACTGGCGGTTTTTGGCTGAGACTTGCCTGTGCAGATTCGAGTTTGTTTCACGTTTAGTCTGCATGGTTGAATACATCCGATAGGTTGTGGAATTCATTGAAAATGGCCACGATCAACGGACTTTATGACTATCGGAAAAACGGACCTGGCATTTAATAGGTTGAATGTAAATTCGACCTCATCTCGTCAGAAACAGACAAGCGGAAATATCGGCTAGGACTGAACACACCACAACGACTGGGTCTCTCTTTACCTGACATATGCAACTTTCTTTTAGGTGTTGCCTGAGGCTTTGAGTGGGAGGCAGGTGGGCTGCAAAGCTGAGGAGCTGCGGCACTAGATTCATGCATACGGGTATGGTTTTTCTCCATTAAAGGAATGCGTTCTTTTGTTGCTAAATAGAAAAGAAAAAAAGCACATAACTTTTTATAAATCTTTTGGAGAGAAGAAAATGCATTAAAAAAGGACAGATTTACAATAAAAAATATATATATTGACTTTCACCTCAAAAAGGTAAGCTCCCGCATTTTGTTAGGGTTATAGATTAACAGTGGTTCCCAAGCTGTGCAGTGGCACCCTGGGATGCCTTGCGGAACTTGCAGGGGTGCCCTGGATTTGTGGGTCACGTACATGACAAATTATTTATGACTAATGTAATAGGCAAATATGGACAAACAGAAGTGAATTATGTCCATTACTACATAACTGACACATAAGGTGCCCATAGACTTATCCGATTTTGGCTGATTTTGCCCAATCCCAACGGATCAGGCTGAGAAATCAGCCTAAATGCTGCAGATTTATTCAGTTGGATCGGACCTATCAGTGGCACCCACATTGTGTTGGTCCGATCAGTAGGTGTGTGCCAGCGGTGGCACACATCTATGTGCTGCAGCTGGGTCTGAGTGGCAGCGGCATTTGACGGGCGGTGGAGTGGCTACTGAATTTGAAAAAAATATTTTGAAAACACACTGTCCAGGACCTGATTTTGCCACCAAGCAAATGCCGCTAAATTGCATGCAATTTACTGCATGTAAAAATGGCACATCAAGTGCCAAATCGTAAGCAAGCCTCCCGAGGAGCTGACGTGGGAACTCAAGGGGCAAACTGGTCCGACAAGTCGGAGTAGTGTATGGGGGCTTTTAGGCAGGGTGCACACCTAAAGCTTTATCTGTCTGGTGGTAACAAAAAACCTGTAATGTGTGGGAGCTAATGACAATCAACCATTTGCTCTCAAATGCTGGAAAAATGGATGAAAACAATTGTTTCATTAAATCCATTTGATTTAACAAATCAATCCAATCTGTCTGAATGACCACTGTCTGTTTTTCCATAGTTTGGATTAATTGCATATCCTAAGGAGGTACTCTTGGGGATAGGACCGAAGTCTAAACACAGAATGCATTTGTTTCATATACACCTTAGACAAATTACCTGACTATAAATTTTATACAATAGTTTTGTGCATTAAACAAAGTTTGTACTACACATGGAATCAGCAAAAAGTCATTATCTTAGTCACACAGCGAAAAAAAAAAACCTTTTGTATTTCGCAATTTACTGTATTCCATAATTTTTTGAGTCTCAGCATTTATTAAAAGGACCCCATTCTGTTCAATAAGATGTATAGTAAATAGGACAAACCACTTAAAGAACCCAGGATAAGTGTTCATTCCAATATCCACCTTCACTATAGGCAATGTTTTATATAATTAGTCTCTTCGACTGTAAGCAAACAAAGGGGCAGATTAAGCTTGGTGTAGTGATCAAGTGGAAGGTAATAATGCAACAGGAAGTCAGCTCCAGTCAGTTTTCAAACCCAGCATGTAACTTAACAGTTAAGAGCCGATTAGCTGGTGCGTTATCACCAGCCACTTTATCACTTCACCAGCCTTAATACATCTGGTCCATAATTGGGACTGTAACTGGTCACTGATGTTATTGCCTTTCTAGAATTCACATGCTTCTCATAACACAACTACTTAACACATTTGCAATTGAATTAACACTTTACTATTTTTATACAATGCAATTTATGCTTAAAAGGCATACTTGGTAGCATGTCAGTATTGCTAGAGCACAATTGCAGGAATAACATTTTGATTCCCAACCAAAGCCCTATCCATTTGGAGTTATGGTCCACCCATGTGCATCTGTATTTCCTATAAGTCATAAAAAACACACTGGGACGTCAATGCTCTTTGAAATAGATTGGCCCTAATGTGTGCTCTCTCATTGGAGTGATGAATAATTTACTGTACTATGATTAATATTCTATATGAAGTACTACTTTATGTACATGTTCACTATACAATGTCCATTAGTACCTGACCAAATGCTTCCCATTCAGTTTACCTTTCGTCTTGTTGGTTGCTTTCTGTGGTGCAGCAGAACTTGGCGACTGGGCAATAGCAGTTACTTGAAGCTGTTCCTGCAGCTTCCTCATCTGGTCCTTCATTTTTCTTAACTCATCTAGTATTAAAAGGCATCCCAGTTAACAGTCAACTAACAATGCTGGGAATGTATATAGCAAATACAAAGTTTGTGAATGGAACAATAAATCAGCAAATAAAGGGTGATGCAGGTAATACTACATATGTCACTGTATGAATCCTTGTATGCAAAGCTGTGATTATTTTAGTCAAGGATAATGAAAAAATTAATAATTGTCATCTACGCTGGGAAGTCAGCTTGTCCCATCTCAGCTTCAGCTGTCAGGTCTCAGTCAGTCCAGCCCAGGCACTCAGCTCTGGTCACATGGTACAATTATATACCTGATTAAACTTCTAGATATGGGCACATTCAAAAAAAGGGATGTTACATATAAGGAAATATGCGAACTATTTTATTTATAATAATTACATATATGGAGTACAAGTCTTCAGCAGTTCTTTTTGGCTCTGACGTAAAACATCATCTTGTAATGTATATATTTTATAACCTAAACATGCAAGTTTTATTAAAGGATAAAATGGTGAGGTTTCAGAATAGCTTGTTGTTGGTAGTCTTTGACTGATGGCAACAGCTTGGTGTGTTCATATTTACCTTGGCTAGACACTTCTATAGAAAACACACAAATGCACAGCTGATGCATCTGTCCCTCCCCAAAACCATGCAGCATGGTTTAAAACAAAAGCTAGTAACACAAATAAACACTGAAGTAAACCAAATAAAGTTTTACACAATTGTAAAAGTAGTGTTTTTCTTTTCTTATTAGGTTATAAAAAAGCACTACTAACATTGTATGAGGAAAAATGCACCCCAGATTTGAAATTATTTCAGTTCTAATATACTATGAAGCCAAAGAAAGGTTAAGGACTTACTACATTACAGACAAAAGCATACATTTTCATAATTTGTGCATAAGATATAATTTTAATCAACGTCCATAAAACAAAATTTATTAAGGATCTGAGAAACACAGGGAAACATAAAAGCTGCAGGGCACCAAACAGAACACCGCTAGAACCTACGCAGTGTGCAAAAAGCGGGTACCATACCTTCTAATTCGTGTTTAGATTTTTCCCGGCTAGGATTGAGTGATTGATCCTTGCTCTTATGTACAGTGTTTTCATCTTCAAGATCATCTATATCCCCAAATAGTGTAGCAAAATCTTCTTGCACTCCACCAATGTCCTGCCCTTCGCTACCACTTTCATGGTATGAGCCTTCTTCATCTCCATCAAACAGTTCATCGTACTCATCAGGGTCACTTACGGCATCATGATTGCCAGAACCACTGCTCTCAGCAGCTTCGTTCTCTTCCAGTAGGGATGTCAGGAGCTCCAGATCAGCATCCCCTGGGGAAGCACAGGACTAGCTTACTAATTGATTCTGACGGAATTTTGTAAAAACTAATGTCATTTATTGTAAAAACACAAACCAGGGTTGACAAGATGTGGATGTGTTAGACAGTATATGAAACCATCCTCATAAAATGAATACATTTAATGTTTAATTGAATTATAGTTTTGTAAGATATTACATTTTGCATCTTCCAAAACATTTAGGACCATGTAGACCTTAAATTACAATTTACCTTCCATGATAATTTATTATTGGGATCTTCAACAAATCTCTAGTTGAACCTATGACAAAAAAACAAACAAACAAAAAAAAAACAGGTTACTGTATATTAAAACAAAAAACAGAACAGAAATCCTAAAGCAATGTATTTCTAGAAGTTGTGAATGATGGCCCTGGATAATGTGCAATTCGCCTTGTGATACCTTTTATGCTTGTGTCCTTACCCAGCATAATGCTGGGTGGGTGACATCACATAAGGCAGTTGTTAACCTACGCTTGGAGAGGAGATCTACCAGCACTGGTGATTATATTGTTATGAACAGGTCCCAGGTTGCACGAACCCAGGTTAGTCATTTACACTGCGCAAGGAGCCAGTTTGAATCCGGGTTCAACCCTGCTAGGATCCCAGGATGCTCAAGCCAAGTAATATCAACAGTGTGCGTTCGTTGGGTCTACAGTTATTAAGACGACCACTATTAGTCGATAGACAGTAGGTGGACACATGAAGGATCAACATGCTCAAAATGTCAACATGTGGTTTTACCTTTTCTTCCAAACAAGGAATTGTTCATACCTAACCATCCCAGTGGACCTGAAATATAACAGTGTGCTGAGCTCAGGGAGGCAGTGTGCCCGAAGCATGGAGAGCGCATGCGAGGGGACACAGTACATTTACAGTGTCCATGTCAACATAAAAACGCACATCAACCTTATAATCTATAGTGGTCAATCTAATTACTCACAACCTAACAATCCATACACATTTCAACACTGCTCAATATTCCAGGTTGCTTCATGTTCATGAATAATAAACCGGGATATCTACGGCAGTGTAAAAGGAGTATAAACATAGAGGGGGTGAACTCTGGTCATCCCACACAGGCCAATCTAAAAACATAGTAATCTCTAGAATATCGCCTCCAAGCGCCCGCACACGATGTACAAGTATATGTCAGATACAGTCTGCGCTGTAAACGGGGTTTGATAAATGAGACCTGGCATTTTGTTAGAAAATGTACATTACAGCTCGGGCTGGCAGTTTCTCGCTCTCCAAAGCATAGTACAATCCCCCACTACATGATATGTACATGATCTACTGAGACAGAAGTTGGAGCCACTACTGTACATGGTAAAGTTGTACCTGCTCCTAGAGGGGCACACCGCAGGCTGAGACACTAGTAACGCCCTGATGATGACACTCGCTGCTGCCCTGCCGCCTGCTTGCGAGTTGCGACCCCGGAGACGAGCACCGTGACAACCCGTAAACGGGAGACCCGCCAAGCGTTCAACTGCAGCCACTCCCCCTGCTCCACGTCATCGCGTTTGGCGCCAGTTCTGGGAACTACGCGTACGTGGAATGGCTGTCCGGTCCGCATACGTCACAAGTAGAGGGTTGGGTAATGGCTGTAGTATGCGACTTCCCTGAAAGACATTCCAAGTCTACATTACAATACAGCGTTACGCTATCAGCCTTCCTCATACGGCCGCTGCTTCTTGACATATTCTCAGCATACTATACTGTACTCTTTAAAGTAACGCTGGCTTTACCGGTTGTCGTAGTGGGAGGCGCTGTTGTGGGCGCCATATTTACTTCTGGCAGGAGGTTGAGTTTGGGCAGATTACCGTTGCCCTCCTTGTATGCGTAGTTTGTCGGCCATCTTTTGGTTGGTAACGACTTGGGTTTCTCGTTTATAAGGTTTGTGTTAAAGTTTATTTACAATAATTTATTTGTACTAGTAGATGCACGGGAAAATGTTTCAAGGGAGTGTTGTCCGGATATTTCAGTAACGCTGTCACTGGGGTGTAATGTATACATACCGCCTAATGGCAGCTCTCGTGTGCAGCCGGGCTACTCATCACACCACCAGCAATACTATCTATTTTTACTGTGTGCTGAAGATAGAAAATATTGTACCGTGGAGAATGTTAAGGCTAGTCAGTCACCATGATGTGTGCATAAAGTCTGTGGTATAGCCAGGGATGACATTTTACTGGAATAAAATGTATTTTTCATAAGATTTTATAGAGAAACTATTGAGCTAGTGACCATTCCAAAAGTAGGTATAAACTCATACCCTCCAACATGACCCATTCCATTAGGTACAAAATGCTGTGTTCTTGGACTTCCCTCTTAAGTCATAATTGGGGACTAAGTAAAAACCGGACTCGAACAAGTTCCCGGAATGCAGGACTGGACATCAAACTCTGCATTCCGGACCTTGTAGTGTCCCGTTCGGGGGGTGTCTTGTCCAGGGGTATGCCTCTGATAGCTTTCACCAGAGACATGAGGAAGGGGAGATTATAGACGTGTGGTCCGGACCATTCCGGGTTTTGCTACATGTCCAAACCATACAGGGAGGCTTTATTCTCTCCCGCCTCCTCTCCCTGGTGACAACTGTCACAGGCAGGACACCCCCCACCGGACAGGACACCTCCCGGATAGGACACTACTACAAGCTCCGGAGTTTGATGTCCGGTTCAGTATTCCAGGGTGAATGTCCGGGTCCAATTTTTACCCATACCCTCATAATTGCAGTCGCCTGTGTTGATTGTTCATTGTTAAGTAAGGTGTTTCAACACAGGTGATGGCAATCATAAATTAAGAGGGAAGTCAGGGAGCAGAGCAGTTTGTACCTAATGGAATGGGTCATGCTGGAGGGCATGTAAATTCTACAAAGAGCACCATGAACACCGACATGTACAATAGACTGTGCTTTAATTACCTCCTTACCTATCAGAGTGAAGGGACAGGGTTATTCTCAGTATTAGAAACAGGACAAGATGCACTAAAGGGAAAATGCGGTAAAAGCCTTGTTTTTGGGGTTTTTCACCACATTCCCGAACGCACTAAAGCCCCTCCACCAGGGCTTTGCCGCAGATGTAATTGCCAGCTTTCCCTATAGAAGCCTAATGGTTTCTCTTTGCGGTGCTGTTTGAAGGATCTGTCGTGGATCCCTCCTAACATGCCCTGCGGCTAATGGCATCACTCGGCACATGTGCAAAGGAAAGCTTTTATCGGAGGAGCTATCCTTTACGTTACTACTTGCATATGTTAGTGCATATTCAATTATGGTGGTATGTAAATATAAGTTCCTCTCCCCCTGAGAAACGTACATATCTTGTTTAATCCCAGCATATCAGTGACAACCAGTGGAAATATCTAGGCAAGGAATTAAATATTGTGAACAACTCATCATTGGGTGTAAATACACGCCCTGTCTAGCTGTCTAGTCTTAATTGAAAAGATACTAAAAGAAATGACCACTATGGGCTGCATAAAAATGGAATGCCAATTGACTATAATGGGAGCAGTTTAATATTTAGTATCATAAAGTCTAAAACCTATGCACTATATCTTCACCAGAGATGGTCGCAGATGAAAATGTCTCACATTTTCATCATTTCATGAGAAGAGACAGGGGAAGTCGCTGGTCAGAGGAGCATGCTCCTCCGACCAGCGACCATTCAGGGGCTGAAAACTGGAGTGCGCACCCGGCGATTTATCGCTGGTGCACGCTCCAATCACTGGCAATATGGTTGCTCAGCGACCATATTTCCAGCGATATTTGCTATAATCGCCCCGTGTGTATGCACCATTAGAAATTGGGTTTAAATCACCTCATGTGTATGCCCCAAACAATGAAACATGTTCCATGCTACAATTACCTCACCATGCCTGCACATTCTGGCATTCACTCTGTACTGTACATCATCACTTCTGGCAAGTTCATATACTTAATCTGCAGACAACTTCCCTAAACTACTCCTCCATAAGTAATGCACGTAATTGTACTGCCTCTGTACTCTGGGCCCAATTCAGATCTGTTTGGCTCGCGGTATGCTCTGCGTGGGGTCCCCTAGCATACGGACCGGACAAAGACTTCCCTTTGCTGACATACCCATGCCTGCATGATGTTGGCGCCTGCCCTGAAATCACATGGACACAAGCAGTCCCCGAGTGACTCCTGGGTCATGTGGCAGCTGCGAGCACCGGGCACAGTAAGAGAAATCATTCGATGGTAACTAACCATCGAATGATTTGTCCTCTGTGCGGCCGCATGCGAACGGGTGTGTACGTGTACACATCCATTTGCATCCCTGCACAGTGATTCATGCGGTGGAGCGGCGTTAAACCTGCTCGCGAGTCTCCGAAAAACACAGCCTAGTGAGCACATCTCAATTGGGCCCTCTGCTCCACAATGCATGTGCCATCCACTCGCTCAAGGAAGCTTTTCTTGAAGGCTTAAGGTGTATACACACTGGGTGTTTTGGTACTTGTTTCCTAGCACGGCGCCACCGATTTTGATTGTGAGCATCGCGTCGGAAAAAATCGCGTTGATCGCATCGCATGCCAACCAAATAGCATGCGATGCGATCGGCGCGATTTTGCATTGATTTTAATGTGAAATGCCCCAAAACACCCCATTTGTATAGAAACCCCCCTGATGTTTGAATTGGCCCCCAATTTTAACGCCACCCCACTATAGACGCCAACCCGAAGCATGGCGAGCGGCGGCGGTACACGTCCTCCGACCTTTTCATACCCCTACTATCCATGTCGGCGTGGAGTTGAGAATAGAAAGTGTGGCGAGTGCAGTGAGCCACCGAGCCCGAAGCGAGGGGACGTGGATACCTTCACAGGTATCGCGGCCCCTCGCCGGCTTCACAGGTATCCACGTCTCCTTGCGGGGCTCGCTGCGCTCGCCACGCTTCTGGCTCGCCACACTTTCTATTCTCAACTCCACACGACGTGGATAGTAGGGGTATGAAAAGGTCGGTGGACGCATACCACAGCCCCTCGCCATTAACCATGTTTTTTTACTCATATTCAATGTGAAATGGGCCATATTGGCCCATTTAACATTGTCACCATTATAATGGCCCGCGACGGACGCGATCAACCTGATTTTCACTTTAACATTGTTCCCTATGGGGAAATCGCGTTGATCACGTCGGTCGCATCGCAGCCCCTTATTAGGGGCCGCGATGGGCGCGATCAACGCGATTTTCACTTTTACCGGCAAATGAACCAGTTAAAGACAGAAAATCGGGTCCATCGCATGCCTTAAGTACCTTAACTTAAGGCATGCGATGTACCACGACGGGCGCCGTGCTAGGAAACAAATACCGGTGTTTTTGCCCAGCATGAATACAGACCGATGATGGGGAAAATCGACTTTCCCAGAGGTGGACAACTTTCCGTACCATGACGCCATGGAAAGCCACCCACTCCGTCGCTCATCTGTTGGTAATAGCAGCAGTGGCTAGCGATGATGTTGAAGCTCATCGCTGGCCTGTACACACTGGGCAGCTTTTTAGCTGAACGTATCTCAGACGGCAAAACTGAGCTGCTTTCAGCTCAAAATCGCCCAGTGTGTATGGGCCTTTACTCCCCAATTAGACCCTGTTATTTTAGTTTTTACTTTCGCTAATAAAGCTTCTGTCCAACCAATCAAGGGTCCAGATTGTGTAACTCCTCAACTGTGGCAGAAGCCAGTGCTGCATATATGGTGAGTTGATTTGACTTCATTTTTAAGGTACATTGTAATATTTATTATATAGCTAGCTTTTACCAGGAAAACACGTCAGAATCAGGAATAATCTTTAAAATAGTAATAAAGACTTTTCTTGCTTTTAAATGGCATTTACATGACAGATGCACAACTGATGTTTATTTCAGAGTTAATAATTAAGATGCCGGTTTCTTGTGCTGCCTCTGGATGTAAATCAAGATACACTCTGGAGGCCAGAGAAAAGGGAATAACATTTCACAGGTAACTTTGACCTTGTATTGCCTGATTCTAGTATGAGTTCTTATGATCCGATTATTTGTTAACATCATATGTCCTAGGCCTGCTTTTCTTATTAGTAATGTGAGTGTAATGTTAAAGATCTATTTCTTTATATAAAAATCCTGGTATTGCAGTCGATAATTATTATTATTATTTTTTGCACATTTGAGTTAGGTCCCCATGCGCATATTACAGGGAAAACACAAAGAAACCCTTTAAAAGCATTTCTTTATCTACCGCAAGTATGGGTTCCCTAATGTAGCAAGCAGTGGCAGAATGATAACTTTTCTGACAAAGGTGGTGAGGGATGGGGGAGGCTGGACTGCACACTAATTCTAAACATACAGTAATACGAGGTGCTACCATGCTGAGATTTATAATGCTGCACAGAAAAAAAAGAGAAAATGCAACACACACTAAAAAACACTGGCAACCAGGTGACTTTATTAGATTAAACTAACATTCAGAGTGTGGGACCCTTGGCCCGGCACAACCCAACCATCCCAGGGCATTACTCTAGTGATAAGTACCAGTTTCAGTGTTAAAAGTAGTTACTTCAATAAGAAGTAGTAGCTCAGTACTAAAAAATATAACGGTACTTATGTAATATCTGGGCTCCCATTTTTGTTATGAGACCGCGTCCGCTCGCCACACTATATAAAATCAACTCCATGCGTAGTTGGATAGTAGGGGTATAAAAAAAGGGGGTGCATTTAACATGGGAGCCCAGATAATACCTAAGTACCAATATAACATATGTAACTCCTACTTATTTTGTTTAGAATAATGCTGTGTAGTCCCCCTTATATAATCTATATTGTACACACTTGAAAACAGAGTGGTATTTTCAATGCCGATCAGATGGGCTATGATGGCGAGCAGTGCCTATTGCTCGCCATCAAAGCCCGCCTTCAGTATTCAACTGCCCCCCTGCACTGTTTCCACCTCGCTATTTCTAAAAAGTGAGGTGGAAACGGCGAGTGTGGCCATCATAACGGCGAGGCTCCTGACTATATTAGCTGCGAACCTCACCATTTGGGGGAATCCGGCGAGGATTCCCCAGAATATAGAAAAGGGCGAGCAGGCCGGCAAGAGGGTTAAACGGCGAGGTTGGGACGTTTTTATGGCATGGATGGCTTGTTTTCGGGGAGGATCACCGTAAACAAGCCATCCTTGCCATAAAAACGCCCCAGAGACTGCTTCAGCTTGGACTAGCACCCCTCCTGTGACCTTTTGTGCTTTTAATCAGTATATGGTCCTTGTATTTGCAGACTACATACAGGAATAGGCAATCTGAATTTAAAGTCCTGGATAGATTTATTTAATATATAAGTATTAGGGATGGGTTTGTGGCAAATGTAACTTACAGCCTGAGTCAGGCTTGATCGGGCAGGGCCAAATTCATTTGTTAGGGTGGCGGGATGCGCTGACCGGTTCGCTAGGCTGCAAGTATACGCAGCCTAGCGAACAGGTCTGAATCAGTCCCTTAGTACTCAGCTGCTATGTCTTAGTCACATACCTTTTAAGAACCTCAATTTTACTAAATGTTTAAATTGAAGAGTTTATTATAATTTTTCTGATTAAAGTAGAGGACTGTCAGCCCAAATTCCGTCTCGACAATATACACAGAATGATGTTCCTGATGCTTTATGTCAGGAGTAGTCAACTCCAGCCCTCCAGAGCTACTAACAGTTCCCATTTTCCATACCAACCAGCAGCTGCACAGGTGCACTCATTATGCATTAACCCTTTTTAAATGATCCACAGCTGGAGCTAATTACTTTACTTGATTCTGTGAGGAGACCTGGGAAATGTTTACTGTTGGTAGCGCTGAAGGACTGGAGTTGGCTACCCCTGCTTTATGTTATTTGAATGTATTACATACATGTTATTCCTTTTTGTTTTTATTTAGAATACACAGTTCTCATTGATGTTCTGCCCCTTTCATACGCTCTGGCTCCAGCCGGGCAGCGAAACCGTGCACGGCCAAAAGCCAAAAGAACACAGTCGTTAATAATGGACACGATTGTGTCCATTCACATGGGACGGCCACGGCCCGGTTGCAGCCGGATCCCAGCACTGGAAAGGACGGCTGCCGGGCTGTAACCATCCCCATCATTGTAAACTTCTCGGTGCGGCACGGCTTCTTGGCCGTGCGGGGTTTCGCTGCCCGGCAGGAGCCGGATTGTGTGAAAGGGGCCTTTATTGTGAGGACAGTTGAAACGCTGAGTTTTCAAAATAGACAATCACTTTTTCCCTTAAGCTACAGTAATTAAGTGCAAAGCCTTTCTGTTGTTGTTTTTTTTATTATTTTATACTGTGCAGTATATAGTGTGTCCAGCAAATCATTTTACAGCAGGTCTTGCTTGTCTACAGTAAAACGTCTCATTGTATTTCGATATTGTGTAATCTAGGTTCCCAAGATCAAATCCAGTGTTGTTAGATAAATGGTGTCGGGCTATGAAAAGAGCAACAGCCACGGGAGAGTTGTGGATGCCTTCCCGATACCAGCGACTGTGCAGCTTACACTTTCAGAAAAGTTGCTTTGACACCACTGGGCAGACAAAGCGTTTAAGAGATGATGTCATACCCAGCATCTTTAACTTCCCAGAAGAGATGCAGGTGTGTGTGTTTTATGTTCAGTATATCTATCTGCAACATCTCAGCTGTGGTATCCTGCAAGGTTGAGTCACAATCACCTAAGGTTTGGTACAGTGTGCCTATTGCCCTATACATGGAGTGGATTACTACTGTATATGTAAACTCTCTATTAATGTTATTTTAAAATTCTGTTTCTGGATGCTTAAAATAGAGGTCACTTGACAAGTAGAACATTTGTGGGAGTTATTTATGGTTTCTATAAAAATGCAGGTGTGATGGTACCTGTTTCTGGGCGTGCCATTGCTAACAGCAATTAGCACACAGCTGGAGAGGCCCAAGTCATCTTAGGCGAGACACTCATTCTGAGACCACATGTGGTTGCACAGAGGTTTGATGGTTGGACTGATGTGTGGCTAATGTTCCCACCTTTGTGCGTAAGTGGCAGATGTGAGACACCACCAGTGGGTGTCTGTGTACAAGACAGCGGCTCGGCCATTGGCATATTTTCCGAAGTCCACTGCTTATGAAATCGCAGCTGTCCATACAACTGTGTGCACTTCTGAATCAGTCCTGAGATATATTTAGGCTTTCTCTAGTAGTCTCCTGTTTCTGGTGAAATACCTTTTTATATGGTTTTCAAAAAATAAACCTGAAAGGATTGTAGGCCAGCTGACTAGTGCTGTCTGTCAGTATATGTGCCTACATAGATGCAGGATAGGCTTTACTTTGCCCTATTTCAGTCTGTAACTAAACTTTAACTTTGTTGAATGACACTACTCTTCTTTACACTGTGGCTGAAGGTATAAAGGTAAATGGGTACTTATATGTTAGTTGGGCGCCCACTATACATAGTACGCTCATACCCCCACTATCCATGTCGGCATGGAGTTGATTTTATATAGTGTGTCGAGCGGACGCGGAAAATTAAGCAAATAGCTTAGTGGGCACCCAACTAACATATAAGTACCGGTAAATGGAGTACACAATAAATAATGCATTAAGAATGGCTAAATCTCTAATCCCAGTAGACTGCATATGGGGGAGAGGTATGAATCAGTGAAAAGAGTGGAGTATTGTGCCAATGGAGAAGTTGCCTATGGCAACCATTCTGCTTTTATATAATTATCAATAATAGTAAACAGTAGTAGACTATAAATGGTACATATAAGATGCTTGGTTAGCATGGGAAACTTCCCCACTTCTTCACTGCTTCATGTACAGTATAGAACTGGATATCACTTAGCAAAGTTTTGTGTTTGTGTTGTCATTATAATATTCAATGCAGAGTAGGCAGTTTAAACATCAGTGATTTACTTAAATGTCAGAAACTAATAGGGAGGTTGCATAAAACTATGCACTTTGTAAGGTTCACAGGAAGTCTCAAGAATGAGTTCTCTGACTGCAGAAAACCCCCTTAAGCAAGTATTTTTGTGAAAATAAAGGATACAACTATATAATACCCCTTTCACATTGCACTTGTAAGCCTGTATATTGCTGTTTTTCTTAGCGTTTTGAAACAGAACTAGCTGCAAAAGGTCCCCATGCTTGACTTTCAAAATATGTATTTTTTGTTGTTGTTTGAAACACTTCTTTTTGTTGCTATTTTTGGTTGATACCAGTATTTTACAATTGCTCAATGTTGTCACCCCCACCAAGAGTGAAGTGCCTGAGAGCAAAGATTTATCTGTGACCGCATCATCTAGCAATGACGTTCCCATAGTGCTGGAAGCACAGGATGGAGAGCCAGAAGAGGAAATGTCAGCCATTAATACAGATGACAGTATGCACTGCCAAATGCAATTAAAGGTATATGGTTTACTTAACAAGGGGCTCTTATTTCAGCCTACAGTTATTCTTTATTAGGTCTGTAATATTATTTGGAGAGGAATTTTACAGTGGGTCTCAATTACAGATGTGTACTGGGAGCTAACGTGTAAACTGGTAAAATCTTTCCCACTGAGGGATTTTCAAGGAGAACTGGCACTATGCCACTCAGTGGTAGAATCAAGCAAATGGGGGTGTAGGTCCAAGTCGTGCAAATCCAGAGACTAAGGTTGACATTTAATAGGATAGAGAATCAGAAAGTGAGAGATTTTGTAAGAAATCTCCAGTTTTTTTTTAAAGTGGCAATCATTTACACTTCAAAATCAAACTAGTTTTGCAGTGTAAATGATTGCCGCTTTAAAAATCTTGAGAATTCTTGCCAAATCTCTCATTTTCTGAATCTCTCATCCTATTAAATCTCACCCTATATGTTAAATGTTAAGCAGAGCCCCATAATCGGGTCAGTGATTGACACAAGGAGGAGGACCGTGTCAACGAATCAGTGTAGTGCAGATATTTGGGCATAAGACCAAAATGATGAGCTGTGAAAGTACAAGCGTTTCTGTTAAACAGCAGAGGAACTTAACAAACCATCAATGGACCCTACTTATTCTAGAGAACAAATGACCTCCCCAAAGTGGCTGTGGCAAACTGTGAGCTGTTCCCTAGTGAGATTAGTGGGGTGATTTTCTGAGAAAATAAAAGGAAACAGCCTGAGTTTATTCCAATAGCCCAAAGTAGTGCCCATGGTGAGCATGGAGTAGTGCCCATGGAGGAGGCAGAATGTTCATAGGGACATGAAGTGAAGAACCCTCAATTTAAACCCATTGCTTGGTAGAAGACAAGTTTGACCAGATAACAATTTGGGCCATAATAATTTACAAAGCTGGGTAACTTGAGACCATCATAAAGGTGCCCATACACTAGTGCGATTTGGGCAATTTTCATCTGATACCGATGGATCGATCCGATAAGTCGGATGAAAAGTGTCAAATCGCATGTGTTTCAGAACCAATCCACTACACTGTGCCTTATACATTGGATCGGAGGCCTGCACTCTAGATTTTTTGGGGATCCCACAGGCCTTGCTTGGATCGCATACATTGCATAGATCCTGCTGTCTGTATGCGGTCCTGCCGACCGGAAAACTTGTTTTCATTGCCACCACATCTTGAGCCCGACGAGCCTGATAAGCACCTCCCCCCAAGCTTCATTCCTATACTGCAGTATGCCACCAAGCTTCATTAGACCCTAAACCGCTATTGACCTTGTACTGTACCATACTGGTGCAATGATGCAAACTGGCACACTTCACTTCTGTGGTTAAAAGACACATGCTAAGCATTTACCAAAGTGAAGATACAAAAGGAAATAGACAAAAAACCTTGAGCGCTAAAAATCTGTCCTGCTGCTGCTTGTCCGTCAACTGTAAACTATAAAAAAAGATCAAGAAAAATTTCAATATTTCTCACAGCGCTGAACCCTTACATTTAAAGTGAACTGGATGTTAAATATATTACAGTCTCTCTTTCACCATGATGTCCAGGCACGAAAACAACAAGTCTCTCTTTCTTAAAAAAGTATGTCACAATTTTATTGCATTCAAAATATTATATAAGAAACTTAAATAAAAGTAAAAAATGATAAAAAATATGACACAGAAATTGTCACTATGCAGGTATACAGTCAAAGAGAAGGGGTACTTCCTCTCTATGTCAAATATTGTTTCTCATAATCTGGACCCGTTAAAAGGTCTTTCAAGTTTATGCATTTGACTATTATGGGATGCCCGGGGATAACATCTAATCCCTAAAAGTCATTTGACATAGAGAGGAAGTACCCCAAAAGGTCTGCATAACTGATCCAGGGAGTGAATACTACCTTTCTCAGTAGGTTTTTATTTGATTTCCTGGCACATGATGCAGCTAGCAAGCAGGGAGACAGCTTATAAATGGTACATCACAATACTGCTTTTTATTCAATTACTGCATCTTCCTAACCAAGGGAAAAACATCCTTATATCACTGTGCTAGAACTGACAACATGCTTTCTTTGGTTTAGTGGTAGCATGACTGCTTAGCATACCCTGGCACTGGGGTTTGATTCCTGGAAATGGCAGAATTTTTTTTTTTCTTTAAACAATTTAGATTTCTTTTATACATATCTACTGCAGATATTTTTATAATCTCATTTTAATACACATGGAAAAAATATCTGCTAATAGGAAGACCTGACCGTGCATCTTTGAACTCACAGTGAAAGTCGCTTGCCATGCTCCCTGTCCTCTTTTAATCACCAAAGAAAAGTATGCCAGTTGTCAGAACCAAAATTACAAAACCACATTATAATGTATTGGAGATAAATACATTTTATATATATATATATATATATATATATATATATATATATATATATATATATATATATATATATATATATATATATATATATATATATATATAGCAATGTGGGGGGGGGGGGCAGCGGCACTCACAAATGAAGACACTGTAGGCAACTTCTCACCGACGTTTCGGAACCTCTTGGTCCCTTTTATCAAAGTGCACTTTGGTTTGCACTTTGATAAAGGGACCAAGAGTTTCCGAAACGTTGGTGAGAAGTTGCCTACAGTGTCTTCATTTGTTAGTGCCCCCCCCCCCCCCCCACACACACACACACACATTGCTGTATATGGTGGTAGGGAACTCTACCACGAAGGAGGGCACCACATTATTCACATTATTGGACTGAGCCTATTCACTGTTTTGAGTGCCGCCCCCACGCCTGTATGTGTGTATATACTGTATAATATAGTATAATTCAAAAGCCATTGCTTCTTGGCAGAATTTGAACCCAGGGTGGCGGCTATGAAAAGCGTCACCTTAACCTCCTAGCCCAAACATTCTAGCCATAGAAGTAGTCACACCTGTTTTGCATGTAATGTTAAGCGAGGTAAGGAATAGACAGTGAGGTGACTAGTTATGGACACAGTTCAGCAAGGTACCCGAGCATTATTGAACATGAGTATGTGCCAGTTTGCATCATTTGGTGGCATGCAGTTGCATAGAAATTCAAGTATGTTTTGAGGGTTCTAGCTACAGTATAGAGAGAGTACCTGATCTCACTTTGGGAAATGCAGAGCATGTGTCTTAACCTCTGCAGATACAGTATGTATTCTAAATATTAGAGGACTCTCACACCAAATTATTTATTGCTCAACTGCAGCTCTGGATTCATGACAAACACACTGTTTAGTTCTTCAGTGTACTGAATGACATTCCATCAGCCAATCTGCAGGAGCTGTGACATAAATTTCATTGGTATTTGACACGTGCGGTGCAGTTTAGGAGAGACGACATCTGGGGGACACCATGTGGTATTACACTCTCCAGCGCCTCCGTATTGTCACGCCAGGGGTCTGAGTCACTGTGACGAAGACCTCTGGTGGGAATTCGGACCAATACACAAATCGGGGAGGCTTCAGAAGACCCTTGTGCATTCACTTGCACTGTTGTGCACCCAGAGGCAGGAAGGAGATGAGATAAAAGTACAACAAGGTTTATTGAAGCAGGTGGTAACAGGAAGGTTGTACTTGGCAACGAGCAGGAAGTAAGTATGCAGAATGGTAAATAACAACAATGGAGGACAGATGGTATAGGTGCAGTGCAGAGCACTGATTAAGTCCTTTAAGTGGCACACAGCCAACACCAATGTAGAAGCAATACTTTACTTGAGTTGCCTTGGGATGAGATGTGGAATGATAACTTAGAACATCAATGGAATGCAGAATGATCGCTGGAACATCGAATGTATGACCAATGGTTAGTACATCGAAGGAATGCTGAATGATGACTGGAACATCAAATGCACGACCGATGGTTAGAACAGGAATGCTGACTGAACGATGGCTGGAACATCAAATGTGTGACCGGTGGTTAGAGCATCGCAGGAATGCTGAACGATGGCTGGAACATCGAATGCTGACTGAACGATGACTGGAATATCGAATGCGAAGCTAGGCCAAGAACTGCTGAGGTGAGTATCCTATACTGGACACCGGATCACAGGAGCTAGAATACCTGGAAGGTCACAGGAGCTGGATTACCTGGAGTGAAGCACATTGCAGCAGAGAAAGAGAGACAACTGCACCAACAGCAGACAATTGAAACACCAGCATCAGTCTGTGGGCTCCCAGCATACTTATACCCACTGGAAGGCCATGATTGGCCAGGTAGGTATGACAGTGAGCTTAGACTGCACATGATTGGTTCAGCCTGACGTGACTGAAAGGAGCATGGCAGCCCCCATGTCAGGCTAAGGCGGGAAAGTGTGTTTGTATCCACCATGCTTGTGGCTGGGAGCAATGGTGGTGGACTGGAGGATTGCCGGACACTGGACACTGTCACTCAGCTTGAGGGGAGCGGCGCTTCACAGCCGCTGGCTCAGCAGCGCTGAGGGAACTGGGAGATGACCACAGGACAGCCGTACAGCACACAGGACACCGGCTGCGTCCAGACTTGAAACGCAAGCTCAGCCTCTGCAGACACTTAGCCAGTAAGAGAGCCTGATTTAATACTCGGATTGTGACACATATGCTACAATGTGACTTAATACAGCATGAGGCAATTTAGATCACCAAGCAAAGACTCGGCAGAGAGCGAGTAGCAGGTTGTGTTACATGGCATATGGATGCTAGATGTAAGAGGACACACCTGAAACTCCAAGATATTAATTATGAGAGGGGTGCCAAGTGTCGGGGATGAATTTACTTTATGGGGAGTGGTGGAAAGAATCATCTCGAAGTTTGAAGAAAATAATAAATCTGTGAAATTCACTATTTAGATCAGAGGGAAACAAACAAATCTGACACTATAGCTAATAAGATGTCAGCAAATAGAACTGATTTGTGCTCCATCCTCCCAATCAAGAATCCCGAAATATAATTACCCTTGCTATGGCTTCTATTGAAAGGAATAAAAAGGGAAGACCTCTCTAGTTCCTTTAGAAATACTAAATGGAATTTAAAATACCCCTTTCACATTAACTCTAGGTATATTACTAAAGGTCAGTTTCAAATCGATCTTATTTGATATTAGGCTTCCAGGGTTAAAACACACATATACTAACATTGACAATTTTATATAAAAAAATCAACTTGTAGTAAAAGCGTGGATTAGCCCTGGAAGCCCAAAATTATATATTGTGACAAGAATCACAAACACAGGGTCTCAGATTACTTCTTTGTTGTTTATTCTCAACAGCACGTTACAGCAAAGCAGGTTAAATACATATGCAGTCAGTATTACAGGCAGTAGCATACAGGCTCTCTCAGCAAAGCAGACTCTTAAAAGGCTCCAATGGTCCCTATACTATAACACCCCCAGTTTATCACTAGGGTAGATACTCCATTACCAAGAGCAAGGTGACCCTGCCCTGGAAACCCTTATAACAGGAAATCACAGGCATAGGCGAATCTAGGGGGTGGTCCGGGGGTGCACAGGACCACCCATTAGAACCATTTTGTAGCTGAGGGATGGAGCTTTCCAACGAGCCCAGCCCCGTGTCTCTAGCCCCCTGGGAACCGTAGATACTGCCAGGCAAAGCTGGAACGTTTTCCCTATAGAAGAACATGGGACCCGCTAATTCCGACCCCCACCCGATTCAAAGGCTGCCAGTTCCCCCTTCGGCATCACTGAAGCTCGAGGTTGATCTTAGTCGAACCCAAATCGCTGGGCCTTCAATTTGATACCAGCCTGGACCCATATGGGTTAATTGGTTCCAGGGATATTGAGGTTAAACCGTTTTTTTTTTTTTTTTTTTGCTTACGGGACGCTACAAGTGGCGGTATGTGGGGGCATTACGCATAATGTGTGGCTTAATGTGTAAGGGGCATTACGGTGTGCAGCATCATGTGTAAGGGACATTATGTGTGCAGCATCATGTGTAACGGGTACTATGGTGCGCGGCATCATGTGTAATAGGTACTATGGTGTGCGGCATCATGTGTAATGGGTACTATGGTGTGCGGCATCATGCGTAATGGGTACTATAGTGTGCGGCATCATGTGTAATGGGCACTATGGTGGCATCAAGCAAGAACCCACAAGCAATGAGCACGTAGGTAAGCAGCACTTATGTGGCAAATATGTAATGGCATTACGGCATTACGGTTTGTTATATAGTATGTAATGGGCATCATGATGTGTGGCACAATGTGTAATGGGCATTATGGTGTGTGGCCTTATGTGTAATTGGCATTATGACGTGTGGCTTTATGTGTAATGGGTATTACGGAGTTTGCTAAAATGTGTAATGGGCATTACTGTGTATGGTCTAAAGTGTAATACCACACCCCTTTTTGTGATGCCACGCTTCCTTCCCATGAGGCCACGCCCCCTTTTTGGCGCGCGGCTGTGCCGCGCAAAGGTCCCCCTGCTATAATGTCTAGATCTGGGACCACCCATTACCATAATTCTAGATTCGCCTATGATCACAGGTGCTTCTGATTACACCTGAGACTCTGCTACCAAAACCCGGTCTGGATCCTCCACATTACTTCCATGTGGCTCTGCCCCCCTCCTCCCCCCCCCCCCCCCCCCCCCACAGATATATATATATATAGTGCATGGAATGCGTTGTGCATGCAATGCGATGAAAATCAAGTGTGATGAGCTGTGCGATGAGGTGCCGCGGGAGCATGCACCTCAAAGCACAGATCGCACCGCCGGGATCGGTGCGTGTAACCTGAGATGCCCCCCTGCCACTAATACCATGCGGGGGGATGTGTGACAGGGACACATCCCCTCGCATGCCTCCGCTGCAGGAGAAATCATTTGATGGTCACCTGAATGAAGGACGGTAGAGGATAATGGAGGTAGAAACCTCATGGTCACACTACAAGCCTTTGATAGAGATCACATACACTGGATGAACAGAAGTTGTTATGTTACCTAAATTGAAGTTCATACAGCCTTTCGAAACCCTTTGTTCCAGGTAAATGACCAATAGAAATGATAGAACTAGGCTGCCCATTGGGACAGATTAGCACTAGTCAAAACAGAATGAAACTGACAGTTTAGCTGTTCAACAGTTCATTAATCTGTACAGATATTATAATCTGTATTACGGTTTCCGTATGCATTTTGTTTAAATGAATAATTTCTGTAAACCCCTTAATTGATTATTGTTCCATATATTTTGTTATTCTAGGATCACCCATATTTTATACCAGATATTGAAACGCTAAAAAAAAAATTGCAGGCGTCAGAGGATTCAAGAGCCCAGAAAGAGAAAGAACTTAGAAATGCGAAAGATAGAGAAAAGCGATTACGACAGACCTGTCTTAGTGTTTATCAGGAGCTCAGTAAGCGCAATCTACTGAGCCCACAGCTTCTAGAAACTCTCCAGCACTATGAAGGTAATGTAACATTCAGTACACAAACTGTATACAAAGTGACTGTAAGTACTGTTTGTTACTATCATTTAAAAGAAAAAGAAAATCATTTTCTAAAACCAAACTATTAAAATACCGCTAAACCTTAAATTATTATTTTTTGTATGTAATATAGATAATAATAACATACACAGATTGTTCCAGTTTTCTGCAAACCTTGAAATGTCATGTATATCAGGTTGTGTTATTCCTGAATCGGGCTCTGTGATATTGCATCTACATATGTATCTGCAAAACTGCTATTGGTTAAGGTGATTGATAGAAAGGGGTTTGCCACACATCTGACTTCCAGGCCCCGTTACCTGACGCAGCACTGACGCTTCTTGGCCATAGGTGCACCGGTTGGCCGTCTCAGTCTTGTACCTGCTAATCAGCCGGGTGGTTGGCATATCTCTCGGCATGTACCAGTGTCTAGTCTATGCAAATATCAGTGTATATTGTACACTGTGCACTCATATGGTAAGCACAGTGTGCTGCATCCAACCTCTCAAAATGTTAATATATTGAGTGGAGTACTCTACCAGCAACTGTTTGCAGCCACTCTGCATTGCATCCATCCATCCATCCATCCAGAACTGTGTGCAGGTCATAGAGCACTCCCTCACCATTTGCCAGATGGCACATAGTATCCACTGTCTACTGACTGTACTTTTTTAAACAGCATTCTGATCATCGGGTGTGGTATAGCACACCGACAGTAATTAGCCCGACGCCGGGATCCCGAATGCCCGGACTCAGAGAGTGGGGGGAGCGCAACGAAGCTATGCTCGCCACCTATTCTATTCTCCCTCTACGAGGGTCGTGGACCCCCACGAGGGAGAATAGCCGGTGGCCGTCGGGATCCCAAGAGTCAGGGTTTGAACAGTTGGGATTCCAACGTCAGTGTAATGACTGTCGGAATCCTGACTGTCAGCCATGGCAGTTATTGTCTGGGCAGTGGGCTTGCGGGCGGAGATTATGCTATGTATTCTCTGGAAGTACCCTTATTGTGAAAACTACCATTGCTGTAACCTGAGAACTGCCACTTTACCTGCTGAGAACAAGGAACCAGCCTTTGGGACAGATTCTCTAAGCTTCAAAAGTGATAAACAGTCAGCCAATCAGCTCCTACCTGCCATGTCACAGACTGTTTGAAAAATGTCTGGCAGGAGCTGATTGGCTGGCTGTTTATCACTCTCTATTTTATCACTTTTGAAGCTTAGAGAATCTGTCCCAAAGGCTGGTTCCTTGTTCCTTGTTTCCAGAGAATACATAGCATAATGGTTCAGCCAATCAGCTCTTACCTGTCAATTTACATATTGTGGCTGATTGGCTGAACCATTATCACCTTGCACTTAAGGTTCTTTATGGGGATAGATAACACTTCTCCAAGCTTCATAAATCTACCCCCCTGTCCCTCCATCTTTAGCTGGTGTATGTGATTCCTTGTCATATTATATAATATTTTGTATGGATATTGATCCATACAGCTAAATCACAATATGTATATGCAGATTAATATTTACATTTATATAAAAGTAATACACTTTATGCTTTATTTTGCACTGTACACATAGTAACATTAGCATTTCATTTCCCTAGAGATTCCATTGGAACTGTTTAAAAAGCCTGAATTGGAGTACTCTGCCCAGCAGCGCCTGTTTTCCCTGACTTTACAACTGAATGATCCTCTATCATACAGATATCTTAAGAAGGAAATGAAATTGCCCCTGCCAGGGTCCGGAAGACTTCGACAGTGAGTATACATTATTGGAGAACTTTTCAAGGGTTTTTAAATCTCATAATAACATTTTGATTGGCAAATATATGTATTCCTCACAAATATATCTATGTAACTTTTTTGATGAGTGGTTACCATAATAGTAAAAGCTTCTGAATAATTTTTTTTTAGGAAAGGAGGTGTCATGTTGGGAGGTATGCTGAGGAGTTCCATGTTATATCCCTTTCAAAGCCACTGCATCCTTTCTGGTTTTTTTGGCCACCTACATATCAATTGGAAGGTACCTCCGCTTTGTACCTTGGAGTTGCCTGTTGAGCATTTGACCACCTTTACTTCCTGGAGTAACAGGACCACCTCTACTCCTTGGAGTCATGTTCTCTCTTTGGCCCTCATGACTGCTGCTTTCTCCAAGTGCTTGCTGTAGTCTGGATTCATATGAGCCTCATGTGATGGTGTGGGATGTGGCAACCATTACTGTATCTCTCCTGTCTCTCTTGGTCAGGCACTTCCCTGGCAGCAAGTGTTGGTCTTTTCTCGTCTGCTGTTCAGCCAGGGGTCATATCCATCATGTGACCAGGGTTAATTCAGAAAGTTGCTGTCTGCTTTACTGCCTTTACTGTGGTGTCGTGTGTTGGACAACTTACACCAATGCCTAGACTACACTCTACACCCCACAATCTCCAGCAGATGTGCATGCAGTGGCTCCAACCCCCCTCTGCCTGGCAGAAATATCAGCTGCTCAGGTCGAGGTACCTTCCTCTGAGCAGTTTGGGTGGCCCTTGCTTCATTCTTCATAGGAATACCACTTTTCCTGACCCCCATGGCAGTGACCTAGTGCTGCCTCTGTGATGCCTGTTTGCCAAAAAGCTCTCGTTTTCTGCACTTCTTGCTTGTAGTACAACCCTCTTGTCCTCTGTGTGATCACTGACTGCTGCTGTACCTGTGTTACTTTTGTCCCATCCGTATGGTCCCAGATGGCAGCACTACCGCTTCAACTGGGCAGAATTCTGCAACTGCTATGTAAGCATCAGGGGCAAGGGCTCCAGAGATGTTGCAGTGTTACTGGCCCTGGCATAGTTGCTTCTACTGCTAGATACTCTTACCATGCAGGCTCAAGTCAAGCTGTTGTAGAGTATACCATCACCAAGGTACTTTTTGATCTCTGACCTCACACTTACTGTTTCCCTTACCTCCCTCTGTAGTTTGTACCCTTCTACTTGTCAAATGCTGCTGGTGTCTACTCCAGCCTATTGGTACCTGGAGTAACACCCTCAAACTGACCTTGTTATTGTCTGAAGCTTCAACTATTCATCTATTCCCCCCCCCCCCCCCTCCACACCTCAACTTCTTTTCACTTACACCTTGTCTTAATCAACACTTGCCATACCTAAAGTTAAGAAGTTAGGTTCTCAAGTGCTAGTTTCCTCCTAAGCTGCTGATTTTTTTGGGCTTCCCCTAATTCCACCTATGAAGATGACTAAGAAGGGGAAGACCTGTCTGCTCCTTCCACAAAGTCTAATATTTTAATGGTTGTTACCAAAATGCTTGACATTAGGAAGGTAATGCAAGAGGGGCTCTGCAATCCAATTTCAAGCCTGCAAAATATGTTGGAACAAGATACCAAACAAAATCTTTACACCCTCCTGCACTTCTCTGACCAAGAAAATTGCCTAAATAACAGGGGGAACTTTTCAGAATCAATTGAATCTGGACACTTATGGGGTTACCTCCTTCGCCTTTTCCATGTTCCGGCTCCTACTATCATCAATGATATGCTGCTGCTGGACAGAGCACATCGTGCACACAGCTGTTTATTCGGCCTGATCGCTCCGCTGCAAATTCACAAGGCATCATTCTTCATCTTGATTATATCAAGACAAAACACCAACTCTACTCGGTCATCGATCCTCTTCCATCTCTTTTGAAGGCTCGCCTATTTTTATTTCATGAATTTTCACCACTAACCCTCGCAAAACAGAAAGCAGTGTGGGAACTAAAACCCTGAGTGTTCAAAACCTCAAGTATTGTTGGGGGTTTCAATTTGTATTTCAATAATACATGGATAATAAAGTTATGGCAAGAATCTTAATAAAGGCTCTCACACTGCTGTGAGCGCTGTTAATCTATGTCCACTGTTGAATTACGCCCATAGGCAGGTGTTGGTTGCTCTTTACATAACATACCTATATATGGTGGTTACTTCTTTGAGGAAATGCATTTTGTCTAATTTCATTTAAAGGTGTTCTAGATCCACCTAATTTTATAGGAAACCATCTCCCTTAAATAGATCAGTTTTTCAAAATGCCCCTCTGCTTTTTGTTGACTAGAGACTTCCTTTACCAGAAGTCATCTGAATTTCATCTAAAGCTGAAGCAAATGCAACCTTTGAGTTGGGAGGGTTGGTGCACTTTTGCACTGATTATAGGGTCTATGGATTAAGGTGATGTCATTCCTACCAGGGGTGGATTGGGAACTAAAAGTGGCCCTGGAAAACTTTCTAGAAGTGGCCTCATGTGGGCGGTCACCAAATCAAATGTAGGCGGAGCCGACACCCAATATAAATTATGTCACTATGTGTGGAAATATGCTTGGCAGTCTAGTGACTCCCCAGACCTTTAACAGATGTCCAATGGATACAGATTGGTCTATGGCCTTAGCTGAAATCAGTGGGATGTGCGAGACAGAAGAGGGGGGATGGGGATGAGGATACATCGGTACTTATTTCCTAGCACAGCACCCATCGCATAGATTGTATGCCTTACTTAAGGCATACAATCAATACAATTGAAACGATTTTTTAATTGTATGGATCTCATCTTATGCATCTCATGGATCTTATGCATCCATAAGAGCCATAAGATGCTATAAGATAAAAATCGTGAGCCCCCAATAACCATTGTTAACGCCACCAGCACTATCAACGCCAACCCGAAGCGCAGCGAGCCCGCGAGGGGCGGCGGTACGCGTCCTCCAACCTGTTCATACCCCCACTATCCACGTCGGCGTGGAGTTGATTTTATATAGTGTGGCGAACAGACGCGGACTACTTCACATGTATTCCGCGTCCCCTCGCGGGGCTCGCCACGCTTTGGGCTCGGTGGCTCGCTGCGCTCGCCACATTATATAGAATCAACTCCACGCCGACGTGGATAGTGGGGGTATGAAAAGGTCTGAGGACGCGTACCGCTGCGCTCGCCACGCTTCTGGTTGGCGTCAATAGTGGGGTGGCGTTAACAATGGGGGGGCCATTTCACCCATGAGGGGGGGGGGGGGTTAGCAATTAAAATTGGGGATTTGGGGGCTTTTTACATTGGAATAAAGTTAAATTGGGTCTCGGGACCATTTCACATTGATTCCAAAGTAAAAATCTCGTTGATTGCGTCGATTGTATCATCGCATGCATCTTATGCCGCACAAACACATAAGATGCATGCAATGCTTGAGATATCAGCCCGACACATACAATCTAGATCATGGGCGCCGTGCTAGGAAATAAGTACCGATACATCTTTAAAACAAATACAAAAAAGTCACTGGCTGACAGATGGCCTCACAGGTGTGTCAGCAGGGTTCGCAAATACTCGCTATAGCGAGTATTTTACCCACTTTGGAGCACCAGGGACTCATTTTTTATGAATAGCTGGGTCCCCTGGGACCCAGCCATTTCGGCGTGCACGCCGTGTTAATATGTGTGACAAGGGCGGAGGGATCTGTTTCCCCTCAGTGGTGATGCGACCGTGACACAGCGTGACTTATGGCCGCTTCACACATCTGCTGGGTCCCTATCACCGCAGGTCATAGGCATCAGTGCACGGAACCTACGTAAGCTGGCTCCTGCACTGTGCCTCAACAACAGACGGCTGGAGCCAACACCAGAAGCAGCTGCTCAGCAGGGGAACAGCACTGCGGCTGGTGTGAGGACAGAGCACGAGGAACTGAAACCAGCATTGGGGGCCAGAACCAGGGAGGATGTGACAGTGAGGACGGAGCAGACCCGGGCAGGAAGTAGAGGTAAGAGGGGTGCGTGGTCCATTTAGCAGGCTGCTTGGCTGTGTCATGTAAGGGGATTTATTGCTAGCAGGACTCGGGCTGCAGACTTCCCTCCTCCTCTTCTACCTCGCGGTGCTGCTCTCGTGTGTCACTGTCACCTCCTCCAGGCTCTGAGTGGTGGCTGTTAATGGCCCACTTGTCCCCTCCTCCCCTCACTGCACAGCTGGCAGAGAGGCTGCAGCTCACCAATTAACTCTTAACAGGCAGAGCTGCCTGTAGGAGAGGAGCCTATAGACTCTGCTGGGATTTCACTAACCCTATCCCTCCTGTTCCTGCTGCCATTACTTTTACTATCGTGATTGGTGCAGCACAGGTGTCCCTATTCCTTTTTAGTATATGTGTATCTTGCTTTATGTGAGTAGGCAAATTGCCAATTGATTCCCCCCCAACCCACAATAGCCACAGTTTGCTTACAAAAAAAAAAAAATAGGCTCAGGCTGGCCCTTGGCTCAGGGTATATGCCATATGGAAGGGAGGAGGCTTCTGTATGTGCCATGCTGGGGAAGGGGAGAGGAGGCTTTATTCCGTTGGGACCCAGAAAAGGTCAAGTAGGACCCCGATTTTTGTAAGTGAGGGGTCCCAGGGACCCATAATTTTGGGGGGTTTTCGCGATCACTGGTCAGCATACTGGGAATCTTCCTTGTAAAATTTCCAAAACACCCTTGGGGCGAAATGTAATAGGGTGCGATTTTTTAGACTAAAAAAAAATCGCACCAAATCGCACCTTTAAAAATCGCGTTTTTTGCCGCGAATTCGCATATGTAATGAGATGCGAATTAGCGGCAAAAAATGCGATTTGCCGCGATTTCGGGCAATTTTCAGTCATGAAAATGTGCGCATTTTCAGTCATGAAAATGTGCGCATTTTCATATATGCGATTTTGGGTAAAAAAAAAAATTAAAAAAAAAATGGCGTGGGGTCCCCCCTCCAGAGCATAACCAGCCCCGGGCTGAAAGAGCCGGTCCTGGTTTCATAAAATCACAGGAACAAACAAGTTGGGGTTCCGTGCATTTTATAAAACCAGCACCAGGCTCAAGGGCCGGTCCTGGTTCCCAAAATACGGGGGACAAAATGACTAGGGGTCCCCCGTATTTCAAGAACCAGCACCGGGCCCAACCAGCCAGCAGGGTAATGCCACAGCCGGGGGGAGACTTTTTATACAAGTCCCCCCGGCCAAAGCATTCAGCCCTCTGACCGGTCAGCATGGGCAGGGGTCCTGGGGGAGTGGGGACCCCCCCAAAGAAGGGGTCCCCCCCCTCCAGAACTTACCAGCCCATGCTGAAGCCCGGGGCTGTCCTCGATGCCCCTGGGCTGTGGGCATCGAGCTGATTAATTGTGTAAAAAAATAGAGAAAATCCTATTGTGTATTGCTGTGGAACTATGAGTCCCAGCAAGCCTGCACCACATGCAGGGACTTGGAGAACCACAAGTCCCAGCATGTGGGGCAATAAAGGGCCCGCTGGGACTAGTAGTCCCACAGTACTACAAATAGTTAAAAAAGTACACAAACACACTGACAGTACAAGTTTAATACACACCAAGCCCATTCATCCATACTCACCTATGTTGACACGAAGCTTCGGTCCCCTTGTCCAGTAGAATCCAGAAGGGAGGCTGTGGAGAGAAATCATACTCACCACAGACGTCTTCAGCGCTTCTCCGGGTGCCCAGCAGCATTCTTCCCACGATCACCGTCCTCCGGTGTTCTGTTGACATCTGAGGCTCCGCCCCCCGACCGGGACTTAGGCCCGCCCATCAGCCAATCGTGGTCCTGGAAAACCGGCATGCCGGTTTTCCAGGACCACGATTGGCTGATGGGCGGGCCTAAGTCCCGGTCGGGGGGCGGAGCCTCAGATGTCAACAGAACACCGGACCGTGGGAAGAATGCTGCTGGGCACCCGGAGAAGCGCTGAAGACGTCTGTGGTGAGTATGATTTCTCTCCACAGCCTCCCTTCTGGATTCTACTGGACAAGGGGACCGAAGCTTCGTGTCAACATAGGTGAGTATGGATGAATGGGCTTGGTGTGTATTAAACTTGTACTGTCAGTGTGTTTGTGTACTTTTTTAACTATTTGTAGTACTGTGGGACTACTAGTCCCAGCGGGCCCTTTATTGCCCCACATGCTGGGACTTGTGGTTCTCCAAGTCCCTGCATGTGGTGCAGGCTTGCTGGGACTCATAGTTCCACAGCAATACACAATAGGATTTTCTCTATTTTTTTACACAATTAATCAGCTCGATGCCCACAGCCCAGGGGCATCGAGGACAGCCCCGGGCTTCAGCATGGGCTGGTAAGTTCTGGAGGGGGGGGACCCCTTCTTTGGGGGGGTCCCCACTCCCCCAGGACCCCTGCCCATGCTGACCGGTCAGAGGGCTGAATGCTTTGGCCGGGGGGACTTGTATAAAAAGTCTCCCCCCGGCTGTGGCATTACCCTGCTGGCTGGTTGGGCCCGGTGCTGGTTCTTGAAATACGGGGGACCCCTAGTCATTTTGTCCCCCGTATTTTGGGAACCAGGACCGGCCCTTGAGCCTGGTGCTGGTTTTATAAAATGCACGGAACCCCAACTTGTTTGTTCCTGTGATTTTATGAAACCAGGACCGGCTCTTTCAGCCCGGGGCTGGTTATGCTCTGGAGGGGGGACCCCACGCCGTTTTTTTTTTTTACTTTAACTTTTAGCCTTTTTTTGGACAGAACCATGCACAGATCACACAGATTTGTGCATGGTTCTGTAAAAATCGCCAGCAAGAAGCTGGTCTATTTTTTTTGCGTTTTTTGGTAAGGTCCCATATGCGACTTTAGAACTCGCATCCTATTACATATGCGAGTTCTATAGTTTACAATGGGAAAACATCTGGATGCGATTTTCAGTGTGACTGAAAATCGCATCTTTAAAATGTGCGATTTCGCGGTAAAAAGTGCGCTTTTTACCGCGATTTTTAACCGCGATTTTTAACCTATTAAATGTGCGATTTTCGGAAAATGTGCGATTTCGGCCGTTTTTGACCAAAAATCGCACATGTCTAAAAAATCGCACCCTATTACATTTCGCCCCATATTTCTACTCATGAAATTTGCTGGACATCAGGGGTTTATATTGCTCACAACAGAGGACACCAGTTCTTAAGAGCGTTTATCAATCACGATCAGGCCTTAGTGGTGAGTTATCTTGATGACCAGAATCGCTGGGCTACGATAGAGTTCAGGAGGTGACTGCAATGGTCAGAAGTAAACATTGCCCATCATACTAGAGTCCAGGGGGGGAATTCAGTTGTTTATTACCTGTATAAAGTGACAGGATATCACAGGGCAATATTGAATTGATGTTATTGCACCCCTAATAGTTGGGTATTGCCATGCAAATTGGCTTAACACCGACCAAACTAATGGGCGGGAGTTGTAAAGTCCTGATAGAGCACACACACTTCTTTCTGCTCACCACCCCTGGGGGTGGGGGAAGCGAGCTTAAATTCAGGCACTGGCAGTAGATCACACCTGGATGGAGCAACAATTGAATAGCTTCTTTGGGCATCATCTGCTCATTGCCGGTACACTGACAATTGAATCCCCACCCCACTCCCTATGTTTTCTCCTGTTGTTGATTTTCTGCTCTTTGTGTGTATGCACTGGCCGGCTTTCCCCCTGTCCGGCGCTGTCAGCAGACTGCTTTCCATAGCGCAACTCTATGGAAAACTATCCACAAAGCGGGTCATCTGGCAATACAAGAAGGTGAACGGCTTTCCCGGCAATGATGCCGAAGCACGCATCACCGCTCATCGCCATACACACTGGGCGACTTTCATGCTGAAAGCTGTTCAAACGAGAAAACTGAGCGGCTTTCACGTGAAAGTCACCCAGTGTGTATGGGCCTTTAGGTACAAGATACAGCCACTAAAACAATAGTAGGTTTGCAGAAGTGGGTGTCTGTAATAGTGGAGACAAATGTGCTGATGGCTATGGCAATGCATGTATTAGGGAATGAAAAGCTTATCTGTATATGGGAGATTTGTAAGAGAATAAACTGAGAGGATGGGAGTGATAAAGATGTGAATTAAATCATATTACGAATTATACATTCTGTGAGTCTTTTGAAACGTTCAGATTGAGCTGTATCTTGATCTAACCACAACTCTCATAATATACATTTATATTTGCGGTGATCATACTATTTTTATTTCTGAGTCACTTTATACAATCTTCTATCTCTAGGTGGCTGAAGTCAAACAGAGAGGGGCCTGGACTTAATTCTTCAGTCATAGAAGCATTGCTACAGAAAAAGCAAACGCACCCACATCTGTATACACGGACATGTATTGTGGTGGATACATTGTCTATTCAACAAAACGTTTCCTTTGAGTCACAGAGCAATGAGTTTGTCGGATTTGTGAATTTAGGATCAGGAGCAGTTGGAAGTGGAAGCCAGGAGATTGCCAATGAAGTGCTGATGTTCATGCTTGTGGGAACAGCTGGCCACTGGAAATCCGTTGTTGCCTATTTTTTTGTCAAATTCTTAACCCCGCAAGCACAAAAACAACTTCTTGTCCATGTTCTGCAGGAACTGTGTGAGAATGACTTTGAGGTAGTTGCAGTATTGATGGAACGTTGTTCTCGTAATGAGGAAATGTGCACTTTGCTTGGCTGTACGTTCACAGATCCCTGCCAGCCACAGTCTCATTTCTCTTTGCCCAATAGTGATTACAAGCATTATGTTTTGTTTGACATGGGTTATGAACTACAAACTGTCACTGATGCAATAGAGAAGCTTGGTTGTATACAAAGTGAAGATGGAGTAATTACGTGGCAGTATATAAATTATATCATGAACATACATAAAACGACTAGAGTGTTTGCTCAGTTTACAAAAATGCCATTGTTGGTAAACAAGCTAAGTCACACCATTGCCACTGCACTAAGCTTTGTTCAGGAGTTACAGTCTGAAGAATTTGATGGGTTCCAGGCCATCGTAAGTTTTATTAAGGTAGGTTTCTTTATTTACACACTGTCATATTGATTTTCATTTTAAAGGATGTATCGGACAGAAAATCAATTGTAAATCAATTCTGCTATCAGACATTTGGGGACAAGAACCCCTTGCTGAACAGAAGTATGTATTTAGTAAAAAGTGTATCTAAAGATCGAACACAAGTGCTCAACATGCAGACTGTACGTTGTGGAACTACACACCCCAGCATGCTCTGCCAGTTTTGGCATTCCTTGATCCATTCTGGGATGTGACATCAACTGAAAGGCTGAATGTTGTGAGCACCCCTGGAATAGAATGTTTAACAAAAGCCAAGATTAGAACTTGTATCTGATAATCTAGGTCTGCATCTTCCATATTAAGAAACGTCAAGAAGCATTCAGATGAGCAAAGTTTTTTTTAGCTGCAACCTGTTAATATCTTCAAAAGGACAAAGTACCGTTTTCTGGTACATTTTTGGAAAATAATGTTAAGCTGTTGTAATGACTTGTGTAAAGGCGACACTTAAGTGTTGAATTTGCTAGATGTGTTTCCTACGACAGTATTGATTTTATTGTAAAATGAATTGGGGTTGTGAGCTACTGGTATGCCTAACATGTTGCTTCATTTACATTTCTAGATTATTGGTAGGTTGTTTGACATCTGTAATAGCAGCAGCGTAAGGATACAAGGTGACAAAGGCCCTATAAATCATATCAACCTAGAAGAAAAACTCCAGGTCCTGCAGGAGACTCGGGAATACCTATTAACTCTCATGACATGTGACAATGATTTCCTTTTTCAAACATCAAGGTAACCATCTGCGCAATCAAACAAATGCTGTTCTTAAATGGATTTTATTGAAATATGTGTTATTGTAGTTATGTCTATTGGACTATGGGTCATAGGGTTGTTGGAACTTAGGCCGGCAGTCATTAGGTTGACATGATCATTAGGTAGACACAAGCATTAGGTCACATGGAAAAGGTAGACATGAGTTTTTCATTTTTTTTTGTGTCTGTCGACTTAAGTTGACATGGCTACCGAGTATACCGCTTATATTAGGTTGACATGCATTGGGTTGACCACTTATGGTCAACATATGAAATAGGTCAACATGGCTAAGGTTAACATGGTTTTAGGGCCACACAAGCATTAGGTCAACAATGGCTAGGTTGACCTGAGTTTTCACAGGGTTTTTTTGGCCCAATTGTCACCATAGACACCATCAAAGTGTACCGCTGCGCTCGCCGAGCTTATAGTCGCCCTCCACACCCTAGTGGATGGCAGGGCATGATAAACTGCCTGCTCAAAAACAAAACCATGAAAACTTATGTGGACCTTTTTACTGTCGACCTAATGCTTGCATCCAACTATGTCAACCTGTTTCAGATGTCTACCTAAGCCACAGTCCCATTCAGTGGTCGACAATGCATGTCGACCTATTATGTATGGGCCTAATTACTATATACCCAAAGTTATAAGAAACAAAGTAAAATTAGAATGATAGTAATAAGATGATGTTTGTGGATTTGGGTGATCTTGCACTACTTTTATGTGTTATATCTATGATGATGGCTATTATTATTATTATTATTATTAGTAGTAGTAGTAGTAACACTTACATTTCGGGGAGAAGTATGCATTTTTTCCCAATTGTGGCCTAAGATGACACATAAGTACGCAATTTTGGAGATCCAATATTCAATTGTTGTTTTTTCCCTTTTTCACACCTATTATCCTTCTTTTTTCACACACATTTATATGTTGTGATAATAGAGGGATATTAAATTCTTCCTCGTCTTTTAAAACTTTAGTTTTTTTTTTTTTCAGTCATTTTCAATGGTATTTCAATGGTATTGGTGATTTGGTCATTTTCTCCTCTTTCTATTCACTACTTGAGTAGTGTGATAAGTGTTTTTTTTTTTTTATGAATGTTTTATTTAATGTGTTTTTCTTTTTTTTTATTTATAAGAGGTTAATGATAAACTTAAAAAAAAAAAAAAAAAAAAAAAGAGTATAGGCACACATCTCCCTCCCATAGAGTATATGCACAACCCCCACATAGAGTGTACGCACACCGGCAACATGCTATGCTGGATACACTGTTATATTCTTCCTCCATGTTGTAGTTGATGTAGTGCATGAAATATAGCCTGTCTGCACATGTCGGCTCAAAAAAAACCATATCGTTGTTTTGACTGTCTACCTTTTCATTGTCGACGTAATGCTTGTGTCAACCTATACCATGTGTCAACTTTCAGCGGTCAACCACCACCCCCCCCACCCCAACTCAACGGTCAACCCCCACACAGCGGCTCGTCGTCTCTCCTGTGGGCGGCATGCTGCAGCGCACGTCCTCTGCTCTACATGGCGGCTCTCTGAATGTGGCACCCACTTGCTCTGCTCTTCTTCCGTGGTGGCTCCCTGAATGTGGCACCTACTTGCTCACACATTTGCTTTTCAGAATCACAGCGCTAGACACATAAGGGTGTAGTCAGACAAGGACCGCGTGAATTAAATGGCATCTGCTTAACAGGGGGTGGTTGCTGTTATAATGGAGACAAATTTGTATGGCCAGGCAGAGGGCAGGGTAAACTTGCGGGCATCATTAGGGGCAGCCTATGGGCTGCAATGGGGAAAAGGTAGATACAAAAATACTTATCTTACCTTACACCCGGAAAACCATTTTTTGGTAAATATCACATTTTTTTGAGGGCAAAATCTTTTTGGGTCGCTCACTCTCTGTAGCATATTGGGGTAATGTTGGTCTCGGGTCAGTGGGATGTGTGCATTTAGAACAGGCACATCGGCACATGTCTGCTCCAAAAAAGTGAAAAACCCCATGTCAACTTTTTGACTGTCAACCTAATGCTTGTGTTGACCTTCTTGCATGTCGACCTTTTTGCTGTCTACCCATTGTCCGGATATCGAATTAATAGACTACATTTTAAAATGTAGATTCTGCTCCCAAATTGGCTGCTCAGGCTGCGTGTTTGTGGCTGAAAGGTGCTATAAGGTGCATACACATGGTGCTAGTTCAGTCCCGTTTCTAAGTGATCTAACTAGATAGCTTAGAAATGGTGCACTGATCGCTCTGTGTGTATACCCTGCAGCGATGGCGATGTACGGTCCTGCGTGCTGGAAAGCCAGTTCTAGATCACAGGGCTTTGCCCATCAAAAATAGGCAAAGCCCCACTCAGCACAAAGCATACTGAGCAATCATGTTTAAACCAGTCGCTCAGCATGGGTTGCCAATGACTGATGCCCTTTTATAAAGGAAATGTATACATATAAAAATGCATACTTCACCATTATGAACCTTTTGCAGCGTTATTCTAACTAAATAACGGTAGCACCCTTTAATAACCTATCACAAAAGCTGTGCAGCTAATGCAGACATATTAATATCATAAGAAATGTTTCCCATGTTTTCTTTCATTTATCTGGTTACTACTGTACCAGCATGGAGTCTGCGACAGAGCGGATACTAAACATTGGGCAAAGATAACCAATATAAATACTTAATTTTAGGAGTTGAAAGGAAAATAGCAGAAGCACATGTACAAGCTGGAATTATCTTGAGGTATGAATTCATGTAACTAGTTGTGTTCCATCAACAAATCAAATAAATGTTTTAATTCTATTCCCATTTTACTAGTACAGTATGCAACATGCTTTACAGGGGTAAATTTATTAAGCTCGGTGAAGTGATTAGTGTCTGTTTTTTATAACCCAGCCAATCAGCTCCTACCTGTCATTTTTCAAACCAAGCCTGTAACTACACAGTTAGGAGCTGATTGTCCGGTGATAAAAACCAGACACTTTTATCATTTCACCGAGCTTAATAAATCTGCCCCGCAGTTTTTTATGACATGAATGTGCTTAGAGAGGTCATAAGTGATGTCTTTCTTTTCAGCTCATGGTGCACGGTTGGTCTCCTTGTGAATATTACTTCGTTCACAGAACTGTTGCCATATTTGTTGCTGGACCAAGAATATGTCACCACTGACAGGTTCCGGGCAAATCAACTCAAAGAGTTTTTTAACAGTGTCAGTAATGCAGGTGGGTGCTGTTTTGCATTAACTTGATGGGTTTTATTTGGGGGGGGGGGGGTGTAGGATAATGGTTAATTATTTATTTAAGTTAATCTAAGTAAAGAACACATCCTATCACTACAAGTTTCAAATCGCATATTTGAATATTTGAGGTGGTATAATTACTAACTTTCAATCTAAAGCAAAACATATTTACTAACAGATGATTTTTTCTTTAAATTTTTTAAATGTTTGTAAATGTGGAATTTATAAAATAAAAATGGACCCTTTAGTAAATACCCCTATAGAAGGCCTGGACACCCAATGGCTCTGCAGCTATAGCGGAACTACAAGTCTCGGCATGCAACAGCTGGCGAGTCACGGGTTGGCCAGGCCTGCCCTAGAGTGTGTGAATGACATACCATTTTCAGACAGCAAATGCCGGGTCGCACATGGGATTAGGACATTTACAGTCTGAAAGCTCCGCATCCAACCCTGCTTATTGCCGGGCCAGTGACATCACATGGGGCGGAGAGTCACCAGGGGCTTGGGAGGAGGCAGCACTTGGCGCTAACAGTGCTGCCTCCTCCATAAGGTGAACGGGACCAGGGTTGCTCAACCCAGGCACCCGTTCACACTGCACTTGACACGGGTCAGAGCCGTGTTCAACCCTTGTCATCACCAGGGTTGAACTCCAGTTTTGCTCGACCCAAGGTGGCCCTTTCAGACCGCACCTAGGCCCGTGTTGGGGCTGCAAGAACATGACAATAACCCAGGTCTAGAGTGTGGTCTGAAAGCTGTATTACTATTACCTCCATTATGCAATCTCTTTTTTGATACTAAAAAAATATTAGGATGCTTTCAATGTCTGAAATGGTGCGTAAGCTTAGTGCATTGGTTTTGTTCCAGTGGCTAAGCGTTATTAGGGTGGAAGCTAAGGGAATGTATTTAGCACTTGTGGCAGGGCAAGTGCCACCATCTGACTCATTACAGTGCACGCACCATAGCTGCTGCATGCAATTACTCTTTCTTTACAGTATGTATGGGTGTAAATCTATTTACTTAATTTATAATATCTATGTACAGTATTATGCTCCTTGTCAAGGGTTTGATACGAAATTCCGGTTTTCAAAATCCCAACAAGGGGGCTACGTGGATTGCCCCCCCTTGCAGGCTCGCCACACTAATTTATTCTCCCTCTATGGGTGTCGTGGACACCCACAGAGGGAGAAAGTGTCTGAATTTTGGCGGTCAGGATTTTAAACGCCAGAATTATGACTGCATCCAGAGTAAAATTCCAAACCATGTTACCAGGAAGTGCTTTCTCTTATATTCTCATATGTTTGCACTGAGTATTGTCAATTTCATGTTTGTCCCTTACTTTAGGCAGCTCCCCTCCTACAGCGCTTGATGTAAAGCTTGCAGTAGAAAAGCTGTGGCCACAGGGAAGATTACTAGATATGTATGTGGAGAATAAGGTCTGCTCAATGCACACAAATATTGGACGAAGTTACCCTGGTTATCTGCAGCACCTTCCATGTCCATTTGAGGAGACCAGTATTCGACTTTCTGGACATTTCTATTCATCGCCCTTGCTAGAGGTGGTTCTCCACAATTCGGAAGTGTACATTGCAGGCTGGGTTGTAAGGAAAGCTTACAGCCAGCTCTGCTGCAATAAGTGCAGATGGGCACTTGTTAGTGATAGTAACCCACAAGACTTTACAAGCTCTTACCACTTATTGCAAGTTAAGGAAAGCACCACTTACTTTGTGCCATCAAATGGAACAGTCAAAACTGTGCAAACAGCAGAGAAGGAATTGTATCGCATGCTGAAATATGGAAATACTCGGCAAAGGACTTCTGCACTCAAATTGGAATACCATGTACTGTCAGCATTGGGTTCAATAGATATATTTAACCTTAAAGAACACATTGGACACACAGAGTTGAACATTGATAATCATCACTTTCAGTTGGTCCGTCTGATTACCTCTGTGTACTATGCACTTAAAAAAAATTATATCACCAAAATAACAAGAGCACATAATCAGCAAGCTGTTATAAGAAAAACGCTAATGAAATCTCAAGGTTTATGCTCATTAAACTTTCCCCAAAATTGATGTTTGGGATGAACCACTTTGCGCTTTTTCAGCAAGTTTAGCTCTTTGGGCACTGCTGATGCGTTCCAGTCTAATTACATTGTGGAAACAGCATATTGCCTAGATGTACAGGCAGATGAAGTTATATGTATTAAATATAGAAATGGGTGAACAGATATTGAGTTTTAATGCTGTTCTCTTATCACTGCTGCCTGACCCACATGCTGTCCAAGTCATCTTTATTGGTAGTCTCGGGAGTGGCAGGGAAGTGTTGCCTATCATTCACTTGCCCTGGACACCAAGCTACACTAATACAGATCATAGCTATCGAATGCTTTGCTTTTAACAGGTCACTTTTACCCTTCTAAAGAAACCCGTTCAGAATTGACATGCTGAAATTATGATAACATTTAAGTCTGCTGAACTTAGTTGGGTTTACTTCTGCTAAATATGAAATATTCCTTCATTGAATGATGAGAATAATGTGCTGCATTCATGCATTACTTCTGAGTGAAGTACTACAATAGAGCCTGATTAATATTTGTAAGTAAAACAAGTATCTGTGCCTAGAACAAACAATGTTGCCATATAAAGAGAGAAATACATGTTTTCTGTGCAGGGTAAATACTGCTTTTTCATGTAGCCACAAATGTTACACCTCTTTATTTTGACACTGTAATGTTGATTTGTTTTAACACACCAACACATATTTAAATCTGTCCCACCTGCAGTGCAACATTGTTTGGTTCAGTTGCTTATTTTTTTTTTTTTTTTCTTACAAACATGAATTAGGCAAATACAGTAGTTCTCCAACATACAATTAGTGAATCTCTGTTTTTACCCTGATATATTACTATAGGACTGAATGATCCTTGGATTATCCCCAAATGCATTTTTTGCTTTACTCATTGCTCATTTAAAGCTGGATACAAACTAAACAATGACCCTTATTCTGGTTCACTTGCAAAGGCAAATTCCTTCTCAAATGAACAAAAACCATGTGCACTGCAGGTGGGGCAGATGTAACATGTGCAGAAAGATTTAGATTTGGGTGAGTTATTTTGTTTCTGTACAGAGAAAATACTGACTGCTTTATTGTTACACTGCAATATAGATCTCACGTTAAAGTAAAACCCCACCCAAATCTAATTCTCTCTGCACAAGCTACAACTGCCCCACCTGCAGTGCATGGTTTTGTCCATTTGAGAAGGAATTTGCCTTTGCGAGTGAACCAGAATAAGGCCCTATATGTCAAAGTGACATTTCATATATATATAATCTAGTGTGTACACATGATATGTATGCTCCTGTGGGGTTGCTTGCAACATCCTCTTTTGGGCATGTAGCAGGGCATCATGACAGTCTATTTGGGCTGCACACATCAATCAGTTCTTAGGATATATTTATTTCTAAACATATTATTATATAGCGTAGCAAGTTCTGATGTACTTTACAACTGGAAACAGTAATAAAACAAACTGGGTAGTTACAGACAGTCAAAATGGTAGGAGAGTCCTGCTTACAATCAAAAATTAAGCATCAATACACAATAGTTATCTATTGAGAAAAGTCCACCTGATTGCAAAGGTTACGGATGTGCTGCATGATACAGTGACCAAGCAATGTTGGCCAGGGGTCAATAGGAAAGTGTGAAAGAGAAAGTAAATGAGGATGAGGATGTGTGAACTGTAAAAGCCCATACACACTTGTCGACTTTAAGCTGAAACATGCTCAAAACATCCGTTTTGAGCGAGTTGCAGCTTAAAGTCGGCAAGTGTGTATGGCGCACCGATGCCTGCCTAGCGATGATGTGCGCTCCCGCATCATCGCTAGCAAAGTGGGCCATCTGCTGGTTTTACCAGCACTTCTAGCGATGATGGCTCATGTTTGAGCCATCATCGCTAGGTGTGTATGGCAGCCGGGCTGAAAGATGAGACTCTTAGCCCAGCTGACCGCCTGGTCCCTCCCTCCCCAAGTTTTTGACCTTGTGTGTAAGTAAAAGCATTTTATATATCCAATTGTAAAGCACAACGGTATATGCTGCGCTATATAAGGAACTGTAAATAATAATAATATTGAATACGGTAACTAATGGAGGGACTGACAGAGCGGTTTTGCAGAGGAACATCCGGTGAGGAAGATTGACCTCGCAGATGCATTCATGAGGGATTGTAGTGGGGGGGAAGACTAGTACGGAGAATATTGCAATAATCAATGCAGGAGAGGATTAGAGCATGGAATAAAGTTTTAGCAATGTCTTGTGTAAGTTTTGGTCGTATTCACTCCTATTTTATTGCCTATAAAAAAAAGGGGGGGGGGGGGGGGGGATGCAATTACGTCTGATTAAAACATTTCCCCAATGCTTTTTATTGGGCTATCTCAGGGGTTCCCAATCCTTTTTTAAATCATGGTACTAGAGTTTTTTTACGGCACCCCTAGGCCAAACAAAATATAGAAAATAAATATAAAATTAAGTGAATTGTGTTTATGTGATCCTTAGGTTCAGTTATATGGTAAAGGGTTCTGCTTGTACACATTTTATGATTGGCAGCCACCAGCACTGGTTTTGTCCATAAATAATTGACCATAGATCATTTGAGTTGGTCTTGGACCACCAACCCGAGGCACCCCTGGGAGCCAGGGCACACAGTTTGGGAACCACTGGACTATCCAATTAAAAATCACCTGATAAGACACACTTTCTTCCCAAAACAGGGAATCTGCTTCCAGCATATGCCTGCTAATGGAGTTGAGAAAATGACCTGTGATTATTACTCATGGGTAATTGGATACACCCATAGAATTTTACAGCAGATAAAACCCCCTTGTCAATCTAGTCTGCCCCTTTTCAATGATCTTTTAACTATATGACACCATATTTTTTCCTTGGAACATTGTAAAGATAATCTTTATACCTAGGACTTTGCCCAAAAGTCAGTGTTTTGCAGACAGTAAACATGCCTGAGCAGTAAGTGTTTAGATGACATTATGCATTTACTTTGCAGGCAGGCCTCTTCTAATTACCCCAGGTGCCAACAGTTTAATGAGGTTTCCTATTAAAAACTAAATTTAAAGGATATATTTTTCTAGTGAAATGTACACTTTGGTGATGCAAAAAAATTTGATATACCCATTAAAACACTAGTCCAATAGTGTTTTTGACAAAGGATAGTAAAAAGAACAAAACTTAATTCTTTAGAAAATAATGAATTGCAATCAGATTAAATTGATCAGACTGAATTTTACAAAAGCATTAACTGAAAGATGTGGTAAGGCCGCTACCATGCACGTGCCTAACCAAGGGTGGTGAAAATACAGTTCTCAGCCTAGGAGGTTATCGATAAGGGAATGGTGGAAAGTTTTGGGATAGTAATATAAACTGGGTGTTTGATAGACATGCTGTGATTGAGATAAGCGGACTGTGTCATAGAATGCAACTGAAGTGACACAAAAGATTGCAAGAATATAAAGGGTCCCTTACACTTGTGAGATTTTGTCAGATTTAACCCAATTCAGATGGATTGGCCCAATTTATCTGACGTGCCTGATGCTGTAGGACCCGATGCACTTTCCTGTGCGCATTGGGTCTAACCAAGAAATTGATCTTCCTGCACATAGAATACATTTTAAGTCAATCAGGTCCAACTTGTCCCTCAGACAAGTTGGACAAGACTGAATGAGGGGAATGTGGGACTCGCATGATCAGAGTCATGCTGTATTTTAATAATTCTAGATAATAAACTGATAAACACCAATAGGGCTATTTCACACTGTCCGGGTGCCGCCGGACAGGGAAATACCGCACGGCTTAAAAACCGTGCCGTCCCTGCAGTCACTAATGGGCTGCTGTGCTGTCTTTCATACTGGATGGTCACGGTGCCAGGGAAGGCATTGGGCGCCTTCACACACCACGGTGCTGCTTGATGATAAAGCCCGTCCCCATGTGACGAGAGAGGCGGGCGTACAGGAAGTCAGATGGACATGCCATTCAAATTGTTTTAACCCGCCCCCATGTGACGAGAGGGGCGGGGCTACAGGATATCCAAACCGCAGCATGTGAAAGCTCCTGCAATCTGGCTAAAAACCGGACAAACTTTGTCCGGCTTTTTGCCGTCCGGTCAAAACCGGAGGAGTGTGTGAAACTACCCATAGGCACGAAAGGATAAACAGCACATATGTCAACTTTATCGATTTGTGCACGCATTTACTACTAGCACTAACAGGCCCTAATGTGTCTAATATACCCCTTTCACATCACACTTCGGATCTGGGTTGGTGACAAATAGGTTTGGTGTGAAACCAACCCGGCAAGTCAAGCCCGGTTATAAGAATGGTTAATGGGTGATGTGGGTTCAGTGTAATAGCGCTGGACCTGAGAACGCGATCCCTGGTCCTACCCAGCTTAGCGATGTAGGGTATTAGAAACCTCCAGTTTTGCCAATTATGTAGGCTACTTTTTCAACAGTGTGGGAAAACTGTAAAATATACTTTACAGTGCAGACCACTTAATATGTTGCCAGTTAATGTCTTCCCTATCAGTGCATTAACTGTATTCCCAAAAATACATACACATTAAATATAAAGAAAAATATGTTGGTAATAAATGTCAATGCTCATGGTATAATAAACCAATTCCTTATCCAGGGATATAAGCCACATGCTCTAGGGGCAGGGGTGCTCAAACTATATTGCTCCGGGACCCCTTCAGACAATAAAAATGATTACAGGACACAAGCAAGTTACTACTGAATGGCCACCACATGTGTGAAGTGAAGTGACCGCTTTTGTGACAGGGAGGCAGTGGGTAATGGGGGGGGATGGAAAAGGGTGATGGGGATGGAAGAGGGAAGCAGTGGGTGTTTACATAATGAGTTATAACCTGTCTCCACTGACACATTAGCCTGATGATCGGCAATATAGAGTCGTGACCCCATGCTGAGGTGGTCAGGACCTACAGTTTGTGAACCGCTGCTCTAGGGAGCAGCAGCACAGATGGTCTTAGATAATTGCTAAATAATTTCCATTTTCTGTTGTACTTACTGTGCAAAAGAAAGTAGGGATTTCTGAAACAAATATTTTCTTTATTTTTATGAAGGTGTGCATTTTATTATTGGCTTGTGCTTTAAAGAAGATCGCTTGCAGACAAAAGACATGTCTATATATGAACCAAATTAAGCACACATTTAAATTATTGGATCCCCTATTTCCCAAATTAAAAGAAAACTGATTCACTAGAACAGATTTCAATCTAATAACTGCAAACATTAGTCATTTATGAATAAACCTGAAAGAGGATGAGTTCAAGCTCTAAGTGGTTTGAGAAGCCATGAGTTACTATGTCGTTAAGAACTCTGATCGGTTACATTAAATATAAGTGATTTATTCTGAGGGTATGAACTAATATATTATGTGATACAGTCCATGACATGGATCTGCAGTGTATCAATGTCTGGCACCATAAGCTGACACTTAGGGCATGTGTGTACTGAAAACCGAGGCTGCTCCATGTTCTCTGCACCTGCAAATAAGAAAAAAAATGCTATATATGTAATAAATCAATACGGTTACATTCATATACATTCTCCTCCATTGATTTGTTTCTACATATTAAATAACAATCTTGGTCCAATTTATATTGTTTTAAAAATCCCAAAAGGACCATGATTAACCCTTTGAGTGCCAAGTGAATTTACTAAAATAGGTGTGAATTGCCAAGCAAGCCTTTTTATTCATGGTAATGACCTGTTATGTTTACCTTATATAGGAAATATAATCTTGTTATGCACAACATTTTTTATTAGAATTTATATAAAAAATGTGAGGGATGCTGGCTTTTTAGCGGACATTTTTCACAGATGTTGGCACTCAAACGGTTAATTCAGTCACAGTGAAGTGAGTGCCAGTTACTAGGCAGCGAGAGGACAGGTTTTTTGGTGCAGGAATAATTACAAAATTAAATTCTTCGTGCAAGTGTTCAAGCTGGTTGCATTTATAGGTTGTGGACCTGATGGTAAAAATGACAATATTTATTTATAAATGCACAAAAGTCATTTACAAACACCTATTGCTGCCCTAGGCAAAACAAATGCTAGGTACACCACTTCTGCCGTTTTTAAGCAATGCAACTGTAGCGATTTCAACAGAGTGAAACTCTTCATACGGGATGCGGTTAATTTCCCGACGGTCGGAATCCCGGCGTTCAAAATCCTGACCGCTGAAATCCCGAAACTTTCTCCCTCTATGGGTGTCCACGACACCCATAGAGGGAGAATAAATTAGCGTGCCGAGCGCAGCGAGCCCGCAAGGGGGGGGGGGGGTCGATCCACGTCCCCCCCTTGTCGGGATTTCGGCGGTCGGGATTTTGAACGCCGGGATTCCATACCGAATCCCTCCATACATGTGATTCATGGAAATATTTAAAAAAGCATTTTACTCATTTCCAAATAATTTTTTTCAACCACAAAAGATATTAATTCTTAGAACTGTGAGCGTTGTGACATGGAAACAGTGGTGGCATAATAGTTAATATTTTTGCCAAGTGTCACGTAAACCCATTAAAGTGTGATGCAGCAAGCTAAATTAATTGGCTTATGTGGTAGGCAATATGGATGGTAAACTACAGTGGACTGAAAATGATGTGAACAACTAAATATTCTCTAAAGCAATGCAGAATGTGATTGCGGTATGTAAATAACTATTGATAAACAATTCTCTTGCTGAAAGTCTATGTATAGAGAGAAAATAGCACAAAAGATAGTGCATTCAGCTAGTGTAACTACTTTTTTGCACAATCTTTTGTGCTATTTTCTCTCTATACACGATTACAGTTACCTTGAATAGCATCCCCGCAACAAAAACTACATAGCGGGTAACATACTGTAGGTCCCAAATACTAGAGACAAACCTAGAGTGTGCAGACAGACATCCTCCCTGTCCTTTCCCCATTATTAAAACTTGAAAGTCAATGTAACCTAGTTAACCAATATCCAATGATACATACATTTTTGTAACTAAATGCAATTGACCACATTATTTTATTATGTAACTTGCACTATGACCAATTCTTTCCTTTTGCCCTATGCCCTTTTCCAATGATAAAAGTACACTTATCCTTGTGGACGATTTTATATGATCCGGAGGAATCTACAAGATGAGAACTCCAAGGCCTACTCCAATCATGCCTAAACTGTCATGCAAAGATTGCAATACAATGTCACTTGCACTGACATGGTCCTTCTATACGAAATCTCATATGCATATGACAGATTCTTGCTTTATTATAAACACATTTCAAAGTTTGCTCCATGTACCCCAAATAGATTGTACATTGGGGCATGATGTGATCATGGGGCTTTTCAGAACCCCTACTGTTATGTAAAACAACTTTATTATGTTACTCTATTTTCCACTGTTATGTTAAACTGGAAAATCCAATAAATACATTTAAAAAAAACACACGAAAAAAACCTTGCACTTAAGGGCCCCTTACACTTGTGAGATTTTGTGAGATTTGATCCAATTTGAGTCAATTTATCTGACAAACTCTGATGTGCCTGATGTGTAGGACACAATCCACAATCCCTTGCCATTGGGTATAACCAAGAGATTGTAAGAGATTGATCCTCCTGCACATAGGATAAATCTCGAGTCAATCAGGTTCAATTTATTGAACAATAAGTTGAACAAGTGTAAAGGCCCCCATACATTAGGCCGACTTGTCCGAAGGACAAGTCGGACCTAATCTACTGACAACTCCCCTGGGGGGTCACATACGATTTGGCACTTGATGTGCCAGGTTTTGCATGTGATAAATCGCATGCGATTTATCACATGCAGTCCCCCCGGGGAGCTGCTGTCAGCGGGAGCCGGGAGCTGAGCAGGGCATGGGGGCTGCAAGCAGGCAGCGGACGCAGCCTGTAGTACCTGCGGTGGAGGGAGCCAGATGCCGAGCGGGGGACTGCAAGCAGGGAGCCAGGCAGGGGAGGCAGCGGGCGCACTGGTCCAGGCGGTGAACTCCGCGAGGGGACCAGAGAGCAGAGACCGGGTAGCGTAGGGGAAGCCGGGCAGCAGCGGGCGGACATAAAAATGAATTAACAGTCAGTGACTGGCTGAGAGCTCTCTCAGTCAGAGAGCTCTCAGCCAATTACTGGCTGTCCATTCATTTCTATGTGCCCGGCTTCCCCTACGCTACCCGGTCTCTGTCTCTGATCCCCTTGCGGCGTTCACCGCCTGGAAGTATCTATTTGCGGCATTTCCCGACCCCCCCGCCCAGGATAGTGCGCCCACTGCCTCTCTAGCCCGGCTCCCTGCTTACAGTCCCCCGCTCGGCTCCCTCCACCGCACTTACTATACGCTGCGTCCCCTGCCCACCTTGGGCTGCACATAAGATTTAACAAATCTTATGTGCAGCCCGTCCGACCTCCCGAATCCGACCCGATGCGCACGGGACCGCGCATCGGGTCGGATGGGATGTCTGCACATGCGATTTGGCCCGATTTCACGGTCCGATTGCTCCGAATCGGGTCAAATCGGGCCCAAATCGCATAGTGTATGGCGGCCTTTAGGGGGCCTTATGACCCGATAAAATGAAACGCTGGGTGACTGTTGTAGCAAATAGGCCTTTGAGAATGGTGTGTAGATTATAATTTTGATACCACTATGCCCAGTGTAATAATTTACCTCTTGACACAAGGGTTGCACTATCACCACTATCCAAAGGTCTCATGGATCTATGCCGCATCTGCAGTTGTTCTATGGATTGCCTAAAAATAAAAAACACATCACAAGGTTTTTACTCTAAAAACAGTTCATAAAAAAAGAAAAAAGAAGTTGAAATTCACCACTTGCTGTTCCAGCTGGCTACACACCTAAACATCTATCTGTTTCGACAAACCAATTGCTCCCAAATGCTGAAAAATGGACACAGACAATAGTTAAGATAAATTAGCTAAAAATCAAACAGATTTCAGAATTTGTCTGAACAACCATTGTCTGTTTTCCAGCGTTTGGGAACACACAGTCGCTTGTCAATTGTTCCCATACATTTCCAGATTTTTGTTCCCACCAGATTGGACAGATAGTTCTTTAGGTGTGTACCCCATTTTATTCTGTGGGATCGGAACCATCATGTTTACATGTTTAGGACCATCTAGATTGGAGTGCATACATTCCCAACCTTGACTCTCAAGGCACACTGAAGCTGGGTACACACTAGTACAGTGTTTTTCAACCACTGTGCCGTGGCACATTAGTGTGCCTTGAGCTGTTCTCAAGTGTGCCCCCAGATCTAGAGATGCCCAACCCAGTTTACAGCCAACACCAGTTCAACTGTTATTTACTGGTCTCTTCTTTTCATGTAAAGGGCCAGTATATTTTATTTTTGTTACCTGTGGGGACCAGTGTGATTGTTTTTATATGGGGGCCAATAGGTTTTTTTTCCTGTGGGGGCCAATGTGTTTTGCCCTGTGGGGATCTCATGGTGTGCCTTGGCAATTTTTAAATCTTATTTAGTGTGCCGCAAGGTAAAAAGGTTGAAAATCTCTGCACTAGTAGATATACCTGTAGATCAATCGACCTGCAGATATATCTAGATCAATCGACCTGCAAATATATCTACAGACAGATTTGGCAGCGTGTTCTCCATACACAAACTGCCCAATCCATCGGGACTTACAACCCAAATGTGCGGCACATGCTGTCAATTAGCAGCTGCACATGTGATCAGCAGATCGCCTGTACACACAGTGCGATGTGCCAATATATCAATCATTGGCAGCCGACACAATAAATCTGTGAACGATGCTGCATCAATAGATCGTCCTTTGAATCGAACTGCCAATTTAATCGGCCAGTGTGTACGCACCTTAACAATGCGGGTTTTAATGATCTCCAGGCTTCAGCACAAATGGTTAATTCAAAATAACTGTACTAATTAAGTCACCTGTGCTCATGCATGGATATCTCTAAAACCTAAACGCTTTGTGTGCCGTAAGGTCCGAGGTTGGAAAGGACTGTTGTAGGGTATGGCCTGTTCATATGAACCAGTTCAGTAGCATTTATGCTATACAATTTAGGGGTTAGCAATTATGATATACACAATATTATTTCTTCAACATCTTTTGCATCACTGAAGTTTCACAAACAGTCCTTTTCCATGATACTAGGTTAGCCTTATAGAAGAACCAGCTGGAGTGTTCCAATCCTGCAGAAATATCTGGCTATATTTCGTTTCATTCTTGTAGAATAATAGAATAATAGAATATGCAGGGATGTCTGAAAAGTTGCAATAAAATGACTACCTTCCCTGAATATCGCCAGTGCCCTCTTTATCTTGTAGTATGTACGCCAACCGTGCTGCCAACTGTTCCTTCTCTTGATGAATACTTTCTCTGGCAAGCCTTTCCGCATGAAAGTCAGAACAGTAAACCTCCATCTGAGCATGACCAGTAGAAAATGCACAGTACATTAACAAATTAGATGTATTGGTATTATTTCATATATTTGCAATACAAATATATATGAGGGGTGTGTAAAAGTATGAGTCTATGTGAAGAGCTTAAACCACTTGATAACCACTCCGAGACAGGTATGTCCTCTCCACTGCAGCTTCCAATGATTCAAAAACAAGTCACATGCATCTTGCGCTTGATTTGCGGGAACACAAAGAAGACATAGTGGGCCAGGCCAAAAAAATCCAACACTTTTCTGGACAGTTATTATGACGGGGGAAAAAAACCTTCAGCTCTTAAAACGACACAAGGAAATGGGGTCCAGTGCTTTGCAAAAGCACTTGATTGGCGTACCAGTGATGGTGCAGTATGAGTGGTACAGTAGCTACATGACCACCATCTGTATATATGGTTTAATCAGCAATTACAGTTTACAACCAGTCAGATTGTGTCTACTCACTGCCAATGCACATCCAAACACTTATTGCACACCCCTTGTATATATATCCTTATAAAAAAAAGGTACAAGTAAAGTTCACAAAATCTAAATCTTGTCCTGTTAACAATATACATGCTTGTGAAAAACAATTTGCATTTAGCAGCAAAATTCCTGTCACTCTTAGCCTTATACTACACCAAGGTTCTTCCATCTAGTTCGTTGTTTGGACTGAAAATCTGTTACGGTAAAGGACCAAACACATTAGCCGATGCCCCCACGCTGACACTGATACTGGTGGTGTCGAGGGCACGTGGAGGAAGGGGGGGTATGTATTAAGTACATATAATGTACATTATTTTATAAGTAACATCTGCCCCACCTGCAGTGCACATGGTTTTGTCCATCTAAGGAGGATTTTGTCAGAAAGAGTGAACTAGAATAAGGCCCTTTGTATGGTTCAGCCAGAAAGATGGAATGCGATTCTGAAATAATCATTCCCATTCAATTCATTGATTTTAACCAATCAATATACATTAGGAAAGATTACAAAAAAAGAAAAAAGACAGAATGAGGAGTTATAAACTCTATTCTAGGTCTATTTGAAAAAATAACAATTTTGTGTGTTTTAATAAAACTTTACACCACATGAGGCCTGAAGTTACTGAGGAAAAATGTATCTAAGGAATTTAAAAGAGAAAAAAAAAAAAAGGTACTTGTGTATTAGCACGGCGCCCGTTACGCAGCTAGCGTAGTGGCGCTGTCAGAATCAGCGTAGTGTTTGCGCGTCCAGCGCAGTGTAGTGTTCCTGCCCGTTTGCGCCTAGCCGGAGCTTACGTAGTTAGCGTAGTCAGTTAGGCGTCCCTGTTAGTATCAGCATTGTGTTCCCGCCCATTCGTGGTTAGCCGGAGCTTACGTAGTTAGCGTAGTCAGTCATAGTTACGCAGTTAGCGTAGTCAGTCAGCGCTTATTACATTGTGTGGGCACCATTGACCATTTAAACCTGGCTGACATGACAGGTGTGAATGTGTTCCTGAAACACCACTACTATCCACGCTACTATCGGGATGGCATGGATACTGGGGGTTTGAAATGGAGGCATTTGCCAAATTAATCCCAAACCGATGGACAATAAGTGAATTTCGCAGTTTAGGTACTGTGTCCGTAAAGCGGTATCCTTTCTCAGTACTAAGTACTTAAACACACTTAAATACACCAGGTATAATTAGTACAAAAGACTTATATAGAAGGTATAAATTTGCACGCCGCAAGGAGCCGGGGGCAGGCAGGGAGATGGAAGCCTCCCTGTCTGCGCCGGAGTCTGTGTGTGTGTGTGTGTGTGGGGGGGGGGGGGGGGGGGTTAGGAGGGCTTCTGGGGACACAGGCAGCACAAAATGTAGCGTAGTCGGGTGCCATGATATTACACAAGTACCGAAAAAAATATATAGTGCGCAAACAGTTGGGTTAAATGGACAGAAGAATTTATTACAACCAAGTATGGAACTTTTAAATCCAAGAATACCCTGTATTACTCACACATTTTGTACCTTTATAGTGCAGTATCCAGTATTATGTGACAAGCTTTGATTTACGTGTACTGTTATGCATGCTAATATAGGGTGCTATTTTATGTAATGTTAAAACATTAACATGTTTTTGCAGACTGCCATATCCCCACCTCACCTGAGCACGAAGAAGTTCAATGGTTTCCACATCCTCCTGGTGTTTTATGACAATTTCCTTCATTTCATCAATCTCCAACTGCTTTTTAGCTAGTGCTTGCTCACATGTATCCAACTTTTGTTGCAGTTCACAGAACTGCACTTTGGGAACCTTCTCAGCCTAAAATGTGATATAAAATAGACATGTATGGTCACACACAATGGCCCCATACTGCCCCCTCCCCCCTAAATTTCACCATACACTGTCCCCCATAGTAATTCAACACATTTCCCCCTTCCCAGTATTTCCACCACACACTGCCCTAATACTAGCCCACACATGCCCCCCACCCTCCAGTAATTCCACCACAAACTGCCCCCATAGTAATTTGACAAATCCCCCCCCCCCCCATCCCCACATAATCCACCACACACTGCCCCCATAGTAATGGCACACTCTGTCCCTCATAGTAATTCAAGTCCATGTCTCCATAGTAATGGAACCTGTAGTTTCCCATAGTAATTCACCCCCACCGCAATCAAATAAAAAGAGCACTAGCCCCAACCTGTGTAGGGGAGTAAAAAGTTTTCCCTCCAGTGGTGTGAACACTGAGGTGGCACGGAGCAGCACTGGGTGGCAAAACAACGCAACATGAGTGACCACTGAGTCATGCTACTTAGAAGGTCACAGCCTGGGCTGTGGAATAGCACTGCGCTACCAAAGTCTGGCAGTGATGATAGTATTCAGGCAAGTTGCATGTCCTGGGCGGCGGCACATCGGACTACCGCTTAACGAAAAACTGGGTTCCTTGGCCTGGAGGCGGGGTAGAGGAGGGGAGGAGCCTGGCTGCCTTGGAGGCAGTTGAAGTTTAACCTCTAGGGTGCTGTTGTTCTCTCCCACTCCACTACCCATTGTAAAGCCTGTGGCCCGACATCTGCCGAAGGAGAAATTTACTTTCAACCTTATACATGTGTCCATTTTTATTCTTTGAGTGCTACTGACAATTAGAACTCACATAAGTCTTATTATTCCCTTTTTTAATTTGAAAAGCACTACAAAGCGTCCACAGCGCCATACAAGGAATATGTAACTTGCCACATAATTGTTATTTTATTTGATAGTTTATCCTCATTTTCTAATTGGTTTACTAATGGTTAATTGTTGCAAGATTAATTTTATTAAGTCTTATCCCCTAGGAGTACTTACTGAGGAGAGCAATATTTCCTATTAGAATTTTCAGTCAATATAAAAAAAAAAAAAACAAAAAAAAACATACAACAGTTGAAAAATGAGAACATAAAGATACCTGGCCATGATAAGCTATGACAAAAGAATGCAGAGTAATTTGGAACTATCGGTAAAGGCAGATATATGAACAGATCCACAAAAGGTAATCCATCCCCAGCGAAGAAACATGAAACACACATACTGCATGAACTTACTTCAGCCTTTCTTAACAGTTCATAGTCATATTTATGCTTGTTCATTGCTTCCTTAAGGACAGTCACCAGTTGCCTTTTGGTATAAAAGGGATACATGTTATTGGTTTTGAGTAAACCAAAAACCAAAGCTGGATGTTAGGGGGCAAACATGTGCTTAATGATGTGTGCTAAGCGATCTAGCCCCAGCAATCTTGCTACATATTTAGTGCATGCACTAAATATCTGAGGCGGTGAAGGTGACGTGCAGAACAGAGCATCACCATCGCTATAGGGCATACACACGAGGTGATGTGGGCTTAATTTCTAAGCGATCTAGACAGATTGCTTAGAAAAAAAGAAACGGCAAAAATTGCCCCATGTGTATGCCCCCTTAAGCCCCCATACACACTATAGTGAAAGATATAATTTACTATATCATCTAGTGTGTACACAATATCTTTAACTATGCAAGCTTTCCCACATACTTAATGATATTTAATGTCTACTGAACATGCAGGTCAATTTGTCAATATACAAACGACCTGCATGTTCACCAGGTCCCGGTCACTTCACTGAATGATTTCAGCGGCTGATATCATTCAGTGTGGACGCACAATATAAGCAGTCCAATCTATCGGAAGGTGCAATGCTCTCTACCACCGCTCTAGCATCCAGAGCCACAAGCATTATCCGTAATATAGGCACTCGCACCAGCCCCTTGCTAGATGCGGGAGATCAGTCAGACACAGCTAGCGCCTTACATGCATGCACATGTCAGGATTGCAAAGAGGTTTATATACAAGCACTCCATCAGATATAGCTGTTCCCTGCATCTTGATTCTGGCCATCAGAAAGGCCTATATCATGTCAGTCTCAGTTCACACAAGATGCACCCCTTAATTGCAACTTCAGACAAACGCACCCCAAGTTTTCCATTTCAGACACGTGCACAGTTTGCTTGAGCAGTGCTTCTGACTCAATTACTTTCAAAGTGATATGGAGACATTACAAAAGACTGACGACACATTGGCATATTCGAAAAAAATAACCTTGTTGCTTCCAACTTTGGGTCAAGCTTATCCCATACATTTATTCCAAAAATGAAATGTCACAGAGCAACAAAATATATTTAGCTCACTGGAAACAAAACACAGTCTCCTAATATATAAAGTGTGACCAATGAGGGGGATATCTAGCAAAGCTTGGGAAGAGATGAAATAACAACCCATCAGCTCCAAAATGTCAAATGTCAGAATCTGATTGACTAGTACTTTATATCTGTCCAAGCTTTATATCTTATCTAGAAAATTGGATCATATACTTATTTATTTGTATGCTCTGAAAGAATACCAATGACAGACAAGAGTTGGTCTACTGCTGTGTGTTATGGATAGTGTGTGTGTGTGTGTGTGTGTGTGTGTGTGTGTGTGTGTGTGTGTGTGTGTGTGTGTGTGTGTGTGTGTGTGTGTGTGTGTGTGTGTGTGTGTGTCATTAAAAAGTTCACTCACTTCTGTTCTTCAGATTTGCTCTGCTCTATTTTGATTTCTGACTTCAAGCTCTCAACATGAAGCTCTAATGTCTGTACAGAATATAAAAGCTTTTGTCTCTCATCCAGAGCAACCTGGTTGTCCAGTAGTTTTTTATCTAAAGACATGCACCTGAAAACAAAACAAAAACATTTCTAAGGATTCATGGCTAGATAAGTGTACATAAATAATAAGCATTTTACTATATTTAAAAACACAATAAAATCACTAAAATTACCTTTCACGGCAACGATTACAGTAACTTATATTTGCAGATCAAACAAACTACAAGTTAAACCAAAAGAAATATAAAATGATAAAATAAAAAAACAACAAAATAATCTAGGGTTATTGATATAGTAGTTCTCATTTACAAAACGCAAATAAAAAGGTGCAAATGTTCTCCTGTACAGGGCATGTTGCAATGCAAAAGGTGCAAATACAACATTATTTGCTTGTAGGGAAAATACTGGCTCCTTTTCTTGTACCGTAGGATCCAAATACTGGACAGCTTTATTTTAACACCTCAAAGTAGTGTTGAGCTATGATGTGCACCATTCCAACCCTGTACACACTATCCGATTTGCTCTAGGATCGATATCTAAGCAATAGCGTTGGACTTCTTTATCAAACTATATAGCGCATACACACTGAAAATGAGATCGTTCAGTGACATCACACACCCCAACTGCTAGCATGCATCACTGATGATATACTGTAGACAGCATTGTGCATGGAGCACCGATGACAAGGGGGGGGGAGTGCATCATTAACTACATTGAGCGTACACATACTAGCCTACAACCATTGGCGCTTTTTACCTATGGGCTACAGCCCCCCCCCCCCCCCAGGTAAAATCTGCCACTGTCTCTGACTAAGTGAAGCCAGATGCAGTCTGTGTGACTGCTCTGGCTTCACTGTGACTGGCAGCGACTTCCTATTGGAAGTCCGACCTGCCAGTCGCCCAAGGCAGTCCCTGAGTGGCAGCCCATAAAACTGTGTCCCACGCATGCACAGTACGTGTGCAATAATGCGCATGCGCCGGACCCGGGACCTGGAATATGCCTTTGGGGCTGCTGTAAGAGGCTGGAGTCCAGCACATGCACAGTACTAAAGGGGCTACTGCGCATGTGGGGACTGGCGCAGGTGAGGAGGGGACCGGCAACATGGCAGTGGCAGGTCCGCATCGCGACAGCCCCCTCCTCTGGAGAGGTAAGAGTCGCTACTGCCTATGACGACTATAGAATAGACTATATGAATGATATATCGTTCACATTGTAAACAATATGTTGTCTATTGTGTATGGGGCTTTAGTCTTCCAACGCATTTTAAAATTTGCCACTCTGATGTGCAACATCGTTTGGCCAGAGTGATTATATAGAAGCAAAACACATTAAGGGGTATATTTATCAATTATTTCAGTAAAAACCAAAAAGACACAAACAAAAACACTTCCTTATTAGGTCATCAGGTATGCATGGAACAATGGCTGCATCTGGCAGTTCAGATGACAGAGGACCCTAAACTTCTTATCAATGGACCATCAGTCTCTGCCCAATACTGCCCAATACAGTTCTATCTAGCCCATCCCTTCCCTCCCCATACCTGGCAGCATTTTATTTTACTACTCCTTTCTTATTTTTCCCATTTGGTCTCTACTGTGTAATGCAGTGCTGTGTGTCTATCCTTTTCTGATAACGGGTTATGAATGTCATATTCTACCATCATGCGTACTACACTATAACCGGTGTAGCGTGACCTGGATAGCTGCCTCTTCTGGTACTGTGAAAGGCATATTAAACAACCCATTGGATTTCTCATGCAGCAGGTATCTTGTTAGGCACTTGTAGGTATTCATTTCCAAGTATTTATTAATTTCCAAGTATTTGCTTATTCGCAAATTGAAACCAATTTAGCGCCGCCCAACATGGTTGCCTTGCTTGGCACTCTGTAGAACAAACAATGCAAGCTTGCAAGGATCCTGCAAAGTATTTTGGCCATTGTGGGTCGTTAATTGCAGGCATTGCCTAGTCTGTTCAGTATAATCTACTAAAGTACACCTAAAATGGCTGCTACACCTGGATAATTCATAGGAATGATAATTAATCCTTGCAATGGATGACCCAAAGTGCATGTCTTTGTACTATTTCAATGCTCTCTGTGTTTTATGCAACCCTAAACCATTGTATTATGTTTACAGTTTCTGTGCGGTATTATGTTCATCATATCTGTGAGTCCTACTGGGAAAGCTATATAAATACAATTATCATAATCGCTCTCATTTAATGGTAATGCATAAACTTGTTCTTTAGTCTCAAAAATTCCACCGCTGGTTAACATTCATTTTAAATATATATGCAAAAATATATCTGCCACAATGCCTGAAAGCAAAAATAAATGTATCAGCCATCTTGCAAACTAGTCTTCAGACTAACTACATGGCCCGAACTGTGCAGAGTTTGTATATTCTCCCCATGCTTGTATGGGTTTACTCCAGGTATACTGGTTTATTCCCACAATCCAAATATATACTGGTAGGTTAATTGGCTCCCAACAAAATTAACCCTAGAATGAATGTGTCTGCGTGTATATGTGGTAGGGAGATTATATAGATTGTAAGCTCCACTGGGGCAGGGACTGATGTTGAATGTTTAAATAATTTCTGTGAAGCGCTGCTGAATATGTCTGCACTATATAAATAACTGGTAAATGTAAATTATATGGATCGGATTAAAAAAAATCTAGATAAAAAAAAATGAAATATTTACATTGAAATAGTGCATGTCTACTGCCACATAACACAGACCAAGTCACTTTTAGGGCAGATGCCAATTTTTTTTTACCTTTCTTGGAGACTGTTTTTTACCAGCTGAGCCACACTCAACTTCTCATTTGTATCATTGAGTTCTTTATTGAGTGCCGCAACCTTTTGTTTCAGTGTTTCCACTTCCCCAGTCAGCTATAAAATAGAATTATTGTCAATTGTCTTAAAAACACCAGCACATATCTAAATCCAGATAAATATATTTTGGAAAAAGTAGGGCCAGGTCATGCCCACTTTGATCCCCAGTTTGTGACCTTTATATCAAAAAAGTTTTTCGACTTTGTATTTAGTGATCACAATGTTTCAGGGGCCTAGTGGCAATCCTACAATTGCTGTTTTGGGTGTCTGTGGATCAGTGAAAAATATTTATCAAAATACTCAACTATGAAGAGTATCAAGGGACCTTGATAGAAAATAGGAATAGCCTAGTTGCCTGCTGTTCTTTGTATTTTGAAATCCCATTTATCAGCAGCAGCAGCCGCCGCCGCCGTCGTCAGTAACTCCAGGCCATCTAGTAACTTTCGCATTTAGTCTTGAACAGATATCAGTCTGTTTGATCATCAATTATATCTGTTCAGGCTCCAAGTATGGCGCCTCCATACATTAGACTATGCACCAAATAAAACAAATAAAGGGTCTAAATATCATTACATCTATACAACATTAGTGTTCATTCTAGCACCCGCTAGCTTTAAAAATCCATGCAGTTCCTGTTCCCTGCCTGAGGTGTCGCTGTCTGCTGTGGTGTTTCTAGCACAGGTCTGGTTTGCATATCAGTGCTGATATACAGACAACACTGTGCTAGAAACAATACAGCGACACCCCAGGCAGGGAAGACGAACTGCATGGATTTTCAAAGATAGTGGGTGCTAGAATGAACACTACAACATATTACTAAATCTTTTACCATGGTCAAGTAGATCTACTTACAAGCTCCTCAGCCTCATTGCTTTCTTTGTCATTAAGCCTTGCAGCTTGTTCTGTCTCAGTTTCTTTGTCTGCGTAATCAGACAATTTATTTTCCTGCTCTGACAATCTATAATAATATGATTTATTGTTTCAATCAGAACAACATTAAAATAATTCGCTCATTATCATTCTTTTAAAAGGTTACATTTATTGTACCTTAGACATGCAATCAATTTTTTACACTGAACATCATGCTCCAGAAGGTCTGCGAACTTGCATCATAGAAGGTAACCCCACAGGGGAAGGGGATCCCTATTCTCTATTGTATTAAGTTCTACAGCTCTCCAATACTTTTTTCAGTTGCAGTTCATACTTCTATCCCATGTGGTAAGGCTATCCAAGCATGACACTATTCTCTCTTCAGCCAGCGATTGCCTGCACCTGTGTCTTCCTGGCCAGTGAGCCAAACCACCAGTGCTGTATGTGTGCATCTACTGCTATCAGGATGTATATTCAACTTACAGTTAATTACATATTTTTGCAAAACTAGTTTCATTTAATAACCAACTTAATTTCAAACCTAAATTTTCCAAACTATGCTCTGAAGGTCCAGAAAGAAGTTCAAGGTGAGCTGTGTGCCACAAATTGCATAATTGTGTCATTCTCTCTGTACTGACGGCGAGCTAGGATGGCAAAGCAGTGCTGATAGCAGCACCAATAGTATTCAATGCAATCCCCTTCACTCGCCGTTTCCACCTCGCTGGTTTTATTTGGCCAGGTGGAAGTGGCAAGTGTGGCCAGCCAACAAAATGCAGCGGACTCGCTGCAAAACTCACCGTTAAGGGGATCCTCGCTGGCCTCTGACAGCGAGAATTCCGGCCAAACACTGAATATGGTGAGGGGCTTGGATGGTGAGGATGGCTTTCCCGCCGCCAAAAAGAAGCCATCCTCGATGTAGAAAATCCCCTTTCCACGGCATTGAATACCACCCAAACTAATGCCGCAGATCACATCATTATGAGGCAGGGACAAGATTATATGTTTCATGGCAAATCACATTCTCATGCTCCTCCCACTTCAGGGTACTAAATAGTCATCTACTCTAAATTTGCAAGTCTCTTGGAAATTACATGAGTGTATGGAAGTATTTTGTAGGATTGCGATGGAGTTGTAGCTACAGCTGGGTATAAATGGCAATAAAAAGGAATATAAGGGTGCTAAGAGAGTATTAACAACAACAATAATAATAACAATAATGCATCAGTTCAGAACAATTGTAAAGATTTATCCATAACTCAGGGGCAGATTTATTAAGCTTGGTGAAGTGATAATGTGGCTGGTACTTTAACACCGGTCAATCAGCTCCTAACTGTGAAGTTACAGGTTTGGTTTGAAAAATTAAAGGTAGGAACTGATTGGCCGGTGAAAAATACCAGGCACAATCACTTCACCGAGCTTAATAAATCTACCCTTCAGTCCTTGTCTTGGTGGAACTTAATTTACACAACTCACATGGGTCAATACTGTAAAATACACTCAAATTTTCTCAATGTACAGTAAATGTACCTCTCATTTGCATTTGCTAACTCCTTCTGTAGTCTTTCTACCTTCTCAGATTCTTCACGCAAACTATGAAGAAGTTTACTGACTGCTAGTTCTTCTTCTGATTCAATGGCTTGGTTTTCTTCTGGTACATTTGTCCTGATATGTACAGAAGAAAAAAAAATCACCCTTCAGATATTTTACCAACGATGGGCTGATTCTGAGTTAGAACTATAGCAAGAAACGGTAAGTATCTTTGCACCCAGAGAAACCCTGTTGCAATACATACATTGTTTTCATTGCTTACAAACAAGCTGTCCGCCGGCCCATGTGACCCAAAGCTCAAAAGAGTCTTTAATTTGGCACATGCGCAGTAGCAGAACAGAAAAATACCAATAGAATACACAGCCCAGCATCACACACAGATAAAATACCAAATTTAAATTTTGCCAGCCATAACATTAATACATTTAGGGGATACAGGTGCCCACTTCTCCAAGATATTACAGATAAACGGAACCCAATACTTAAAAGTCAAAAAATGCCTTTTCGTACATCTGCCCCATATTGCTAAAATATGAATGATAATATCACGTACCTGTATGAAATAACATCATGATTTGATGTTCCATCATCACCACTGTTTTCATGCAGTTCTGCAACTACCTCATTTTCCTGAGGCAGGCAAAGAAGATAACGATTAATAACATTTTACGCACAAACTTTTAGGTAACTCTATAAAACATCAAGGGGGAATATTGAAATAGTTTCCACTTAATAAACTTTGGGAACTACATAAACACACTGTTGGCAATGAAAAAAAGTCTGTGTATATTGCAAGTTGCCCCATCCCTGATCACTTTATTTTTGTTTGTATTGTCCCAATTTACAAGAATGAATACAAAATACAGTTTATAACATCATTATTATGAACTACATTTGCAATCTTAATCAAGGTAAAAGCTTAAAAAAAAAAAAAAACTTACTGCAATTCGGATTTCAACAAATGAGTCTTCAGAAGCAAAGCTGCTGAGCTTGATCTGTAGCTCTGATATCATCCCAAGAAGATCAGCCTTCTCGGCCTGAAGACGTAGCAACTGCGCCTTCAATTGCTTTACATTTTCAGCTTCACTCTCAGAAGCAGAGAAGTCAGAAGCCTAAAAGCCATAACATTTACAGACATAACAATTAGCTCATTGGTGGAATACAGAAACCGCCATAAAATTCAAGTTGTGCTACATATCCTGCTAGCAAGCAATAAAATAAATATAACCAAGCGCAGGGCACTAGTGACGGTCCCAGCTTCCGTTTAAGAGGGATACTCAGCCCTCACAGAATACAAAAAACATACACACCAAGTAAACGGCGCTAATGGACCACACTAATTAGTAATCAAGAAAAATTTATAAATTTATTAAAAAATTAAATAAAATATACACAACAATACAAACAATACCACCGGCCGGTAGAGCTATTAAAATGTGCACAATAATTTCTGGCCATAAAAAAAAAAAAAAAAAAAGGAAAAAAAAAAAAAAAAAGAAAAAAAAACTTTTTTTTTTTTTTTTTATGGCCAGAAATTATTGTGCACATTTTAATAGCTCTACCGGCCGGTGGTATTGTTTGTATTGTTGTGTATATTTTATTTAATTTTTTTTTTTTTTTTTTTTTTGTAAAACATTTTTTATTATTTTCAAAAGTTTTCGTTGAAAAACATTGCATATAAACATACATATAGAGCTGAAAGTGGAATTTTACACAGAATTCTTTTTTCACAAAATCAATATTAAGAACAGGTACTGCTCTTCAATTATCGGCAAATAACAGATGAAAAATAATCATATTGGTGGAGGAGACATATTCATCATAATGCAAGTTTTTCTAAAGTCATGTCAAAAAGTTTAAGTATAATTCTTCTATATTATGAATAAAATATTAATAAAATGTATGAGTTACTCTTGAGGAGTCCTGTGTGTTGATTTTCAATTCCGCTAACAGCAAGTATTTATCATAAGAGGACTACAATACAAGGTAAACCATCATTCCCATATTGGCCTCCATATCTCCTGTGCTTTACACAAATTCCCTCAACAGATTGATGCTATTAATTAAACAACGAAATATAAAATTGAGCTTAGATCTTAATAATAAAAGAAGAAAGAAAAAAAGAAAGAAAAAAGGGGGGGGGAGCAAACATGAAGGGAGGGGAGACACATAGGATAACATACCAGGGGGGGAAATAAATTCCCAAAAAACTCCTCTTTACAACAGTCTTCATATCACATGAGTTCAGGTCTCAGAATATGTCAATATGATACACACTCAATTATTCACAGAGCTGTCACCTGCGATTCGGCGTTGTAAATACCATGTGGTATTCTCAAATAGTTTCTGTATGAACAATTGAGTATCTTCATCAAAAGTTGTTATTACACAGTCCCACTTCTTGTAAAATTTTATTACACCTTTCTCTACATCTTTAAGAGCTGACTGCCTTTCAAATAATATTATATCAAGCAACGCTTGTTTGAATTCCTCAATAGATGGGGACCTTCTACTTATCCAGTGACGGAGAATCAACTTCTTCGCTAATGTTAATAAAACCGTTAAGGCTGGGAGGATCAGCTTTTTGTTGCAGCCCATATCCCAATCTTTCAAGTAAATAAATAAACAGGGGATTGGGAGGGCTTTTAATTTTAGCTTAAACATATTATTTATATAGTTAATCAGCTTATGCCAAAACACCCACACTTTGGGCATAATCCAGCATCGTTTGGAACAAAATGGCTTCTCTGTTTTTGTGTTATATACGCCCTATTAATAAATTTCAAATGAGTTTCTTGTAGGGACGTGGAGCATAAATATTTTAAGGTGCTTGCGCATTTTTTTAACAGGTCCTCTGGTTTCGGAAGCAATGGGATATCTGCTTTCCATTTATCAAACAATACAGCCCTTTGGGGAGGCAAGTCACATGTCACCAAGAACCCGTATAGATTACGTAATCTGTACCCCAATGCTCCCTGTGTGCCCAACAAAGAAACCACTGGGTCTGTAAGATCAGTTCTGGTCCAGGGCGAGGGTATAGAGCGAGCGTAATGACGTGCTTGTAAAAACATATAGAAATGGTTTTCCGTAATGTTAAATTTCTCCTTTAGGCCAGAATAAGTAAGGATAGTCCCTCCCGGGTCGAAGACATCCCGCACAGCACATATGCCCTTATGTCTCCAGTGTAGGAAATTTATATTTTCTAAGCCGGGGATAAAATTAGGGTTTCCCCAAAATGTAACAAAGGGGGAGCCATCGTACCTGCGACCCATTCTCTTATTCAATGCCAACCAAGAAGCATATGTATTTTGAAAAAGAATAGATTTAAGCAGATGCGGGGGGATAGAGGATCTTGGCACATGTAAAAGTGCTGCAAGGGAATAGGGGGAAGCAATGGCTTCTTCTAACTTACTGTTAGTGTACACCGAATTACCCAAAAACCAGTCCGCAATATAACGGAAATGCGTAGCTTGTGTGAAGTATGAAATACTAGGCAATCCAAACCCTCCCTCTCCCTTTGGTAGACATAGTCTTGAATAGGGGATTTTTGGTTTTTTCCCTCCCCAAATAAAATTCCTGAAAATGGATTGACATTTTTGTAAATCTTTTTTTTTTAAAATAAGAGGTAGCATTTGCAAGATATATGAAAGTTTGGGAAAAACTATACTTTTAATAACGGTAATTCTTCCCATTAATGAGAGTGGCAAAGATTGCCAGTTACCTAGTAATTTAGAGATAGAGACTAAGACTGGGCAGATATTCACTTTGTATATAAGGTCAATATGAGTAGGGATATGGATTCCCAAATACTTTAATGTGTTTTGACATATTTTGAATTGAACAAACAAGGGGTCCGATAAAAAATATATCATTGGGCCGCTAAGGGGAAGCAATTGGGACTTGTCATAATTAACCTTAAAACCTGTGAATGTACCATAGAGATCTATGGTGTCCATTATTTTAGGGACAGACGTATGCGGGTCGGAAATAAACAATAAAAGGTCATCAGCGAAGAGACCCAGCTTCAGCTCCTCCCGAAGTACCTTAATTCCCCTGAACTCCGAAGATGCTCTAAGACAAATTGCCAGCGGCTCTATCGCGACAGCAAATAGCAAAGGGGAGAGGGGACACCCCTGACGTGTACCCCGCAGTATGGAAAAATTCGGAGAGAGATAACCATTGGATAAAATCTGGGAGGAGGCACCACAATACAACAGCTCAATCGTTTTAATAAATTCTTTTGGGAGGCCAAATCGAGATAATGATTCAAACAAATGATCCCAGGTAACAAGATCAAAGGCCTTCTCGGCGTCTAATGATAAAAGGGCTTGTGGTTCTGTGCTGCTATTGGCTTGCACCCAGTGCATTGCCGCTAGTACACGTCTAATATTTGTTGTAGAGTGCCTCCCCCAGATAAATCCGGATTGATCAATATGGATCACTGAGGGCAACAAGGTTTTCAATCGGTCGGCTAGTATTTTTGTGTATATTTTATAATCAGTATTCATCAAAGAAATTGGTCTGTAGGAGGCAGGTGAAGCTGGGTCTCTCCCCGGTTTTAAAAGAAGCTTAATGGTGGCTGCATTAAAATATTGGGGGAAGGGGGAGCCTTGCAGAAATTCATTGAACATTATTGTTAGGGGTTTTACAATTTTTGGAGCTAGGAGTTTATAAAATTCATTAGTAAGACCATCTGGGCCTGGAGCTTTACTTAACTTTAAATTTTTAATCACATTTAAAATTTCTTCTTCTGATATTGGGGTTAATAGTGTTTGCGCCTCTTCTTCAGAAATCTTTGGGGTTTGAATTGAGTTCCAAAACGAACTTTTGTTAATCTCATTTATCTCTGGTTGTGTATATAGGGCCTTATAAAAGTCATGAAGAATACCTGAGATAAGGGGGCCTGAGTTATGTGTGTTGCCACTCGAGTCCTTTAAAGCTGTGATAATTGTCGGGGGTTTCTGCCCTTTCAAAAGATTAGATAATAGTTTATTTGCTTTATTACCTAAGTTATGGATGCGGCTTTTCGTTTGGAAAGTTTGCCTGGATTCTTGTTGTGTCAATAAATTGTCGAAAAGTTGTTTACAATGTGCATAGGCAGTTTTATTCCTTTGAGTAGGGTTACGTTTAAATAGCTGATATGCTTCTGTTAGCTGGGCTTGGGTTTGTAAGTACAGCTGAGACATTTTCTTATTAAAACTAGCAGTGTATGAAATAATGTCACCTCTTATGACAGTTTTTGAGGCCTGCCAAAAAACTTGGCTCGACCTTGAAGCCATGTCTGCATTTTCATGCTCATAAACCGTCCAGGAGTGCTCTACTGTCTCTTTAAATTTTTTAGAATTTGCTAATCTGGTTGGGTACCTCCATTGGATGTACGACCCCTTATCTATTCGTGAATCAATTTCAATCCAACAGGCGGCATGATCAGAAATGCAGATAGGTTCAATCCCTGTTTTAATCACCCTAGGGAATAGTGTAGTGGATATTAGAATATTATCGATACGGGATAAGGTGTCGTGTACCTGTGAGTGACAGGAGAATTCCCTTTCGAGAGGATTTTGAGCTCTCCAAGCGTCTGTTAGATGTAATTGTGCCAGCAAAAAGGGGATACCTGTTTTAGGAGATGAGCGGCGGCCCGGGAGGGAAGGAGATCTATCCAGAGTTGAGGAGGAGGTCGCATTAAAATCGCCTGCTAGAATAATAAAACCAGCCATATTAGGAGATAAAAGAGTCATAACATTACGGAAAAATTCTGGTGAATGAGCATTCGGTGCATAGATGTTACAAAGTGTATAGCGAGTATCATAAACTGTAGCTTCTAATATGACATACCGCCCTTCTGGGTCTTTAACCGTTGAGTGAACAATGATGGGAATGTTTTTCTTAGTTAAAATTGCCACCCCTCTTGACTTAGAATTATAATGGGCTGCAGCTTGTAAGGTCCAGCCCAGAGTGTTTAATTTTAATAGTTCAGGGGGCAACAAATGTGTCTCTTGGAGATAAATTACGTCCATTTTTAATTTGTTTAAGTAGTGTAGAATTTTCTTTCTTTTCGAAGGTAGATGGAGACCACGTACATTAAGTGTACCAATTTTCAATTGCACCATGGGGTTATTAAATAAATCGAGTACAAATGTAAAGCATAGTATACATAAAAAGGATCAATTTTCTGTAGAGACCGAACCCATACAATACTCTCTAAGGAATGAAGTGGGAGAGACAAGACACATTGGGGAGAAGCAAATCAATATAAAAATAAAGGACAATATAAGAAAAAACACTAACAACAACATCTTTTTGTTCGTCAAAAGACATGGGGGTGTTCCTTTTGGCCATTGAGCTCAGGCTCAGAACCCGGTACCAGACCAGAAGACTGAACACGAGCTCAATCATGCCCAACACCTCCAATAATCCACTTGGACCTCCGAAAAACCAGGGCCTCAATGGGTTTCCTGATCTTCCAGTTTGGAACATAACAGAGGCAGAGACCAAGTTTCCCTCAATCTCAGCCTTGAAGCGACGCTAACCGCCCCAGCAATTTTCAAATTTACAAAACTTCAAAAAACATTATAAAACCTTGGTTATAATAATCTAACAAATACTCATTCCGTGCATAGTAATATACCTCAGCCTGATCAAACTTCAGACCGACAAAGATAGGAGGTTTTATGAATTAAACCTCCTGAGCCTTCTAATCCACATGTGACAAAAGTCATTACTTCAAGTTAAATCAAACATAAGGGAGGGAAGGGTCCAAAGTTATGTGACATTTTTTTTTTTTTTTTTTTTCTTTTTTTTTTGGTTGGTATATCACGGGAAAAACCTATGTAACCATATTAAACCTTAACATATAGACCGTGCCCTAATCACCGTAGTACAGGAATCTGTCGTCCATTATGGTGAATTGTTATCAGTCATTCTCAGATGAAGGATGATGAGAATCGCCTTGAGCTTCCTCTGCGAGAAATGATTCAGCATCCTGAGGATTTGAAAAATCTTTAAATGCATCTCCCTGGAATAGGCGGAGCCGCGCTGGAAACAAAAGCGCAAATTTTCTGCCCTCTTTTACTAGATTTGAACAAATTGGGGAGAAATCCTTTCGGGCTCTCTGCACCTCAGCCGAGTAGTCTTGGAACATAAGTAAATTACTACCATTCCACTGAAGGCGTTTAATTTTCCTGTATGCCATCCATAAAGATTCTTTATGCAAAAAGTTTAAACACTTAAAGATCACTGGGCGAGGCCTAGAATCTGAGTCTTGCCGTGATGGGCCCAGTCTGTGTGCCCTCTCCACCACAATTCCATTACACTGCTCCTGCACCCCAAGAATACCAGGGAGTGTTTGTGCGATAAATGAATACAAAGCAGGACCCCTGATAGACTCAGGAAGACCGATAATCCTAAGATTATTTCTTCTTGAGCGGTTCTCAAGACTGTCTACCTTATTCATAAGCTGAAACTGAGATTTCTGCAGGGAGTCGGTGCAAGATTTTAATTTGGCCACGTCCTCGAATACTTCTCCCAGCCTTTGCTCTGTCACCTGTACTTTTTTGGCAACTTGTTTTAGCTGGGATTTAACATCCTGGATTGCCTGGGTTAGTTTGGCTGAGTGGGTCTCCATTATGGGGTTCACTGTCTCGCCCACCGCACGTACAATATCTTCATATGCCAGGGGAGCAGTATGCTGAAGGGAGGGGGACACAGGTAGCAGGGGGGCAGCGGGGGTATGGATTTGGCTGAACAAGTCTGCCTGTGTATCTGTCAGGTCAGACTCTCTCCCTGTACTCACTGTGCTCCCCGAGTGGTGTGGCTGAGAACGCTGCGGCTGCGGCTCCAGCTCAGGTGCGTCCGCCATCTTGGGCGCGGCTCTATCTCTCTGTGTACGCCGCTTGTTCTCCCCCTCTGGCTTACGCTGCTCCATTGAGGCTGTCACAGCGATGCGGCTGATGTCCGAGGAGACGGGATTGCAGTCTCAGCAAGTCGGTATGTCACGGAGAGGGCACCGAGAAAGCTTAATAGTGCTGGGGCGGCTGCGGGGCTCCGAGGTGCACGTCTGCTCACATCCCCACCGGAACCGGAAGCCCTCTTTATTTAATTTTTTAATAAATTTATAAATTTTTCTTGATTACTAATTAGTGTGGTCCATTAGCGCCGTTTACTTGGTGTGTATCCTGCTAGCAGCACATAAGAGAATAGTAAACTACCATCTTGCATCTTCTTTTTTATTCGATCCTACAAATGAAGGCTGTACATTTTTCTCTTCCTCCTACTGCCATCTACAATATCCTCAAACCCAGGGGCTCTCAACTCCAGTCAAGTACCTCCAATGCTGTTATGTGATCTATATCATCATGAATATCGTTTAGTGTGTGCCCACTATATCGTTAATGATAACCCCTATCGATGGAGAATGCAGTCAAATCTGATAATATCGTCAGTGACTGGATGTTTGGTGGGGGTCCCGGTGAAATCACTGAATGATATTGTTAACAATATTGATAAGTGTTTACTCGCAGTATGCTAATTATCATTATATTGGCAGTGACTCATATTGTATAGTGGGATTCGGTATGAAATCCCGACGGTCAAAATCCCAACAGGGTAACAATCCCGACAAGGACAAAATCCCGACAAGGACAAAATATCGACATATAGAATGTACAGGTGAAACAGTCAACATGACTTTCTGTCGACAGGTCGACATGGACACAGTTGGAAGTGAATCGCTTCCCTCGCAATGCTTCGGGCACAATATTTTATTCTCCCACCACGCCCTAGTGGATGGTAGGGCACGAAATACCGCCTGTCGGCATGTCGGGTCAAAAAACAGTGAAAAAAAACATGTTGACCTCGTGACCTGTCGACGAAAAGTCATGTTGACCGTTTCACCTGTACATTCTATATGTCGGTAGTTTGACCTTGCCGGGATTTTGTCCTTGTTGGGATTATGACCCATTCAGGATTTTGACCCGGTCGGAATTTGGACCGTCGGGATTTTGACTGCATCCCGTATAGTGTGTACAGGGATTAACAGGACCAGATGTCAGGCTGTGGAAACACATGGGATATTTACTGACCTAGCAAAATTGATCAACTTACTTTTACATAATTAAAGAAATGCAAAAAACATGACCTGTTGTGGGTACCATAAGACTGGAATTAAGAACCACAGCTTGTTTATAGTAACCTTAGTTAACATCAGTAATATCTTTCCAGCATTATTCATGCAGGTTGTATTTCTCAGGTTACTGTCCCAGCTGTTAATTCCACTAACCCCCTCCCAGCTTATCAAGAGGCATACATACACTTGCCTCACACTACCTATTAGGCCTTTTGTAGTCAGGCATCCATCCCATCATTAGTCAACATATGGTAATTGCTCCTATTCTGACCCAAATTCACCATTAGATGTAAATATTTACAATAAAACACTCAATAAGGCCAACATTTACTCTAAATTATGCACTTTGTATATGATTGATAACAAACCTGTAAGCATATGTATTGCAGTAACTAAAATTATTCAAAACAAATATTTAAAGGTGATATAGGCAGTGTGTTTTAAAGGGATGCAGTGGAAATCCTGGCGGTCGAAATCCCGACCGCCGAAATCCCAGCACTTTGTCCCTCTGTGTCCCTCAGTGTGCTGAGCGCAGCAAGCCCGCAAGGGGGGGCAATCCACCCACCCCCACCCCCCCCCCCGTCAGGATTTCGGCGGGACCGCTGAGATTCCAACCGCAGGGATTTCAAACCAATCCCGTTTTAAAGGCATGAAATACAACCACGATAAAATAGCTATCGCAGCCCAGCACTGTAGTCCTCACACTGTGAAATAATAAGAGTAAGGGACTTTCTGAACAGCCAGCCCCACCTCTCACACACCATCCTAGTAACATACAGTGAGCTCTTATTGACCGGCACCTGTGTGGACAGATTGGTTGTTCTTTTTAAATATTGGATTTCTTTCTTCAAAAGTTCATTCTCATTGGTCAACTCCAACAAACGTTTTCCATCACAAAGCCCAGGATCAGGTGGTACTTGTTCTTCTCTCTGTTTTTCTCTGTGTAAGAGCTCTTCTAGACGCTCCTTCATTTCCAGATTCTTCTGCTTCATGGTTTCTAAATGTATAGAGTAAAAGGTTCATTATATATTTTAATTTTAACAACCAAATACAAAATAAAAAAAAACACATAGAAAAAGATTAATATTTAGGGTCTTGTAAACTAACTTGCATTGTAACCTGCTTATGCCAAGTTTCCTCTCTTTAAAAAAAAAAAAAACATCAAGGAAAAGAGAAAATTATAGTCAGTACCTAAAAATGCAGTCATTTTTTGCACCATATAGTAGAAGTTTGAAATATATAACGTATATATACAAATAGGATAACCATATAATTATTTAATGCATCACTAATTTTGTGCTCCGAACGTACTGTATACATGGGATACGGTCATTGGGTCTACAGCAAGTTGGTCTACACCGTTAGGTCGACATATGTTTAGGGCGACACAAGCATTAGGTCAACAGTGTCTAGGTCGAAATGGAGTTTTTCACTGTTTTTTTGAGCCAACATGTGCCGACAGGTGGTATTTCATGCCCTACCATCCACTAGGGTGCTGTGGGAGAATAAAATAGCGTGCCAAGTGCAGGGAGGCACCGTGCCCGAAGCATTGCGAGCGAAGCGAAGGATGTGGTGCACTGTAAACTGTGTCCATGTCGACTGTTCGAGTAAAAAAACAGTGGAAAACCCCATGTCGACCTAGACACTGTCGACATAATGATTGTCGACTTATTGACATGTCGACCTAAAGGTGGCGACCAACTTGCCGTAGACCAAACGATCTCAACCCATATATATATAAAAAGAAGAAAAAAACTACCTGAGTCAGTTATTTCTGCATCAGACATTCATCAGTTAAATTAATTCCACCCACCTACATCTCTGACAGCGTTACCAACAAAAGTTGCAAGGTTCTATTTGTGCACCGTAATGACCTACACAGGGTTATTACAAAATGTTAACAATGCAGGATTATGACACTCAATATATTGTAGAGAAACTGTGGAGGTTTATTACAGCAGCTTACAGTTATTCGATGTGTGCAACTTGTGACACGCATCAGATATCAACTCGGTAGTCTGGTTCCAGCCGAATGCGCTTTAACATGTCTGCATCAATTCCAGGAATAGCTGTGGTGATACACTGTTTCAGATCATTGAAATTAACAGGAAGGGTAGAGATGAAGACCTTGTCATTGATGCATCCCCATAACAAGTCAGAGGTTTTACAGATCAAAATGTTGTGTTGTTTAGCATGAGAGACATGTTACAGTATGTTGAGCTGTCAATCCAGTGCTGTCAAAATGTTTCATCAAGGTAGTACCAGTGCTCCATTTTGTTGAGAAATTAAGTTGTCGCTGTCTTCATGTAGTTGAGGCATTGACCAACTCATAAGTATTTGCAGTTACAGCCACTTATAACTTCAGACTTGCCCTTTGTGTATTTCTGTGGGCGGTGTTCATTCTTATTCCACTTGATTATCAGACACTTGTTGTACATGGCCTTTACCTATATACAAACATCCAGTTGTTTCATATTTGTGCCAATAGTAGTTTGATTGTCTTGTCAGGAGGGATTTCCCAATTTGCATTCTAAATTGTCATTGCACAACTGTAATGGAACCGGTTTTACTCAATTCAAGCACACAAAATGCCTTCACCACAGCATTTGTGGCCATCTTGCCTGACTGGCCACAAAATGCACTACCGGCTACTTAAGTCACCATGGCCTTCCATAGTTAATACATCCACATTTTTCTATGAAACTATATATACCGCGTGCCATTATCTAGTTATTTTATAAACTGAGAAACAGGTGTCTTAACAGTGCAATTGATAGTATGAAAACGAGGAAACCCACTCATCCAATCAGAAGTAACTATTTAGCACTGCAGGCATCATCAATATCCTTCTTTACTTGCCTCCAGTATTTGCAAAAGCATATCTGGTTACTGTAATTCTACATTATAGCCGCCGTCTGACCTCTCACCTAATCACCTCCTCCCACTCCCGTGTCCAAGACTTCTCTTGCGCTGCTCCCTGCACTGGAACAACCTCCCGCCACCCATCAGGCTTTCTGATTCCCTTACCTCCTTTCAAAGCTCCCTCAAAACCCACTTTTTCCGACTAGCCTATCCCTCCTCCTCCTAACCTCTTTCGCTCCTCCCATCATGCCTACCCTACCCCTCCATCTGTTCCCATCCGTTCCTACTTATCCTATTGTTTTTCGTTCCTCCACCCACCTCCTTTTAGTTAACTCTTATGAGTAGGGCCCTCCTTCCTCACCCTACCTCTTCACCTCACCAACGCTCCTGCCCTGTTCTTCCCTTCCTCTACTTCATCTTCAGTCTCCTCGACAATTTTGACACCTATTTCAGAACTGATGCTGATTTTAGTTCTACCAGCTATACCCCTATTTATGCTGTATTTTATCAACGCACCCTGTATGTTACCTTGTCATTTGATTTTTGTTTGTGAAGTACGGCGCTGCGGACACTTTGTGGCACCTTATAAATAAACAAACTACTACTAGCCCATGTAGAATAATGGGATACATTCAAGCCCATTATTTGCACAATTCATAGAATAGTGCAGTGGTTCTCAAAATCGGTTCTCAAGGTGTCCATACACTCTGCATTTTTTTCTGTGAGATGTGATGCACGCTCCCGTGGGCATCCCATCGCACAGTTCAAAAAGTATGTGCTGCACATACTTTTTGAACTATGTCCCGATTGCATGCGATGCAGCCCAAACCATATGCGATAATCACAGCGTGTATAGGCACCTTTGGGACCCCACACAGTTCAGGTTTTCCAGGTCACCCCGACAGGTGCACTCATTACTGACTGACACATTTTGAAAGATCCACAGGTGGAGCTAATTATTTCACTCGATTCTGTGAGGAGACCTGCAACACATGCACTGTGTGGGGTCCTGAGGACTGACTTTGAGAACCTGTACTCTAGTGGGCCAACTGGCAGATTTGGACAACTAATTGTGGCATTCAAAATGTACCTCCCTCCAACTACAAATAACAGGAATATGACAGAAGGTGTGGCTTTATTGTGACAACAAAAAATGCGTAAAAACAGAGTATACAATTCATACAGTAAATTGCTGGACACTGTAAATAAGTATTCAAGTTGCATGGAGTCTGTTCAATTTACTTTTAGCAAAATGAAATGCTCACACTATTACACCAATTAAGTAGCTTCTCCAATGGTCACATCTGTTTGCAGGCATGAGTAGCTTTAGACTTACTCAGCGGCTGCAATGAAATTAGCCAGATCGAGGAACGCCTGCACTTCTCTCCGGGGTCAGTGCTGGGGCGGCAGCAGCAGCAGGAAAGGTCTCTCCTCTGATCCGATCTGTGCAGGTACTTTCACCATGAGCAGGAGACATGTCTGCACACCACTGTACTGGCACAATCTGCTTCCTGGCAAATCTGGTTGCCAGGAAGCAGAATCTGATCACCGTGGCGACCTGGTTCCCGAATTTTGCAGAGCTCTGGCTTACATACAACTTTGCAAGAGGCCCTATACATTTAAATTGGGTGCGGATCTGCACTTGCCAAGCAGGCTGTGCACAAAGCTCAATAATATACAAGTACAGTATAAATAAGAATTTACTTCTAACAAAAAAAAAAAAAAAAATTATGGTCACCTTTTAGTTTGTTGTTTTCTACAAGCAGTTGCTTAATCTGATCCAACATGTCTGTATCATTTTTATTAGAAAGACTGGCGTGAGAGACTCCATTCATCTCAGACGTCTGCTTAAACCCTTGATTTTCCATCACTGCAAAAAAAAAAAAATATAAATATGGTTTTAATACACATACATTCTAAATCAGTATATATATTATTAAGAAGGTATAGTAATCTCTTATATAATTTAGCCAGATCTGTCACTCAGTGACTGTGTGTATAACGCTGGGCAGAGTCACTGTTTGACTCCGCCCAGCGTTATACACACAGATCTGGCCTAATATATAGGAGAGATAGGAGAGGAGGAGCACAGCAGTACCCAGCACCCGCTACCTGCTGTGTCACCAGCACCACCTTCATCCCCCGGCATTATCCCCTGCCCCCAATCTGCCCACACTGTCACTAGCGAACCTCTCCATTTCACCCGGCAGCACGCACAGCTGGGCGCAAAAACAGACGGTGGCCGAATGGGGCAAACGTACTCCCCCCCCCCCCCCCCATTAACCAGACCCCTGATGTCGCCGGCTACCGGGCACACTTCTCCACCTGCCTGCGCTACTGCCCACAAATACTTCTCACCTAGACAGCAGCCGGTGGCAGCATGAGGTGAAGGAGAGCAGCAGCATGAGGACACGGGTGGGAGGAGCCTGCACCATCAGCAGCAGCAACACTGTACCCGGACGCGGGTGGGGGGAGGCAGGCCCGTCCACAGCAGCACATACTTTAGCAAGTTGCTGTGGTGCCCAGGACCATGACACAGGGGAGAGTGTGCCTGGTGGGCGGACAGGTGTGTGGCAGGCACGGTGGCCTGCTCAGCTTGTGTCCACTGTATCACGTGACAGGGTCCCCAGATGCCCCAACCCCCCCCCCCCCCCCCCCCAAGGTCCACACCCCCTCATTCCCCCAGCAGGATCCCGAACCACACCGCCATCCCCTTGCCCTCTCCCGGCAGTATCACCAGCGCACCTCCACATTCCTCCGCCAGGGTTCCCAGATTCCTCCCTCCCTGCAAACCCCCGACAGCATCCCCAGCCGCACCGCAACCCCCACCCCTGAGAACACCCGACAGTGTCACCAGTCCACCTCCTCATACCCCCCTGGCAGGTTCCCCAGCCCCACCCCCTCCCAACAATCGCCCTGCCAGCATCCCCTGTCCATCACCAACCCAACTAGAGCACCCCCCACACAATACCCACATGCTGCCCTGCACCTAACCAAGCCACACCACCCACACGGCCCAACCCCGCAACTGCAAATCAACCACACACACCCCCCCCCAAGCACCTCTTCCCCACCAATACCACCCAGCCCTCACCCACGCTATACATGCGATCACAGGTTAACGGGGCGCAGCCCCTTACGACCATGTGAAGAGCGCCCGTAGGGCGCGATGAAGCACCTAGTAGGAAATAAATGCAATGTAGACATAATATAAAAAAAAAAAAGAGAAGAAAGCAAAAATGGCTGGCATGGAGGCGGATTTTTGAATGGAGTGCCATTTTTCATCAATAACAGAGGAATGGTTTCTGGAACATGCAAAAAGCATCTAAAACACAGTCAATATGAGGTGAAACTACAAATACTAAAAAGCTTTCTGGAGCACGTGGAGGACATTGGTAACTTTCTGTGCTGCAGGCCCAAATCAAACATATATACAATATGACAGCAACTAGGGAAAGCAGCACAGTGGAAATCTGAAGTAACACTGCTAATGAGTGTTTAACCTCATTCATCTTTGTCAATATATCTTTTCTACAAGAAATTGTCCTTGTTAACACCATCTAAACAGTGTTCAAACAGTGTTATCGGACATTAGATATGAAACTATGGGGGTATTCAATCCCGGGTCATGACTGTCAGGAAATCCTGACAATCGTGACCCTGGCCCGTTCTCGGCCCGTTTGACTGATATTTGGCAGGCCGGATTCAATGACCTGCCTGCCGAACAATGAAAAGGGGACGTGGACGCCACAAATGGCCGTAAACAGGCCCGACTGCTTTTGAACTCTGCTCCGTTCTGCCGAGATGCCTCTTCAATGCTGTCGGGAAAGACAACATTGAATAGGCTGTCACTGCTATTTCCCCAATCGGAAATAGCGGCAGTAGATTGAATACCCCCCTATATCTGTCAATAGCCCAGCAGAGTGGATGACAGGGTTAAAAAAAAAAAAAAAAGCCCACATCCAACATAGATGGAAGGTCAACACAAGCATTAGGTCGGCAATGGTTAGGTAGACAGTCAAAATGTCATTGGTTTTTCACTTGTTTTCTCCAAAATGTCAGCAAAGTCAGTGTCCCCGCGTTATGCTTCATACACACTATTCTATTCTCCCTCTATGCCCTAGTGGACAATAGGGCATGAAATAACGCCTATCAGCACGTTGGCTTAAAAAAATAAAAGTGAAAAACCCATGTCAACCTAATGCTGTGTCAACCTTCCATCCATGTTGACCTTAGGCATATCGACCTATTTTAGGTGTTGACCTACAGAAAGTCATATTGACCTTCAGTGGTTGACCCAATGACCATGTACCATTAGGAATAGCGTCAAAATACTTACCACTAGCCGTCAGAATCCTGACTGCCATAATTTCATAGTGAAACCCAGAGTAAAAAACATCAGGGAGGTAGAACACCTATGTGTTTTGTAAAACATCAATGAGATGTACGGCAGCAGTTTATTCTTTCAGAGAAGGCCTCATAGATTGTTACAACACAGGAAGTGAAATTAAAAAAAATCGTTTTAAAGGCTCTCTCTATGAACATTTTGTGTTTGTAATATTTTTCTCATTAATGAGAGTAGCTCTATTAAGGCCATGAAGATCCACGACTGTGTGGAGGAAGTATTATGGACATTAAACAGTTTGTAGTGTAGAAGAAACGCATAACGATTTGTTTACGAGACTAGATTAGTGGGAATTTCTCCTGGGATTCGGTATGAAATGCCGGTGGTCGGAATACCGACAGTCGAAATACCGATGCCGGAATCCTGACCGCCGAAATGCCGAAAAGGGTGAGCCGTGGATCGCCCCCCTTGCGGGCCCGGTGCCTCGCTACGCTCGGCACTTCCGACACTTTGCAGTGGTCGGGATTCCGGCGTCGGTATTTCGTCCATCAGGATTCCGACCACCAGCATATTGACCGCATCCCTTCTCCTGAATCATGTCATCTGCAAATGGAGCAATAGCCTTACAATTGCAAGTAGTCATACATTAGATCCACAACAAATATTACCACCTTTCTTTAGAGCCAAGTGGTTAATGCACTTCTTTTCATTGTTTTTGGGAATGGAAGCCCCCTTAACAAATCTACATTTTTACTGTTCTCTCAGTTACAGAGAATAATACCCCTTTTACACCGCTGCAAAAACCTGGGTTGAATACGGCTAGCATCTGGGTATAGGGCGGTGTAAACGGGTACGCCGGGTCATCTGACCCAACTCCAGTTTACATCAATGGGGGAAGCCCAACCTCCAGACCGCAGCGTTCTGTGGTCAACATGGAGGTTGGGCAGGGGGCACACACAGCCTCCACTGCTGTCTGCTGTACTCTGCGGGCAGGGAGGAGGAGAATGGATGCCTGTGTGCAACATCAATTCACCTCACAAACAAGGGCTGGGGGGGTGCACGGGGGCAGCCCAGCAGCTTACCTTGGGTCTGGGCTTGCCCCCAGCACTGTGATTGGAGGTCCCAGTGGGGGTGATCACAGTTCCAGCGCTTGGACTTGATGTCATCTCCAAGCGCTGCCTCCGCCTACACTGCGGGTAGGCACCGTAGTGTAAACGGTGCAAATCCTGGATCCGACCTGGCTTAGATCCGGGATTTTTGGTCTAAAAGGAGTATAATTAAAATACACTAACTCTGACGGTTATGGTATAGCGCTGGGGTAGCCAACCCTAGTCCTCGAGAGCTACCAACAGTGCATGTTTTGCAGGTCTCCTCACAGAATCACAAGTGAGCTAATTAGCTCCATCTGTGCATCTTTTAAAATGTGTTAGTGATTAATGAGTGCAGCTGTGCAGCAGCTAGGTTGTCTGGAAAATGTGAACTGTTGGTAGCTCTTGTAGGCTAGGGTTGGCTACCACTGGTATAGCGATTCTACGCTGTCTAGATCAACCATGTCATGGTTGACCACTCTTAGTCGAATCCGTCTAGTTAGAGGTCTAAAAATAGTAGGGCGTGTCTAGTTCTACAGTAACAAAAGTTAGATGTAAGTTTAGATCGACAGGCGCATAGTAGACATGAGTTTTTCATGGTTTTTGGTGGATATGTCGACATGGACTCGGCACACTACTATAATCTACCTATGTCCATTTGGATAGTAAAGTATGAACTAAGTTGGCCTGCACCAAAAAAAAAATCATGTCAACCATGTGACCGTCGACCGAACTCCTGGAGACCTATTCCTTGTGTCTAACTTCCATTACTGTCTATCTAGACATAGTCGACTATATTTAGGCGTCTAAAACTAGACATGTTCCAAGTGTGGTTGACCATAACATGTTTAATCTAAACATCGTAGATCCATCGACCGGATACGATCTCTGACATGTGACATATACTGACTTCAAGGTAAGTTCCAGGTTCTACAGGATCTGCTACATCAATTTATTTGTAAAACCACAAATCACCCTCAGAAGTCTTAAAAAAAAGGGATTTTTGTAAGAACTTACCGTTCGAATCCCTTTCTCTGATATGGTCCTGGTGACACAGCTTAACATTGGGATGTAGGAGGGTCCGAAGGAGCCAGGCACCTATCCTAAAGCTTTAGAGGGTAGGCTCCTCCCCTACTGCATCCCGGACTCTTCAGTTCAATCTTTCAAAGCCACTGGAATACATTAACTCAGTACAAATGCCTGCACATATTATATGCACATTTTTCAACATAACTTTTAACCATATAACATGAACCATCATGAACCTGGCATACTTACTGAGCGTAAGGGAGGGATCGCTGTGTCACCAGGACCATATCAGAGAAAGGGATTCGAATGGTAAGTTCTTACAAAAATCCCTTTTTCTCTTTCAATGGTCCTGGTGACACAGCTCAACATTGGGACGTTCCAGAGCCGGTCCTTTGGGTGGGTACGCTCAGGTCTGCAGCTCTCATCACTGCTCGCCCGAATGATGCGTCCTCCGATGCGAACTCATGGAACCTATAGAATTTGGCAAAAGTATGAACAGATGACCAAGTGGCAGCCCTGCAAACCTGCTCAGCTGTTGCCCCATGTCGAACCGCCCAAGAGGTGGCGACTGACCTGGTGGTATGCGCATTAATTCTGGCTGGTACAGGCCTACCAACTTTAGTATATGCAAACGCTATAACAGAGCGCAACCACCTAGCAATGGTCTGCTTAGAAGCAGGCCAACCAATTTTGTGTATGTCATACAACACTAGCAAGGTATCAGTCTTTCTGACACTCTTAACTCTGTCCACATAAACGCGCAAGGCACGCACAACATCCAAATTCCTCAATTTGTCCCTTTTTCTTGAACCCTCTGGGGGTTGGAACACAGGCAGAACTATCTCCTGATTTAGATGGAAAGCAGAGACTACTTTTGGCAAAAACTGGGGTACCGTCCGAAGGACTGCCCTATCATCGTGAAATATCAGGAAAGGGGACTTGCATGACAATGCTCCCAACTCTGACACCCTTTTTGCTGACGCCACTGCCAACAAAAATACCAGTTTCCATGTAAGGAACTTAAGGTCAGCCGACCTTAATGGTTCAAAATGTGCCTTCTGAAGGCATTCCAAAACCAGAAACAAGTCCCATGGTGCTACTGGTTGTTTGTAGGGAGGTTTCAACCGAGACACCCCCTGTAGGAAGGTCTGTACTTCCGGCAATAATGCAATCCTTTTCTGAAAGTAAATGGACAAGGCCGAGATCAGCACTTTTAGTGACTGAAGGATTAACCCAGAGGAAAAAACATCCTGCAAAAATTCCAACATTTTTGTCAATTTAAAACGCGATGTGTGTGACTTCTGTCTCTCACACCATCGAATATAGGTTTTCCAGACCCTATAATAATTTGCCGAAGACACTGATTTTCTGGCTTTTATCATGGTGTTAACCACCGCCTCTGAGAACCCTTTATTCCTTAAAATGGTGGTTTCAACAGCCAGGCCGTCAAAATGAATCGAGCTGAATCCTGATGGTTGAACGGTCCTTGTCTTAGAAGGTCTGACCTCAGAGGTAGACGCCACGAGTCCACAGGCAATTTCTGAAGCCTCGAGTACCAGGACCTCCTTGGCCAATCTGGGGCCACTAAGATCACTGGACTTGCCTGGGCCTGTATCTTTTTCAACACCCTTGCTAGCATTGGAAATGGTGGAAAGACATAAAGGAGATTCCCCTCCCAGGGAATAGTCATGGCATCCACTGCTTCTGCCAGTGGGTCCCTCGTTCTGGCATAAAACCTGGGTACCTGATGGTTGAACCTGGATGCCATCAGGTCCACATCCGGGGTTCCCCACCTCCGTGTAATCTGGTGAAAAACCTGTGAGTTCAGGCTCCATTCCCCTTCCATCAGCTCCTCCATGCTCAGGAAGTCGGCCTCTATATTCTCCACTCCTGGTATGAATATAGCTGATAATGCTGGAACATTCTGTTCCGCCCACAAGAAGATTCTGGACACCTCCCACATAGCCAGTTTGCTGCGTGTGCCTCGCTGGTGATTCAGATACGCCACAGCTGTGGCGTTGTCGGTCTGAATCCTTAAAGGGAGCCTCTGTAATCTGTCTCCCGCCAGAGAAATTACTTTCCACACAGCTCTCAGTTCCAAGATGTTAATCGGTAAGGTAGACTCCTCTGGAGTCCACAAGCCCTGCAGGCGCAGGTCCAAGACTACTGCCCCCCAGCCCCTAAGACTGGCGTCGGTAGTGACTACCAGCCAGCTCCAGGACTGCAGGGACCGACCCCACTGAAGGGAGTCCACCTCTGTCAACCATTTTAGGGAGGATCGAGTTTCCGAAGACAGCACTATCTGTTCTGACTTCATGGTCTGCGTGTTTCCTGACCAAGCCGTCAAAATGTTCCACTGGAACACCCGAGAGTGGAACCTGGCAAACTGCAACGTCTCGAAAGACGCCACCATCTTCCCCAGCAGCTTGAGGCACCTCCACACTGATGTGCTCCGAGAGCTGAGAATCTCCTGGACTAAGGCGACCAGATCCCTGGCCTTTGCCTCTGGTAGGAATACCCGATGTAAATGGGTATCCAGAATGACTCCCAAGAATTGGAGTCTCTGTGACGGCACCAACTGAGACTTTTGTAAGTTTAAAAGCCAGCCGTGAGCCTGCAAAAAACTTATGGCTTCTGCCAAGTGACTTTGCAACATGTCTGCTGACTCTGCTTTGAACAGCAGGTCGTCCAAATATGGTATCACTGTGATTCCCCTCAGCCGAAGCACAGCCGCCATTACAGACATTATCTTGGTGAAAACCCTTGGTGCTGTGGCCAGACCAAAGGGCAACGCCTGGAATTGTAAATGGAGGTCTCCTATCGCAAACCTCAACAGAGCCTGATGTTCTGGATGTATAGGGACATGAAGGTACGCGTCCTGGACATCCATGGACGCCAAAAATTCCCCCTGGTCCAGGCTTAGCAGCACTGACCGTAGAGACTCCATTTTGAAATGGTCTACCCACAAATGGACATTCAGTGACTTTAAATTCAGGATTGGTCTGAAAGACCCGTCTAGTTTGGGTACCAGAAACAGAGTGGAATAAAATCCTCTCTTCCACCCTGCCCTGGGAACCGGGATTACCACACCCTTCTCTAACAGAGAGTGAGCCGCTCCCAAGAGAGCTGTACGGAGCCGAGCCTCCTTTGGTAGTGAAGTGGGAATGAATCTTCTCGGAGGAAGACTTTTGAAGGGAATTCTGTAACCCTGGGCTATAATGTCTAATACCCAGGAATCCTGGTCTAGTAATGCCCATGCGTCCCTGAACTGTGAAAGACGTCCCCCCACCTTTACCACTGCCGGGCAAATCCCCTGACAGTCATGCGGAGGGTTTGTCCTCTCCTTTGGTGTTAGGTTTCTTGTGAAAAGAACCAAACTTTGACTTCGGGGCCTTACCCCTGGAGGACTGAAACTTTCCCCTAAATGACTGTCCTCGAAAGGACGCACCACCTCTAGGGGAGGGCCGAAAGGACGGCCTAAAGGCAGAAAATCTTGATGTCTGCTTGGCTGCAGGGGCAGGCAGGAAGGTACTCTTGCCACCCGTGGCCTGCTTAATAATCTCTTCTAATTCAGAGCCAAATAACAGCTTTTCTTTAAAAGCTAATGTTTCTAAGGCCTTCTTAGACTCATTAGTACTAAAAAGGAAGAAGAGGGGGAGTGGTGTGCAATGCGCTGCTAGCCACAAATATATCTAGGGGGATATATAATCCACAGTTAAATAAAATCAATACGGACCAATGTGCAAAGATGAAGCGGACACACTGCTTTAAAAAGGTATAAATTTTATATAATTAAATGCATTAAATATACAATAAACACATGAATAAAAGACAAAAAATTGGAAAATAATAATAAAGAGCACAAAAAAATATACACTAAAGGTCTATTAAACAGGGTAATAGATATCACTCCTAAATAGGATAAAATGGACGTTATTGGCTTGAGAATGCACCGCTGTAGGTGGATAACATAAGTAGTTGGGATTCAGATGATAAATGCTGTTATAAGGTTATTGAGATGGTGATGATTAGTAATGCTCAGTCCAATGCAAATTAGTATTTATAAAGATGAAGTTAGTAATGAGTAACAGTCATTTATACAACTTGAATGGATGCAGTAGAAGTCAAATGCAATTAAGCTCCACGTCAGTGTAAATAAGTATAAGCGGCAATAGAATAAGCGGCAATAGGACGCAGGGGTTTTTTGGTAGTATATCTCACCCTGTGTCCGTAGCGGCTGAGCGCGGTCTGATGGTTGCTCCGTTTATCGGGGTATGGATAGCCGCCGGTGATTCTCCTCTGTGGGTCACCTTAGGATAGGTGCCGGCGGGTAAAGGCTTCTCCTCCCGTTGTATGGAGCGTCCGAGAGTACAGACTGCGGTGATATTGAAAAGGCGCTTGTAGCTGGTGGAGACGCTTGGGAGCTGTAGACAGCGTGATTACTCCTGGATCAGCGGACAGCCTCTAACGTCTCAAATGCAATGACGTCAACGCGTTTCGTCTCCTACGTTGTATGGAGACTTTTTCAAGACGGATACTAGCATTGGTGTCTGTATCCTATTTATACGTTTAAGTGTGTATTGAAGAGCTCAATTAAGCCAATTATCCTATTTCATAGGTGGATAAGTAAAAAACATAATTATAATGTACATAAAAAAATATATAAAATAACAAATTAAATTAGAATTTAAAAAAGCAGTGTGTCCGAATATTCACTTATAATATGGAATGCTATAATAGCATCAGAGAGGAAAGCAACAGCATAATCAATTTAAATCAAGTTGATAATTAGTATAATCAGAACGTTAGGAGAACCAAACAGATTATATATTTCATTTTAGTTCATTCACGTTTTAGTTAAGTAGTACTACGCAATTAGGATTTTATGAAAAAGACTAGTCGGAGTATTTGCTTGATATCAGACAATAAGGAGTACATATTTATTATTGTATATCCAATGATTGTATACATAGTATATAAGTCCGGTAGCTTTAGCCTTATAAGAGGCTGTTTGAACCTTATGCTCATAGTGAGCATCCATTAATCCAATAATAATTCAACAACATGATAGAGCAGAAAAGAATATATATCTAATAATCATAATCAGAGATATATAATATATACAAATGTATATATCCACACAGGTAAATAATAAAAAATAATAAATAAAATGACACTATAAGGATAAATAATAATAGAAAAAATAAGATAAATAAATAAAATATAAGATGTATATAAAATAATAATAATAACAATAATAATGATATATTGACTATACATATATATAGAATGCTGAGAGCAATATAATACATAAACAGTGATTAGGCAGAAAAAAATGAATGAAATGATTGTATATAAATAAATATACATATACCTATTTTGCCCACTAATTCCCCAAAATACTTGTTCTCTTTATTCAAATGGTTTTAATTTATTTTATTTTATCCGATTCATTCAGCAGCATAGACTTGCTTTTCATAGAGGACCCGCAGTAGATTCCACAATAAGAAGGGTAAACGTCTGTGGCACCGCAGAATGGGAAGAGGGAGGTCTGCAAACCCACAGCGTTATTAAAGCGCTGCGGGTAGATCTCCTTCGTTCCACCCCGACCACAAGCCACAGGTGTCCACAGCTATCTTATAATAAATTAGTCCCTTAAAGTGTAACCAGGTCACAATATTGGGTATATTATCTCAAGTAATTCAATCAAGACACGTGAAGTCCAGGGCCTCGTTTAGGCCCCCAGGACTCAACGTGTCCAGCTTGAAAATCCAAGCTGATTCAGCTACACATAGTTTTCTAAATCTATCCCCTCCCCTCTTGGTGGTCACAATATGTTCAACTCCTGTGATGGTTAACCCCCTCGGATCACTTTGATGTTTGTCAGAGAAGTGACGAGGAACACTATGTTTCAACATTTTTTTCATGATGTTATTCTTATGTTCCCTAAATCTCATTTTAAGGGGTCTGATGGTGCGTCCTACGTACTGGAGTTTGCAAGGACACTCCAGCACGTATACGCAATAAGACGTGTCACAGTTAATAAACTGTTTTATGTTGTATGAAGAACCATTTGAAGATGATGTTATCTCATTCTTTTTGTTCAGCATATAATTACATGTTATACATATATTTTTTCCACATTTAAAATTCCCATTCGGTCTAGATGGTAACCAGGATATTTGTTTTTCAGTTTTTAAGGGGGGAAGTAAACTTGGAGCGATGGTATCTCTTATATTTCTATTCCTTCTGAATGTTATCTTGGGGGTAGTAATTATCTTTTGTAAAATTTTGTCATGGCTCAGGATTTCAAAGTTATTTAATAGTATCTTTTTTATTTGATGTGATTTGTTATTGTATTTTGTTATAAATGCTAATGAATTTCCATTAATACTTGGAGAGTCATCCGGTGATAGAGTCTTCCTATTTAAATTCATAGTTCTGTTTTTTGAGACTAAGAGGGTATCTCTACTAATTTTATCCACCTGTGTGGAGGCCCTCTGCAGTAAATTAGTAGGGTATTCACGTCTCTTAAAATTGAGTAACATCTGTTCCGCCTGAGAATTGTAGTCAGATTTCAATGTGCAATTTCTGCGGAGTCTTGTCAGCTGATTCCTAGGAATATTGTCAATCCATGGCCTATAATGGCCACTTTTATAGTGGAGATAGTTATTAGTCCCCACAGGTTTTATATAATTGTTGGAAATTAATGTGTTGTTATTAAGGGAGAACGCAATATCCAGGAAGTTCACTGAGGTGTAGCTGAAAGTGTGGGTAAAGGTCAAATTAAATGTGTTAGAATTTAAGTGTTTAACAAAGTTGAGTGCTAAATCGTGCCCCCCTTTCCAAATAATAAATAGATCGTCGATGAAACGGCCATAGAGGACCAGATTCTCCTCAAATGGACCGCCCCATATGAGTTCATCCTCGAGGCGGCCCATATAGAGGTTTGCAAAACTAGGTGCGAATCTGGTCCCCATGGCCGTTCCAAGGCGCTGAAGAAAAAAGTGTTCATCAAAAAGAAAAAAATTGTGAGTTAAAATAAAAGAAATAGAATCAAGAATAAAGTGTTTCCTCGGTGTAGAAATATCATTATCTGAATCAAGAAAGTGGTTAATGGCTTCAATACCTTTATCATGGGGTATGTTGGTATATAATGCCTGTACATCTAGGGTCAAAAAACCCCACCCCTCTGTCCAGGCCAAATTTGAAGTTTTATTAAGAATATGTGTCGTGTCTTTAATGTGCGAGGGGAGTGCCGTAACAAATTTCTGTAAATGAGAATCAACAAAATGTGAAAGATTAGAGGTAAGGGACCCTACACCCGAAATAATGGGACGCCCTGGTGGGGAAGTGAGACTTTTGTGAATTTTGGGTAAAAAATAAAACGTGGGAGTGATAGGATGATAAGGGAATAAAAACTGAGATTCCTCCCTGGATATTGCGCCCTCCAACACTGCTTGATCAAGCATTTGTTTGAATTGAGTCTGATAGGGGATTGAGGGGTTGTTAGGGAGCTGGATGTAATATTTAGTATCCTTAAGTTGGTTATACGCTTCAGTTACATAGGCTTCCCTATCCATTATTACAACCCCTCCCCCTTTGTCGGCCTGTTTGACCACTATGGAGAGATCCTCCTTAAGACTTTTGAGGGCCAGGCGTTCCTTTTTGGTTAGGTTGTCAGCTGACAAGACTCCGTGATTAGAATATATGTTTTTCTTTTTATTTTTATTTGTTTTTTGGGGGGGCTGAGAACACAGATTTTTAAACTCCTGTAGTGTTTTATTATAAAATATCGTAATCACTGGGCTTTTATGCTCTATTGGAAAAAAACTAGATTTTTTCTTGAACAGTGGTTTGTTCGTGGAGTTTTTAGTGGTATTAACATTAAAGATCTCAATTTCATTGGGGTTGTTTTCAACTAATAGGGCTTCCAATGTTTCAAGACCCAGGAGATCAGTATCATCCAACACTATCGGGAAGCTGTCTGTATCTTGATTGGTCCTACTAAGTTCTTTATTTGCGAAGTATCGCTTCCTGCAGAGGTCTCTAGTGAATTTGTTCAGATCTAGGAATAGATCAAAGACGTTGGGGTTCTGATGGGGCGCAAAATTTAAACCCTTACATAATAAGGTTTTTTGGGGGTCAGTAAGCTGGTGTGTCGTGAGATTAAAGATACCTGAGGTATCTATTTCAGGCGGGGTTTGTTTCGTTCTTTTCCTGCCTCCTCTTCTCCCTCTCCCTCGCGAGATCTTTTTGGTGTATGGCGGGGGAGATTGGAGTAAGGATTGGGGTCTTGCCAATTTCTCAGCTGAAAAACCTGTTCATTGTGATTCCTTCCATTAGATGTATTTGAGGGCAATTGTCTAGAAGGTGGAGATCTTCTTTTCTCTTGATATTCATTTCTATAGGGTCTAGAATCCCTGCTGAAAGAATCTGTTCTATCTCTATAGTTGTTATAATTACGATTATTATAATTAGTTTGGGATTTATTACGATAGGTTTGATATGACTGTTTACGTTGTCTGAAAGCCGGGCGTGATCTATATTGCATACGGCCTTCCTCTTCTGGTTCATTTGATCTAGTTTTGTGGTAAGTTCTCACAATGTTCTTCTGATAATCATTATGGTCTCTTTCCCATTTGCGCTTTTTATTTGTAATTAATTCTTTTTCAAATCTTTCTACTTTAGAATTAATTTGATCATCTCTCTCTCTGAATGCAAAATTATCTTTAAAACTTAATAACTCATCTTTAGTTTTCTCTATTTTAACAACTATACTGTCTACCATTTCCTCTCGGTATTTAATAAGCAATTTCATCAGTGTAAAGGAGCAGTTGTCAAGTGCCTCATTCCATTTTCTAAGTATTTTTTTATGTACATTATAATTATGTTTTTTACTTATCCACCTATGAAATAGGATAATTGGCTTAATTGAGCTCTTCAATACACACTTAAACGTATAAATAGGATACAGACACCAATGCTAGTATCCGTCTTGAAAAAGTCTCCATACAACGTAGGAGACGAAACGCGTTGACGTCATTGCATTTGAGACGTTAGAGGCTGTCCGCTGATCCAGGAGTAATCACGCTGTCTACAGCTCCCAAGCGTCTCCACCAGCTACAAGCGCCTTTTCAATATCACCGCAGTCTGTACTCTCGGACGCTCCATACAACGGGAGGAGAAGCCTTTACCCGCCGGCACCTATCCTAAGGTGACCCACAGAGGAGAATCACCGGCGGCTATCCATACCCCGATAAACGGAGCAACCATCAGACCGCGCTCAGCCGCTACGGACACAGGGTGAGATATACTACCAAAAAACCCCTGCGTCCTATTGCCGCTTATTCTATTGCCGCTTATACTTATTTACACTGACGTGGAGCTTAATTGCATTTGACTTCTACTGCATCCATTCAAGTTGTATAAATGACTGTTACTCATTACTAACTTCATCTTTATAAATACTAATTTGCATTGGACTGAGCATTACTAATCATCACCATCTCAATAACCTTATAACAGCATTTATCATCTGAATCCCAACTACTTATGTTATCCACCTACAGCGGTGCATTCTCAAGCCAATAACGTCCATTTTATCCTATTTAGGAGTGATATCTATTACCCTGTTTAATAGACCTTTAGTGTATATTTTTTTGTGCTCTTTATTATTATTTTCCAATTTTTTGTCTTTTATTCATGTGTTTATTGTATATTTAATGCATTTAATTATATAAAATTTATACCTTTTTAAAGCAGTGTGTCCGCTTCATCTTTGCACATTGGTCCGTATTGATTTTATTTAACTGTGGATTATATATCCCCCTAGATATATTTGTGGCTAGCAGCGCATTGCACACCACTCCCCCTCTTCTTCCTTTTTAGTACTAATATCTGTGGGCACAGGCAATTCCCACAGGTGTGAACTGCAGCAGCTGCCACTTATGTGTTAATCTCATTAAAGTCTGATTCTGAGCGCTGGGGCTCCTGCTGACTGTGCTCTTGGCCTTCCACCAAGCTCACAGCCAGTAGGGTTCTATATACATATATATTCCTTCTTAGACTCATTATCTGCTTCCCAAGCCTTAAGCCACAGTACTCTCCTGGCATTGATAGACACTGTGGAAACTCTGGTAGCCATTTTGAGAGCTTCCTCTTCCGCTTCCAGCACATACTCTGCAGCTGCTTTAAGCTTTCCGCCAGCAACAACACACAAGGGTCAGCATGTAAAATGGTGCAGAAATCATTGGCCCACTCAATCATGGCCTTAGAGACCCAGGCTGAAGCAATAAGGGGACGTAGAGTGTATCCCACCCCTTCAAATATAGCTTTGAGGTTACCCTCCAGCTTTTTGTCCACAGGATCCTTAAAAGCTGCTCCCCCTTGTACTGGTAATACAGTAGCTTTTGACAGACGTGCCACAAAAGCATCAACTACTGGCACTTTTTCCCAGAGCTCCGCATGAGACTCCGGCATGGGGTACAGACTTAAGAATCTCTTTGGCATCTGCAGCCTTTTATCGGGCGTTTTCCAAGCCCCTTCCAGCAATTTTTGTAAACCTTCATCTGAAGGAAAAGGGGATTTTTGGTTCTTACCTGTAAAATCCTTTTTTCGGAGGCCAAGGTGGATGCTGGGGTATGGGTATTCCGGGCTGGAGGTCCGGGCACCAAGGAGTACAAACTTCTTGTGGCTAGTGCAGCCCCAGGCTCCGCCCCCCTAATACCCCTTCCTGTCCTCAGAGACCAGTTTTTTAACTTTAACAAGCCGAGGAACAGGTATAGGAGAGGGGAACCATTCAACTTTTGAACATTCAATAACCAGAACACTAAAATGTGAACTATAACTATGACTGCAAGATTTGGAGCGGTAGGGCGGGCGCCCAGCATCCACCTTGGCCTCCGAAAAAAGGATTTTACAGGTAAGAACCAAAAATCCCCTTTTTTCTTACGGCCAGTGGTGGATGCTGGGGTATGGGACGTCCTAAAGCTGTGTCCCTAAGGGTGGGACCGCTCCTGAGCTGCACTGAGGGCACCCCTGCCAAAGGCCGCATCGGCCGAGGCAAAGGTGTCGAATCGATAGAATTTGATGAACGTATGAGCCGAAGACCACGTGGCTGCCCTGCAGATGCTCTCCGCCGAGACCCCTGCCCTCAGGGCCCACGATGCCCCCACAGACCGGGTGGAGTGCGCCCTTATCGAATGCGGTACTGGTCGTCCCGCCAACAAGTACGCTTGCCTTATGGTAGACCTTAGCCACCTAGCCAATGTGCATTTTGAAGCAGGCCAACCCAGCTTCCGGGCATCAAAGAGAACAAAGAGAGAATCAGACTTCCTTATCTGTTCAGTTCTGGTCACATAAATTTTTAGGGCTCGAACAACATCCAAAGAGACATCGTTATCCCGCGATTCTGTGGTTGTTTTATACACTGGTACTACTATTTCCTGATTTATATGAAATCGGGATACAACCTTTGGGAGGTAGTCCAGTCTAGTTCTGAGAACTGCTCTATCTTCATGAAAGATGAGCAATGGGACCTTACAGGAGAGGGCCCCTAAATCTGACACTCTGCGCGCTGACGCAATGGCTAGCAAGAACACAGTCTTCAGAGTGAGCCATGAAAGAGAAACAGATTCTAAGGGTTCGAATGGGGCCTTCATCAAACTCTTCAGTACCAAGGTAAGGTCCCATGGGTTTGCAGGTGGACGTATGGGAGGTTGTAGGTGAAGAGCTCCCTGTAGAAAAGTATGGATCGTAGATGACGTAGCGATCTTCCTCTGGAAAAGGACGGAGAGAGCCGACACTTGAACCTTCAAGGATGAATGGCTCAATCCCATGTCCAAGCCTGATTGTAGAAATCCTAAGACCCTATCCAACCTGTATATCCTTGGGTTGAACCTCCTGGGCTCACACCAAAGAAAATACCTTTGCCAGACTCTGTGGTACACCCTAGCTGACGATGGCTTTCTTGCCGCCAGCAGGGTCTTGACCACCGTAGGGGGAAAACCTCTTCTGCTCAGGATCGACTCTTCAATAGCCACCCCGTCAAAGCCAGCCTGGCTAAGTCGGGGTGTAGACACGGTCCTTGTGACAGGAGGTCTGGCCGGTGGGGCAAGGGAACCGGTGGTGCCATGGCCATCTGTAAGAGGTCTGGGTACCATGATCGTCTCGGCCAATTCGGGGCCACTAGGATCATGGTCACCCTCTCTCTCTTGAGGCGTCGAAGTAGCCGGGAGATTAGAGGGATTGGTGGAAATGCAAACACCTTTTGAAATGGCCAGGGGGCTGATAGTGCGTCTACCAGACACGCCTGTGGGTCCCTTGTCCTGGCTCCGTACCGGGGGAGTTTTTTGTTGTGTTTTGAGGCCATAAGGTCGACCTGTGGCATTCCCCACTGACCTGTCAGGATTGTGAACACTTCTGGATGGAGGGACCATTCCCCCGAGTGGATCGTCTGCCGACTCAGGAAGTCCGCCTCCCAGTTCAACACTCCTGGAATGTATACTGCCGACAGGGTGAGTAGGAATTTCTCTGCCCATACGAGGATCTGGGTCACTTCCCGCATGGCCGCTCGGCTCCGGGTCCCCCCCTGGTGGTTCACATATGCGACTGCCGTCGCGTTGTCTGATTGTATTCTGACTGGTTTTCCGTGAAGAAGGGTTCCTGACTGCTCGAACGTCCGGGAGATGGCCCTTAGTTCCAGCACATTTATTTGTAAATTTGTTTCCTTTTGTGACCAGAGGCCCTGGAATGACTGGTCTAGGGTTACAGCCCCCCAGCCTACCAGGCTGGCATCCGTTGTCACAATGATGTAATTGTGGTTTGCAAAGGACTTTCCCTTTTTCAGATTGTCTGACAGCAGCCACCACTGTAGGGATTGTCTGACCATCCTTGATATGATGAGGAACTGTCTTTTCAAATCCGCGTGTGATCGGTTCCAGCGAGACAACAAGGCCAGCTGGAGTGTTCGGGAGTGGAACTGGCCGAATTCCAGCATTGGAAACGTGGATACCAGTTTCCCCATTAGTGTCATACAGAGATGAACTGACACTCTGCTTTGTGACAGGAATACCTGGACTTGTGAGTGAATGTCCTGTATCTTCTTCTTGGGAAGAAACACTCTCTGGGTCTCTGTATCTATTAGTGCCCCCAGATGAACCATGGTGGATGAGGGCGTCAAGCTGGACTTCTTCCAGTTGATTATCCACCCGTGAGATTGGAGCATGTCCAGCGCCATCTGGAGGTGGGCCTGGATCTCCTCCTGTGACTGCGCTACTATCAGTAAATCGTCCAGGTACGGAAGAATTCGAATGCCTAGGAGGTGCAGGCGAGCCGCCATTACCGCCATGACTTTCGTAAACACCCGGGGGGCTGTTGAGAGCCCGAACGGGAGCGCACGAAATTGAAAATGGCGATCCAGTATCGCGAATCTGAGAAATCTCTGATGCTCCTGCTTGATTGGAATATGCAGATACGCATCTTGTATGTCCAGAGAGGTCATCAGGTCTCCTGGTTCTAGAGTGCTTAGAATGGAGCTTAAAGATTCCATCCTGAATTTCGGGACCCTCAGGAACGTGTTGAGTTTCTTGAGATTCAATATCGGGCGGAAGGACCCATCTGGTTTGCTGACCAGGAACAGGTTTGAATAGAAACCCGTCCCCCTTTGGGAGTGTGGAACCGGTATAATCACCTTCTGTTCCAACAGAGTTGAGACTGCAGTCTCGAGGGCTCTTGCCTTGAGCGGGTCCTGGGGAAGGCCCGTTGTAAAGAATTGTGTTGGGGGTCTGGAGCAAAAGGTCAGAGCATACCCTTGCAATACTAGATCCAACACCCAGGAGTCCGATGTGGAACCTGACCAGGTCTCCGCAAACTCCAGAAGGCGACCCCCCACCCATGGCACTTTCTTGGTGTGCCCGGCGTCAGGCCGCTGGCTTTTCAGCCTGCTTTGGGGCCTGGCGACGAGCTGCCCAACCCTGTTTGGGCTTGGACTTCTGCGTCTTTTGTGAGGGCTGTTGAGACCTAGTTGGCCAGGATCCTGTATAATGTGATCTGCCCCTGGAGGGACGAAAAAACCGAAAGGCCTGTTGCCTAGGTTTTGCAGTTCCTGTGGGCAGAAAAGCCGACTTTGAGGCTGCAATGGAAGTGACAATCTTGTCCAATTCCGATCCAAAGAGGATGCCCCCCGTAAAAGGTAGGGCCTCCAAGGCCTTTTTGGAATCATTATCGGCCTTCCAAGATCTGAGCCAGAGGGCTCTGCGTGCGGCCACCGATACTGCCGAAATTTTTGATGCAAATATTCCTGCATCCAGCACTCCCTCACTTAGGTAGGAACTAGCCTCTCTAATATTGTCCACAAAAGACATCAACTCAGATCTTTTAGTCCCTGACTGCAGGCCCTCCAAGAGCGCATCCGCCCAGTGTGCTATAGCTCTGGTTGTCCAGGCTGCCGAATAGCTAGGCCTAACTGCAGCCCCTGCGTTAACATATATGGACTTGAGGAACTGATCCAGCTTTTTATCTACTGGATCTTTTAAGGATGTTACATCAGGTATGGGCAAAGCAGTTGCCTTAATTAACCTGGTGACGTGGGCGTCCACCTGAGGGGGTTCATCCCATTTCCTGTGGCTGTCTGGGAGAGGATAAAAGGAAGAAATCCGCTTGGACACCAGGAATTTCCTGTTAGGATGCTTCCAGGCCTCTTCAAACAGGTCATCCAACTGCTTTGATTTAGGGAAAAAGGCACTATCCTTCTTTTTGCGTTTGAACACTGGTTCAGTATCTATCCCCTCTGCAGCGGCCTGAGTATCCGGCTCCTTAATGTTAAAGGTGAGCCGTATCAATTTAATTAGACTATCCACTCTGGATTGTGACATGTGATCCTCCGTATCAGTGTCCACATCATCCACTAAATCAATGGCGCCCCCATCCTGATCGTCTCCAGTTGCATCGCCATCATCATCTGTGTCCTGTGGGAGAGGCTGAGTTGCCTCACGTCTGGACGGTCTATTTGTACTAGACCCTGTCAGGACATTTTGTAGTGAGGATGAAACCTGCACCAAACCCTGGACTGACTGAGATAGACCTGCTACCCATGCCGGTTCTGGCTGGGGCTGGACTTGGGGTGCCGGTGTGGCAGCGGGGTTACGTGACGCTGCCAGCTGGGAAGCTAATTCCCTCATCGCAGAGGACAGGTCTGCCGCCCAGTCCGGTCTGCAGGGAACATCCGCATTGGGTTGCGAACTAGGCCCCGGCTGAGAGCAACGGTCACAGAGGCCTGCGTGGTTCTGCTCTGCACTAGCAAAATTTTCTTTGCATACTGTGCATGTATATGCATGCAACGCTGGAGCGGGACCAGGCCTACGGGATTTCCCCTTTGCTGACATGATATGTGTATGTATCGCAGTAAATTAGTAACCTGAGTTAACTAAACACCAGCGCTATTGTATGTGGAAATTGTCAGTCACTAAATAAACGAATAAGTGACCTAATACTGCGCTCTCTGGCACTTCTACAGAGAGAGAGATGTGGTATATGAATACTCACATCAACATAACAAACTGTGAAAAATAACAAAGACAGAAAAAAACACTGCAGTATTCAATTCCTCACACAACACATACACACAGGATTCGGCACTTTGTTTCCTACACCTACACCATAAAAGTGAGGTGAGGATAATACAACCTGTCACTGATAACAGTGGAGGCAAAGGGGGGCGATTTCTTTAGCTCCTCTCCGTTTAGCAGGCAGGTAGCAAGTAAGCTAAAATGGCCCCCACTGTGACACAGGTGGGAGGAGAGGAGCGCTCGCAGCGGGAACCCAGGACAGGCTATTGCCGCGAGCATGGGGGCGGAGTTATCTTGTACTCCGTCCCCTCCTGGAACCACCAGCGTAACTCTCTTAATGGCGCCTTCCCTCCAGAGAGAGATATGCTTACGGCGAAAACCGTGGTGGTCTAGCGGTTACTCAGCATGAGCTGAGTACTGCTGCCAGGCCTCCGGCGGCGCCCCTCCGCCGGCGGTGTGAGCCGCGACTCCGGCTCCCTCACAAATGAGAAGCCGCTTACCTGCGCTTCTCCCGGCTGCAGCTCCCTCCAGTGCCTGAGGTGTCTGGTGTGAGCGGCCGACAGGTCCGTCCACCAGACGCCGGGAGAGGCTCTGCCGTCAGCCGCAGCAGCGCTGCGCTGCCGGCTGTGTTAAAATTAACACACACAAAAAAAAAAAAAAAAAAAAAAAACTGAAGTTAATTAGGGCTAAAAATGCCCTCTCCTTAGCGAGTGCCTGTTCCTCAGAGCACCAAGGAAAAAACTGGTCTCTGAGGACAGGAAGGGGTATTAGGGGGGCGGAGCCTGGGGCTGCACTAGCCACAAGAAGTTTGTACTCCTTGGTGCCCGGACCTCCAGCCCGGAATACCCATACCCCAGCATCCACCACTGGCCGTAAGAAAAAAGTAAGAGCTTCCTTACGCTGTCGTTTAAATACACCTTTAGCAGGATTTTTATCCACCACAGACAGTTTTAAAGCCTGTTTAACAGCCGTAATCAAATCCTCCACCCCTGCGGCTGAGGAATCTTCAGAATCATCACCCTGCTCCCAGGGAATGTCTGTTTATGCTCCCTCCTCTTCATCTACCAATAAAGGCACCGAGTAAGACCTTTTAGGGGTCCCTACAGCATCAACATCAATCTTGTCTAGTAAATCACTAAACCTGTTGATCCCCTTTGCAGTATCCTGCATCACCTGTATGAAAGCAGGATCTGCCTGGGTAAGAGGCAAGGAGCCAGAGGACTGCTGAGATGATGACATAGGTCTCTGAGATTCTACCAAGGCATCACCCTGTCTGTCCAGCAAGTGCACTAAAGCGTTAACAGACCTGCCCAGGGCACTCGCCCACGCGGGTTCAATTTGCTCTACCCTCTGGGGTTCACTCCCCATGGGTCTCACAGCAGCGCAAGTAATACACAAACCCCCCTTGGCCATCTGCTCAGGTACAAACTTTTGTGTACAGACATTACAAGCGCTCAATGTATTAAGGGCTCCCTCCCCCAAAACCACAGCTTGTTGCTCAGACATGATGTAAAAGTAACCACACAGTGCATACAATGTACAACAGCGCTTATACAGAGTCAATGCACCCAGCCACTTATCTGTCTGTCTGTTTCAAATGCGGGGAAACAATGCCCAGGAAATCCAAACACTCTGTCAGGATCTGTCAGCCAGCTAAGCTCCGCTGCAAGCGTTCCAAATGGCGCCAAAACAGAGTGAGGGAAGAGACCAAGTCCCTGCTGCTGCGGGGTCCGTGACTTTTGGCGCCAACCACCCCCAGACAGCCGCTCCCTTAGTAGGATCTCCTAGTTCCAGTATCTCCCCCTCGGCTGGGGACCACTTGGAACATGCCTGTAACACACTGCTGTCCTCTCATAACAGGAGCTCAGTGTGTAAGCTCCGCAGAAAATGGCCGCCGCCATCACGGAGCGCCTGTCCCCCATGATCCCCACCTAGCGTGAAGCCGGTTTCAGAGCGCTCCGGAACCCAGACAGCTTCTTAAAAGAAGCTGTAAGCACTGCACAGGGAGGCCAGACAGCGTCTCCCCTGTGCACAGTGAGCTGACAGGACGCGCTTCTGTCAGCTCCTGCTGCGCTAGCAGTGTGAGGATTCACTAATGAGAATCCTCACACTGAGCCTACCTAGCTAGAGTGAAAAGTTAATAAAATACCCTAACTACTCTAATTCTTCAGCTGCTCCCACAGCCCTTTAGAATAGCACCCACTCCAGTGGGCACCTAACACGAACTGGAGAGTCCGGGATGCAGTAGGGGAGGAGCCTACCCTCTAAAGCTTTAGGATAGGTGCCTGGCTCCTTCGGACCCTCCTACATCCCAATGTTGAGCTGTGTCACCAGGACCATTGAAAGAGAAAAAAAAAATATGGGAAATTACACGATCTCATCCTTTGCTTTGTGTTAAGCAAAAATTAACACAGGTAAGAAGGTTGAGGCAACATAAGTATTATAAAGGTTCACGCGGGCATTGCTGACTAGAGAAACAAAAGTGTAAGCATTGCAAGGGTGACAGGAAGCAGCAAGTGTAATAAAATGCAAAACAAGGAAAGACAAGCAGCCTACAACCTTAAACATACGCATTCATTGGGTGTAGCACGTACTGACATAATGACTGCACAATCACTAGGCTCAAAAAGGAACAAATACAGGTACATAGTACAAAAATAACTTGGTTGGCAGAACAAGATATTGGCATGACAGTGACATACACACTCAGAGGGGCTGCGGGTAGCGTTAGGGGCAGTACAGCCGCAGGTGTCACTGGGAGTAGGGGGGACAGGTACATATACACATGTGGGACAGGGCAGGCGAGGCGCTCACCTGTTCTCCCCTGTGCGCTGTTCTCTATGCGCTATACTGTTTCCTTCCCGTTCTATTACTCCGCTCACCGTCACCACCGAGCTCCGGGGCGCCCCCGTGTGATGCGCATCACATGACCTCCCGGTGCCCGCCCCCTGACAGGGAGATTCCCAGCCGTGAGCGTGACTGTGTGACGGCGGCTGCTGAGCCACGTGACGTGTGCCATCAGTCTGTGTCACTCATTGCCCCTGGAGGGTCCGACTGCCCACTACAATTTAGACCTAACCCTGGAGGGAGGGCAGCGTTAGCTCATGAAGCTCACTGTCTGACCTATCAGCCTAGAAGAATACACTGCGCTACGGTGTCATTCGTGCATATTGATATGATGGAAATGTACTGTGCTTACCTCCCAACATTACCCTCTCTGCTGTGTACACACGGGGGCGATGGGGGCTGAAATCGCTGGAAATATGGTCGCTGGCGACCATATTGCCAGTGATTGGGAGTGTGCCCCGTCGCGCGCTCCCGTTTTCAGCACGGCCCTTTCCAATCGCTGCGACCAGCTAATTACCTCTGCGGCATCTCTGGTCGCTGATGAAAAGGAGACACTGACTGGGCAATATATTGCTGAGCAATATATGTCCCCCGTGTGTACGGGGCTCTAGAGGGATACATTGCTCTGCTCCTGCACTTTCCTGGTAATGTTATGATTGCCATCACCTGTGGTGGAACACCTTTCTTATCAATTAACTAGTTCAACACAGATGAGGGTAATCATATGTTAAGAGGAAAGCCCATGAGCAGAGCATTGTGTCCCTCCTGGAGAGGGTCATGTTGGGAGGTATGATTGTGTATGCGTTACAAACATGGCTGACGCAAACATTCTCATAAACGTCTATTTTTTTTATCACAATTGAGTGGTTCCCAACCTGGGGTACTAGTACCGCTGGAGGTACTCTGCAACAGCAGACTGGTTGGGGGTACTTGAAAATAATATTGGTAATGGCGGAAGAAGCAGGGTTGCCTACGTTTGGGTCAAATACTTTTTGGGCTGCCTGAGGGCAGCCAGTTCTTTGGGCTGTCTTTGCTGACAGCGTGGGAAAGGGGCTGGGTGGGGGTGGCGCTATGATAAATTATAAGTTTTGGGTGCAAGGCCAACACGATGGCATCCTTGTCGCCACATCCCCCACCATGCAATGCTGGTATTTCAGATTGCACAGCAGTGGGCGGGGCTGCAATTACATGATTCGCGTCATTTGGAATCTAATTTCCAGGACCCTCCTGATGGCAGAAGAAGTTTTCCATTGCCATGGAGACTTACCACATTGTGTCCCTTCCAACATACCTCCTATTATTCTTACTATGTAAACCAGTGCTGTGAGAGCTGCTGGCCTGACTCCAGCCCCTCTGCTACACTGAATCATACCTCCCAACAGTCCCGATTTTATCGGGACAGTCCCGATTGTCAGGGCCTGTCCCGCTGTCCCACCCGCGGGCGGCAGTGTCCCGCGGTGTGGGGGGGCTGTTGGGAGTCCCCCATGTCAGCTGCTAAGCAGCGGGGAATAAACGCTGTGCGCATGCGCACAGCGTCTATTCCCGCAGCCAGGGGGCAGGGGGCATGGCTAGAGGCTCACAGAGCCTCTGGATCATGCCCCCATAGCTGCAAAATGGGGGCGTGGCCTCGCGGGGGAGCCTCAAGTATAGACCACGCCCCCAAATTAGGCCACGCCCCCCGTAAATTTCCAGCGCGCCTGCGGCGCGCACAGCTGCGTCCCGCCTTCAGCTCAGGAAAAGTTGGGAGGTATGCTGAATAGATGATGTGTACATGCGCACAGCATCTATTCAGCAGGCAGGGGGGACTCCCAACTGCCCCACCATGACGGGACACTGCCGGATCCGGGTCAGACTCGGGACCGTCCCAAAAAGATGGACAGTGGAAAGGCATGAATTCTGTTCCGTCTGCAGTTTCATTATGATCCTCAGGATTTTGCCTGGGAGCTACCTGCGCTGCCCTCAGACATCAGCCAGAGGCCATATACACACAGGATCCCGATTCCTGACTGCACGCTACTCTTCCACTACTGATTAATATAAGGATACACATACCGCTCACTTCCACTCCACTCGTAAGTACCGTGGATATTTCAAATTGAGAGAAGGGGGTATTCATAAATGAAATGCCTAATCAAAGGGGATGGGAGAGAAAAAAGGTTGCAGTAGCCCATTATAGCCTACTGGCTACCCTCCCCAGGATGTAGTTCCGACAGGGTTCCTCACAAACTCTCCGCTGAAAATGGCTAATGTGCATGGCGGTCACAATGACCAAGGGATTGACTTCGGAAGCCCACCATAAAATGATGTCTGGGCTTCCAACATCAAATCTTTGGACGCGATGGTCACTGACAAAATAATTCGAAAAATGTATATGAATGGCGCATCACCTAAAGTCTGTTTTGCGCATGTGCAAACATCTTCAATGTAGCCAGGCATGTGCACAAATACTGTGCCGTGGCTAGAAACATTGGAATGCCACCATCGTATATGTTAAAACTACTACCATCAGAACAAAAACATTGATGGTAGTAAAACATTGCGATTTGATGTCATCCCTACAATGACCATACATGCACAGAATCCTGGACGTGTTTTTAGCACATTGCAGTGATACATTCACCTTATACCAATACTTTTGCAGCCTTGCACACAGGGTGAAAACCATTCACAATCCCTGTCCATCGAATGGTTTTCCCCCTGTAAGCAGCACCAAGTAAGTCTAGACTTACTTAGCGTTACAACGGCCATGGGGAGATGGAGACCATTGCTGTCATCAGCGGCCCTCCCCGTGGCCAGGCCTGCCTGCCTGCCTGCATTTTTAGGTGGCACTCCCAGAAACCGCTGGGGTGCCACCTACAAACGCCCTCCCCCCAGCTGTCAATGAACTTGAGAACAGCCAGCAATGACTAGCCCTTGCTGGCTTCATTCACATTGTGACCCTGCGCATGTGCACAGCCTACTGTGTATATGCGCGGTCACTCGAAAATTGGCAGGACTGCAAATATGCAGCCCTGCGATAGGATCTGAATCGACCCAAAATGTCTGTCAGACCGACAGGCATTTTATCTGACAAGCTTTAACCCATCTGATATCATGGCCATATACTGGCCCTTATTCTAATTCGGACGGTACGGCCCGCGTGCGGCCGTACCGCCGATGTTTTTCTTCTGCACATGCGCAGAGGTCAATCTGCGCATGTGCAGCCCCCTTCGCCGCAGACGTATTTCGTCCGCCGCAAAGGGGGCGTATAGGGGCGTGAGAGGCTTCATGCCCTCATTTCCCTATGTGTACGCCCCGCGTTTCATGGGCGTTCCCATGCAAACGCGGGGCGTATGCATGGTAATGAGGGCATGACGCAACTCATGGGGGCGGAAAGCTGACGTCGCCGGATGTCAGCTTTCAGCCCCCATACAAGCTACCACACGGACGATTGTCCGTGTGGTCTCAGCTTGCGGGAGCTGCCGGGGCGTGCGGACCTGCCTTCGATGGTCGACGACCATCGAATGCAGGGGGCAGCTCCCACCATGGTGGAGGCGTACGCCTCCACCATTTTTATGCGGATCGCCAGCCGTCCGTGTACGGACGGCCGTGGCGATCCGTAGGGTGGGCGGGGATTGGTTTGTGCGGCCGGAGCCCCGTGTGCGGCTCTGGCCGCACCAACCAGAATAAGGGCCACTGTGAGGTATTTCAGTAGTTGGCCCCAACAGTGCACAAAATGCCAGTTGCAGCGTTACCAATTATTGAACATGCTGGATGATTTTGCATGTTCGACAGACTGATAGGTTCAGACAATACAATACATTGGCTGTGATTATTGATAATTGGACAGTGAATGCCTAGCACTATAAATTGGCAGATGTATCAAGTCAAAATTGCTGAAACACAACTTGTAGTATGTAATGCAAACAATCAATATTATTAACATTCAGTCTCACAAATGGTTGCCAAATATGCTGGGGGGGAAAAGGAGGTGCCCCATCTTATTATTGGGGAGAACAATACAACACTTACTAAAGTAAGCATCAATATAATTGTATACCATGCTTACTGCAATATGCTATGTTTAGTTGCCTTGTGCCTCAGGTTGAACCCCTGCTGTGTTACAACGGGTGTGGTATATGGTTCCGACAGTCGGGATCCCGACAGTCATTAGCCCGATGTCGGGATCCTGACAGTCATTAGCCGGACGTCGGGATCCCGACTAGCCAGACTCAGACAGCATGGCGAGCACAACAAAGCCCCTACGCTCGCCACCTATTCTATTCTCCCTCTATGGGGGTCGTGGACCCCCTCGAGGGAGAATAGCCGGTGGCTGTCAGGAAGCCGGCTGTCAGTGTTTTAACAGTCGGGAACCCGACGTTGGGTAAATGGCTTTCGGGATCCCGACATCGGGTAAATGACTGTCGGGACCCCGTCCGGCACCCGTTACAACAAGATTTATGTAAATGCATACAATAGGGTAAATGTACAAAGCTGTTTCTTGGTGTGTTTAATACCCCATTCTCACTGCAGGCAAATTCCTGGGTCTAGCATGTCGACCCGGAAATTTGCCTTTTAACACAGTTTTTTTTGCAGTGTGAACGGGTCGCATACCCGGATCTCATACACGGGTAAAACCCTTCTTTTAACCAGTATTTGAGATCCGGGTATGCAGACACAGGTTGACCAGTTCTCACTGCTTAAAAACCTGTGTTAAAAGGCAAATTACTGGGTAGAACTTCTTCACCCGGGAATTTGCCTAGCAGTGAAAACAGGGGTTTGTCGCTGCAAAATGCCGGGTAAAAGCCGTGTAGTTCTCACTCGCAGTGAGAACACTGTATTAGTAGGAAATTTAACATGGCAATGCTGTTTCAAAACACACGGTCCTGTTATCATACCTCCCAACTTTTCATACAAGTAAAGAGGGACAGCCGCACGTGCCCTGAAGTATCTAGAAACTCCCCCTGCCAGCTGAGCTGCCCGATTTTAAACACAGCCTTCAGCAGCTGCCTCCTGTTAGAGCAGGCATGTCCAAACTATGGCCCTCCAGCTCTTGTGAAACTTCACGTCCCATCATGCCTTGCCACAGTTTTGCTATTAGGGAATTCTAAAACTATGGCAAGGCAGGCTGGGATGTGTAGTTTCACAACAGCTGGAGGGCCACAGTTTGGACATGCCTGTGTTAGAGAGACAGGCTGCCACTGAGCTGTCTGACAGTGGAAGAGCTAACTGCATGCTCCTCCCAGTCAGTGCTCCATATAGCTGTGTGAGAGCTGGCCAGGGGAGGCAGGGACTGTCCCCAGCAGCTAAACATGTACAAATGCGCAGGTATATGTAACCAATATATCTGAATTCTATTATCATGTAGTGTTCAAGATTGGTTACTAATACCACTCAGTGAGCTGGGGGGAAAATGTCTTGTTTTACTTAACCAGTATTAACCCCTCCCTTGCATGCGCCTGAGTGATATTACTGAACTAATTTGAGCATCTACCACTATCTGTATGTCGGAAACATGTACACTTCTCTGATTTTTGAGGGAGTGAGTTATGTGTGTGTTTCTGTGGATATGGGAGGTTATTCTGATCCACACGCAATGCTGCAAAGTTTGCAGCATTGCGTGTGGATTTAACTCCGCCTGCTGCTCGCACGGCCGCCCCCTTGCACGTTGAATTCGCCCACAGGGCTGCAAATGGTTGTTTTGCATAAATAAACTTTCATTCACAGCCTAGGGACCAACCATCGAATGATGTAGAGTGTACACGCAAAACTAAGGCACTCTGCACCCTGTACGAGGACAGGGCGGGCAGTTGACACCTGGTGATGTCAATAAAATTATAATTGTTGGGTTCCTGCGCTTTTTTGCGCAGCTGAAAGCCTGTGATAATCACACACACTATCACAAATACTAGAATACAGAATAAATAAACAGTGGCACCAGCGCGCCTAATTTGGAATACACTTAAACCACAACGAAGGTCCCAATTAATACTTCCTTCAGGAGTTGTCCTTAGTTCGTAAATTGGGTTCACCCTTGTCCAGAGATGGACCTCTCCTAGGCCTGGATTGATCACGTGTCAATATGATGAAATTATAGTCAGGCACCTTCCTTCAAGACGTTTCCTTACTTGTGCAGGCCCAATAACTTGTTCCTCCCAAAACATAAAATTAAAAGACTCTCATGGTGCATACCAATGTGAAATATTCTTTGTACAGAGGAAGGGAAGGGGGCGTCTCCTAGACCTGACTTGATCGTGTCCTTTAAACAAGAAACAGGCAGATCTCCATCCTCATTCCTTTTACCAGTTACCTCCGAAGAGAAAGGGAGGGTGCAAAACTTTAAACACTTTATTTAAACAATACAATAAAATAGAAAAAAAATCTTAGTATTATTTTTTTATTTATTAACAGTTTCTTATATAGCACATACATATTCCGCAGCGCTTTACAGAGAATATTTGAACATTCACATCAGTCCCTGCCCCAGTGGAGTCTATGTTCCCTACCACATGTACACGCACACACAGACATTCTAGGGTTAACTTGTTGGGAGCCAAATTAGCCTACCAGTATATTTTTGGATTGATGGAGGAAGCCAGAGTACCCGGAGGAAACCCACACAAGTACAGGGAGAAGATACAAACTCCACAGTAAGAGCCATGGTGGGAATCAAACCCATGACCTCAGCACTGTGTGGCAGTAATGCTAACCATTACACCATCTGTATGTGGCCCTATATTATAATTGGTGGATGTCCATCCAGATATTGGTCAGCAAGCACATCAAATATCGAGGAAGAGGAAGGAGGAGTCATATCTCCCAACATGACCCGCTCCAGGAGGAACATAATGCTCTGTTCCTGGACTTTCCTCGAAATTTATGATTGCGGTCACCTGTTTTAAAGAGGTTTATTGCTAAGAAAGGTGTTTCACCATAGATGATGGTAATCATACATTAACAGGGAAGTCCAGTCCAGAGCATTGTGTCCCTCCTGGAGAGGGTCATGTTGGGAGGTATGTAGACTGGCCAGGAGAAGCGGGTTTAGAAACCACATCTGGAAAAAAGGGATAAGTGGAGCGCTATAAAAATCTAGGATGAATTGAGTATTACAATATTTATTTATTAAATAATAACAATAATTTACACAATGCAAATTAAGCTGTTTAAAAAAAAAAACACTGAATAAGTCAATTGATATTAGCAAGTGTACTGTTTGAATATCCAAATTGAAGTAAATAAAAGGTTGTATACTTATTTGAATGGAATTTCCACTTTACAGCTTGTATTATAGTTTATGCTGGTTCACTTATCCCCTGGATATCGTTGTTTAACAGCAGTAGATTTCACAAGTATGGTCCATAAACCTTGCAGGATTGACCGCTGGAGGTTAGTTGTAATCCTCAAGTTTGATGGAGACATCCTAACGATTTTGCAGTATTTGTATACAAAATTAGGCAGGTGGTGGAGTCCCAATCAAGTGCTGTGTGATGCAGAGTGCAAAAGGTGCTGTAGATAGCAGCCAGGGAGTGATCTATAGCAGCTTATGATATGTGGAATATCTCATAACCATTTAAAAGTCCAAGTAGGAATGATTCAAAAAGTGCTGGTGCTTCCTGACATATTTCGTCGTGCCAGACGACTTTATCAAAGGTGTAGCACCCTCTCTCAAGTATGGGTTTAAATACCCACAAACAGGAAATGACACTTGACATAATTAATCAATTACCCAATTAATCCTTATTGTGAACGCATAAATAGTTTAAATATTTCATTCTTTATTAAATAAAGTAAAACAGTATAACGGCCGTAAGGCCTGTAAATACACTGTCATCTATAAACCACATCTCTCAACCCTGAAAGACAAGCAGAGCTCTGATTCATGTCATAAAGCTGGATAAGTCGATAAATGGATAGATAGTTGCTAGTGAGAGTTACCACCTTTAACAGCATCAACAAAATATTAGGGATCAGAATGTAGTCTGATTCATAGGCAGGCAATCACTTGCAGAGTAAGCAGTGTGTCTAAAGTGCAGTCAGGGAACCGAAGCTGTGCTGGGCTCATAGTAATAAGCAAGGGGGCAGCTGCAGCCTCAGCTGGGGCACAGAGCAGGTGAGATATTACGTCACATCTGTCCCCACCTTTTCCAGGCGCTGCAACCTGCACTGCATATGGAGCAAAGGTTAGCACTGAGATGTTACAATGCAGGTACACGACTTGGAATATTTAAATATGGAGGATTTTATTGTTGTGGTACATTCCATTTCTAAGCACAAGGTGTGACACCCTCTGAGATGGGGACGCTCTCTGCATCCTGAGGTCTATTCTGTTCCGGTTTTTATCTAATCCCATACATGTACTGTGCAATTAGACAATTGCCATGTACTTGCAGGTCCCTGACTGGGATTGTACAGTATATTCAACCATATTTTGTATGGTCCTGACCTCAAGCAGGTGACAATCATCACTTATGTAGATCTGAATGGAAGAACAAATAACAGTTAAAAAAACAACAACAAAAACCTGATAGCTCCGGGACCGAATGCGATGCTACCCAATACTGGAACATCAGGCAGCTTTGCATCCCCCATAGAAACCTATGGGGGATGCGGCTGCTTGCAGAACAGGAGGGATCACAGTAGGTATCAGTGATTCTTGCTGCAGTCCCTCCGTTTTTACATTCAGGAGGTACATAATATTTGCAGCTAACCCCCGAAAACATGTGTTTTTTTTGGAAATAAGCCGAAAATATTCAAAAGTAAATGGGCCCCTAGGTCTGTTTCATAGTGGGAGAAAGGACCATCACGTGAAAAAGCACAACACGGGGAGGACCAAGATCCAAGTCCCAAAGGACCCTCGTGGGTTCACTTCGCTCGACACACTGGTTATACCCCTTTTACACCCAAGTCCCGGATCCGACCCGGCATTTGGAACACGGATCCAAGCCAGGTTGGATCTGGGTTATGCACCGTTTACACTGCAGTGCCTAACCGCAGTGTAAACGGGGGCGGCGCTTGGAGATGACATCATCTCCAAGTGCCGGGACTGTCACGCTGGGGGGCAAGCCCAGCACCAAGGTAAACTTCTGGGCAGTCCCCGTGCACCCCCCATCCTCAAGGTGAATTATTACTAAAGGCAACAGGTGGTGGCATGGATAGTGACACTGCAAGGCCACTGGCCTTGCTCCTACACCTGGCTGTGAAAGGTCCTTTAGCCCACTCGGTTTTAGCAACTACCCATTTAATTTTAGGAAGACCACACAAATGGTGACAAATGCACAGAAATGTCTGTGTGAGTTGACAAACAAATAAATAGCATACGCACTAGGCGAGGACTGAATTATTTCTACCGTTGCAATGTTTTATCAAATGCTTCTTCTCTGTGCATTTATATATGTACAGTAAGATCATCTGTTGTCACATGGAGGTATCACATTTCAAAACAACCACACAACAAAGAGATTCCGTACTGCGCTGCACCACGTCTGGCAAATTTTGCAGTAGAAGAGTAGCTGCCTTGATGTTCTGTAGGTGTAGTAGACTCACTGAACATGTTGTAAATAAAGTTATTTCTGTTGAATAGAAGCTGTGACACTGTCAGTCTGTGATGTTTTCAATAAAGTTGTTTTAAAAAAAACATTTTGACGTCATAGTGCTCCCGAGTCCTGGCTCCAGCGGTGTCAACATGGCGGCTGCTGGTCCGGGAGGTGACGGGGGGAGGGAGGCAGGCTCCGGTTACTCGGTGAGACGTCCTTCCGTGCATGCTTCCTTCTCGCCCTACCCCAGACCCTATCTGTGGCACTGTATTCACTATCACCGCGATCGTCTGGTCTCCTTATACTCCTTCTCAGTAGCCTCTCTTCCACCCATCCCCCCTTCCCTTATCTGAGACCCTAGGTGTTTTGCTCCACTTCCCTGTTATACCTTCCATACAGTCACCCAGTGCTGTATTTATTTGTCAGTAGTAGTATGGCACTTATTATTAATATTATTATGTATCCATGCAACAAAGCCATAAATAAATATGCAAGCAGGTGGGGTCTGGCTGGAAGAATTTTTGTGGGAGTAATGGAGGTTAAGCTGGTTATTGTTTACAAATACACCCCAAAATAGTTAACATCTGATTACATTTATACTCCTTATGATGAGCTATTGTTCAGGTGTAATGACATACCAGGAATGTAATGGGTTTTATATATTGCCCAGCATGGATGAAATTATTCCCCACATTACTGGTATATGCTTTGGAACATGGCTTTAAAAAAATAGAGAAACCTATTTGGTCAAGGTGAACTAGTTATTTTATATGTTACTGAAGACCAGATGAACTAAGCTTCAAAAGTGATAAAACAGAGAATGATAAACCACCAGCCAATCAGCTCCTGCCTGACATTTTTCAAACACTGTTTGTGACATGGCAGGTAGGAGCTGATCGGCTGCCTGTTTATCACTCTCCGTTTTATCACTTTTGAAGCTTTGTGCATCTGGCCCTAGTCTGTATTTCTGATGTAAGGAGGCTTTTGGATTAGGAGCATTTTGATGAATTATTACAAAGTTACTAATAAACTGCATCATTTTATTTCATTGTTTTGCTTGGTTTTGACAATTTGCTGACCACACATTTTCTGCAGGTATGGAGACATAGGGGGAATTTAATAGGATGAGAGATTTGGTAAGAAATCTCCAGGTTTTTTTTAAAGCAGCAATCGTTTACACTTTAAAACCAGTTTGATTTTGAAGTGTAAATGATTGTAGCTTTAAAAAAACCCTGGAGATTTCTTACCAAGTCTCTCACATAAAGTGCTGTTCTATTTTCAGTCAACAATGACTAGGTCGACACCTGATAATGGTTGACTTACCATAGATCGAAATTGGTTGACACAAGCTTAAGGTCGACATGGATATGGTTGACACTTAAGGTCGATGCAAGCTTTTAATTTTTTTTATGTCTTTCGACATGGACACAGTATAATTGTACTGCATCCCCTCACTGTGCTCGCCATGCTTCAGCGCGGTGCCTTGCTGCACACTATTATATACCCATATACCCTTTGTATAGTAAATTCTTAACCAAGTCAGTCTACACCAAAAATACGTAGAAAAACTCTTATCTACCATGTCCATGTTGACCTTAAGCTTGTGTTGACCTTCTGTCAATGTCAGCATATGGTATGTTGACCATTTCTAGGTGTCAACTAGTCACTGTCAACCATTAGTGATCGACCTAGTGACTGTGGACCTAGACATTGTCAACCCAGGGGCTGCATACCGGAGGATATGTGTATACAAGTGATTTTTGTAGTTTGGCTGGTAATAGAACTGAATAGCTTAGCGTAACTAAGTAGTTGGCTCTGGAATTTGATCCATTTGCCTAAATACGTGAGTTTTAAGGTAAATTTGTCGGCTAGGTGAAAGTCTTATATGAACGGAGGATTCCACAGAGTGGGTGCAAACTAAACTAGTATTGTTAATTGTATTTTGCAAGGCAGGATTTTTGAAGCCATTGAGTTGTGAGAATTTTATGACACAGGTGAAGAGGTATATGTTCATGCAGTAACTCGTGTTTTCTGGAAATGTTTTGTACAATAGATGCATGTAATATAATTTGGATGCTGACTGAGTCAATGATGACACCTAAGAAATGTAGTTAAAGGGTAGGCATTGTTTTCATATTGTACACCACCTTTGTGGTACTAATAATGCATGAGGCACAGGACAGAGGTGCTTTTAAAGAAATGAGCAGTGGCGACCTGATTCACATGCGTCTTGTTCACTAACAAGTTGCACAGTACATGTGTCCCCTGGCATGTACATACGTGCAGTTGATATCAGAAATGTATCGGGCAGCCTTGTACATTCGCTATATAGATGTCCCTTTTTTTGGGCCAGTAATGGCAGTGCCTGGACAAACTTGGACACATAATCGCTTATATTGGAGGTCATACTCTGGTGGAGAATCTGCACCTAATATTAAGCAGGTACACACCTACAGATTTATCTGTTCAATCTGTCTGGTGGGAACAAAAACTTGGAAATGTATGTGAGCAAATGACAATCAAAAAGGTACTCCCTAACAATGGAAAAAAGAAAATTATTACTGAGACCAATTGTTTACATCCCTCTTATATATTACATTTATCCAAGCATATGTTTTGGTTCTGTTTTTCCACATTTGGGAGTAAATTTTGATGACCATTTGCTCCTATACATTTTCTGGTTTTTGTTCCCACCAGGTCAGATAAATCTGCAGGTGTGCACGCACCTTAAATGGTATTTCAGCATCTAAAGATGCATGTATACCAGTGAAGGACTTGACACAGTATTAGCATAAAGTTGGACGGACTACACCAGCAATAGATGTTCGGGTGCCGGACGGGGTCCCGACAGTCGGGATCCTGACAGTCATTAACCCGACGTCGAGATCCCGACTGTTAAAACACAGACGGCCGGGTTCCCGACGGCCGGCGGCTATTTTCCCTCGTGGGGGTCCACGACCCCCATAGAGGGAGAATAGAATAGGTGGCGAGCATAGCTCGCCACCGTGCCCGCAGTGTGGCGAGCGCAGCGAGCCCGCAAGGGGCTTTGTTGCGCTGGCCACGCTGTCTGAGGCCAGGCAGTCGGGATCCCGACGTCGGGATAATGACTGTTGGGATCCCGACTGTCGGAGTCCCATACCACACCCTAGATGTTCATACTGATGTGGCAGAATTGTGCCCTGCATGCAAGGTTTGGGCAGTAGGGTGAAAACCAGGATAGGACAGCATTTGCATAAGAAGAGTTGTGAACAGTGCCCAATAAAGCAGATAGGTCCATGAAATTATCAGACTGTCTTCAAAGCAGTCTCTTATACCCCTTTCACTTCGCACCTGAACAGACCGCACATGCAGGGTCACATCGGGACTGAACTGTTTAAAAGTCCTGGTGCATTTGCGGTCTGAAAGCAGTATTATGTAGTGTTATCGGAAAAACCTGACTGAAGTGTATATGTGTTTTTTGAGGAATGTAGCATGCCTGGTGAGTGTTGGTAAATCTTGGAGATCTAGGGAATTTAAGGAAAGGGATAGTTTTTATTCAAGGGAGTTTAGGCAGCTGTCTTTTACAGAATTGTTTTACAGGAGTGTTAATCATTGGAAACTTTTTAAAACTGCTAATGAGTGCGACAGGCATACAATGTTGTTGCAATGAATAAATCTCAGTATTCTAGAATAAACTAGTAAACGATGCTCATAGGCAGTATTCAATGCTCTCAGTTCGCTGTTTTTTACGTCAAGGATCAGTTTGTTTGTTTTTGGGCAAGAAGGCCAGTCCTCTCGCCAAAAATGGTCCTCTCCCTATTCAACACTCCCGGTTTGCCAAAAATGAACAGCGAGCTCTGCCCTGTTCACTGCTTGGTCCAGTGGATTTACAGTGTGTGCAATCGAATAGTTCAGCCCACTTTACCATGAAGCTACATCACCACAATGACATACCTCCCAACATTCCTCCCGAAAAGGGGCGTGGCCTCAAGAAAAGGGGGCGTGGCCTCACGGGGTGACGCGAACTCCGGCCACGCCCCCGTTTTCGCCGCTCGTCGGCGCTGAATAGACGCTGTGCGCATGCGCACAGCGTCTATTCTCGGCAAGCTGGGGGGGCTCCCAACTGTCCCCCCCCACCGCGAGACAATGGCGGCCCCGGGCGGGATGCGGGAACGTCCCCGAATATCGGGATGTTCCCGCGGAAAGCGTGACAGTTGGGAGGTATGCAATGAGTACATCAATGGATAAACAGAGCTTTTATTTTCCCTCTATCATTCCGGGCCTTAGAAGAAAGAGGTGACTTGTTCAACAGACACCTTATAACATTCTGTTTTGCATATTTATGAATGAAAAGTGTACTTATTATGAATGTAGAGAGCACTATGAGGGGTGTTCCATGTGTGCCGATATTCCCGACAGTAAGTAAAAATTGGTACATATTGAATATCCCCCTATGCATTGCAATGTAAAAGTTAGAGCAGCCCGTGGACTGTGATGTTTTAGGATTCCAATGAAAATTGTGGTTATTGTGAAACTGACTAAGGTTTGGGTTATGGAAGTGGTGATGTTACAGTTATCCATAGCAACCAATCAGATTTCATCTATTATCTTGTAGAAGTTGTTAGAATAATGTAGTGTTTCTTGTTCAGGCATGTAGGTGGCAGGGCTCCAATGAGATAAATGAGCCCTTGTATATAATGCTATTAAATATAAGGGAAATTACTAAGTGTAAACTAAACTTGCCAAAATGATTGCGATGATGACACATTTATCATGTAAAGCTCTTAAAAGCATGGACAGATAAGGAAGCTGAAAGCTACTTGCCGGTTCTTGTGGTGTAGGGTGATACATGCAACAGTCCATTAGAGTACGCTAAGCCATAGCCGCTTCTCAAAAGACTGGAAGCTACAACTTGTAAAAATAACAGGCCTTTTTTCCCCAGAACTTCCCTTCTCATGAAATTATTTCCTCTTCCTTCTACATAATATAGTGTAGAGACAAAGGGAACATACAAGTCAAAGGCAAATAATAAACTTATTGTAGCAGCCTAAATAATGGGTGCATGTGTACTTAACCTCAGCACAGAGCTTAAGGCACTATATAGTCCATATCGATAGAAAACATAGTACATAGCGCACGGTGTGCATACAGCTTTCGATGCCAGTGTGCGCCCCGTGGGGTCACTATAGCAAGAAAAAAAATAGACAATGCAGGCAGCACAATTTTGGCTACAAAGTGTGCAATCTATACAGTGATCGCAAATACACGCTATCGCACATATTTCACCATAAATTTCTGACCGGGCACCCAGTTTTACCAAATAAGTGCGGGGTGCA